>NC_068318.1:29548619-29887786 GCF_025860055.1 Xyrauchen texanus
GAATGGGGCCAGTTCGTAAATGTTACAAAACTCAAAAGTAAAGCCAGAAGATGTAAACATTATTCGTGTTAACATCCTCTTAGTGTAATAAAATCACTTACTAACCATGTCTGTGTAGAGCTATATCCAATATTATTATCCAGTAAATTTGTTGCCATGGTAACAAACCCTGTTATCCTGATATTCGATATACAGTTACACAGATGAGGTTAGTAAGCAAGTTTATCACACTAAAATCATTTTAACACATATAGGCCCTGATTTACTAAAGATTTGGATGTATAAAAACATGTACAAACTTGATAGAACAAGCAAAATATGTCCGAGCTGATCTATTAGCGTAGTCTGCTAAGGATTATGACTGCGCAAAATAGCACATCTTGTCCATTTTTGTGTTTTTCCCCCAAAATGTGCATAATAAAGGGTAAGGGTGCGCCGAAATTTCAGCCGGCAAAACTTTTCAGCCGAAAATGCTATATTTGGTTTTTGGCTAAAAGAGAAAAAAGACCAAAATCTTAGCCAATTTTTTTTTTTTTTAAGAAAATGTTACTTTAAAATCCTGTAACAGAAACACTCACATGGAGAAAAAGCTTTGTCCCACATCCCCAGAAGTGAAGTGATCGCTTTCTTGGTCATTAGCACATTAATAAAGAGTGTTTTCCAGTGCTCTGATATTGTGTTATTGTGTGTCATAACCATTACTGTCAAGCTCAAAAATGACATTTAAAGAAGCATAAAAGCGCCATTAAAGTAGTTCATATGACTTGTGTATTATGTTCAATGTCTCTGGAAGCCATACAGTAGTTTGGTGAATTGAAAAGGATTCAATTAATTAGTAATATATGGTCTGCATGTACAGTACAATTCAGTGAATCTGTTGTTGACACACACTCATAGCAGCAGCATGTGTATTAAACGGCTTGTGAAGCTGCTGTTTTAAGCACAGCTCAACTTTCTTCCTGGAATGTCCCACCAAAATAAAAGCCAGAAGGTTTTAAAGTTAAGAAATTACAACTGAAATGTTATTATTGTATAATATAACTTTTATTATTAATATTATTCCTATTATTAAATTACAATTACAAAAAAGATCCACTACAGTATCCAGACCACATACAATGCACTCTTAAGTCCTCATGGTGGCGTAGTGACTCAATCCGGGTGGCGGAGGACGAATCTCAGTTACCTCCGCGTCTGAGACGTCAACCCGTGCATCTTATCATGTGGTTTGTTGAGCACGTTACCATGCCAACTCACCACGTGCCCCACCGAGACCGAACCACATTATAGTGACCACAAGGAAGTTGCCCCATATCACTCTACCCTCCCTAGCAACCCTGGCCAATTTGGTTGCTTAAGAGACCTGGCTGGAGTCACTCAGCACGCCCTGGATTCGAACTCGTGACTCCAGGGGTGGTAGTCAGCGTCAATACTCTCTGAGCTACTCAGGCCCCCACAAATAGTGTTTATTAAGGCTAAAGGAATATTCTGGGTTCAATACAAGTTTAGCCCAATCGACACCATTTGTGACTATATTGATTACATAAAATGCGAAATGCGGAAATCGATGTTACAGTTTGGCACTTACGATGCAAGTGAATGGGGCAATTTTTTCAAGTGTTTAAATGCAGAAATGTGAAGCTTATAATTTTACCAAATCACAACAGAATTCTTCTGTTAAAATTAATTACGTTGTCATGGCAACGTATTTGTTATATTGGCCATAACTTTACACAGATAAAGTTTGTAGGTGATTTAATAATGTTAACATTCATATTGTTTACGTCTTGTAAAACACTTGGGTATATTAATATTTACAGATTGGCCCCATTCACTTTCATTGAGTGCCTCACTGTAACCCAGATTTTTGCTTTTTTTAAAGAAAAGGAGGGGCAAGTCAAAATAAATTGTTGTAATCAATATTATGCCACAAATGCTGTCGATTTAGCTCAGAAGTTTTTTTTTTTTTGCTGGAATATTTATTTAAAATGAGTAGCAAATGGCTTTGACATGATAGTGAAAGGGTGACAGTATTTACATTTTTGGGTGACCTATTCCTTTAATATAGCATCTAAAGAGAACATTTGCCTCGTGGTCCTTGTTAAAGCCAGTTTTTGCTATTTGTTTGTGGTGTTTTGTGTCTTTTGTAGCCCTGTTGTTTATATGTACCATCTGTTGACATGCCATCAAAGGGTTCATCTAATGAGTGCGCAGAGGGCATGCACATGGTTTGGTACACTCGTACACTGGCAAAGTGACCTCGCTGGTGTAGTATTAAATGTGTGTGTGTGTGTGTGCGTGTGTGTGTGTGTGTGTGTGTGTGTTCGTGTCCCAGTTTCCTCCTGATTACAGCATGAGGCGTTCTCCTTAGCCTTATGTTTTGTGACAACTGTGGTCAGAAAATGTGAGAAGATGTTCAGCATTGGTGGAAAATAATCACAAACCTGTGCTATTGCTGATGGTGTGAGATGATGTGCATGTGTATGAAATGCAGCATTTCCTGCAGTAATATTCATTGATGGTGTTGTTTATGGCGAGTTTTATGTGGAATCTTGTCAGATCGGAAACTGAATTAATATCTGACTCACTTTCTGACTGGATGTTTATATAACAACATGTAGTTAAATATACACATTTCTTGTTGTGACTATATATATATATATATATATATATATATATATATATATATATATATATATATATATACACACAAATATAGTGTTTTTAATAAGTAGTAATAATATAGTTAATGGTACCCATGAAAGCTTTGTGACTTTAGTCCATGTGTCTTTGCTTTGAGGTTATACATATATATATATATATATATATATATATATATATATACTAGTGTACTCTTAAATGCTGACAGAATTCTCTTTTAGTAGTAATACACAATTAAAAAATACACTTAAAATGCAGATAAATGCTCTTTAGAACAGAAATATCCTCCCACCTGCAACCGAACTCACAACAATCAATAAACTGCTTGTAAAGCCATTTCATGCAGTCTGTTAATAATGGCACTGTCATTAAAAGTAATGAGTTAAGTTGTAATAAATAGTATTTTAATTGGTAAACATTAGGGCTAAGGTATTGATACACATCTCCTGATTCGATTCTGAATTCACAAGCTTTTAAAGCTGATCCTCGTCAGTTGGTTTACATGATCCCAACAAGAACTGAATACAAATAGAGTAGAAATCAATACAAATCAAAATATTGCCAAAAGTATTGCCAAACAGTTGCTTTCAAAAGCACAGACACTATCACATCTCTATTACTCGATTACTCATGCACATCCCTAATTTCGTTTAGATTTGGATATGTTTTAGTTATAATGTCAATTTTGCTAATGTATAAAATAAATTCTCTCTCTGCTAATGCTGTTTATTATACAAGGGACCTTCTAACTTGGTACATTATGAAATGTATTTGATCATTTATTTTAAAATGTACATATTCCATGCATTTCATCAATAAACAATTAAATGAATATATATTGAACAAATATTTTATTACATGTTTATTATTTATTATTACAGAAAGTGTATTAAAAGAGACATTCAATGACAAATGGATTGCATGGATCTTGTCTTTGGACACACATTACGCTGAACGAGTCAATCCAAATTTTCCAAAAATATCCAATAGATAATCACAGACGTTGTTAGTCGCATAGCACATAATGTTATCGCATATGCAAGTGATTTACTTGCATTGTATAGGGTTGTGTGAAATAGAGTAAAAGATCTTGGGATTTTAACAATCGATATGGGGAATGTTCAAATGCACATTGCGATTAATCTGAAAATCTGTTTTTACTCAACCCTAATAAACCTTAAAGGGGTCATGACATAAGGAATACGATTTTCCTTGACCTTTTGACATAAGAGGGTGTTGTACTACAAAAACATATTGCCAGTTTCAGTACTCAAAACTTCCTTTTTTTTTTTTAAACCAAGCTGCTTAAACGACTCGTTCTTTACTTCCTCCACATTATGATGTCACACTGTGGTAGATATTTGCATCTGACCGCTTCCACAACAACACGTAGTGTTAGCAGTGAGCGGAGAGTTGGCAGGTCAGTCAAGAGCAGAGTGGGTGTTTACTGTCAAGACTTAAAGGAGAAGCAGCACCAAAACTGAGCGTTTCTGACAGAGGGACAGAATGGTCATGTTTTACAAATATATGACTAATATTATAAGTGAACCTCAAGGAACATAAGTTTAGTTAGTTTAAAAAAAAGACATGTTATCTTTAAAGTACTCTTTAAAGTACTTTACCAAAATATTCTGTTTCTGTAAAAAACAGGATACAGCAAAGATGAGTTCTGCACTTACACTTTGGTAATTGATAAGTACAAGCAAATACTCTGCAGGCATTTCATTTTCCGAAGCTTCCTTTCTGATCTGGCTTCCGTCAGAGCAACATCACAAGTCGCTCTACGGCTCTCTCTCTCCCCCTTCGGTCCGACATCCCCCCTTCTCCTCCTCTGCATCGTCACAGCTGAGCTCCGGTTGCCATGGATAACTGTGACATCAGCCGGAGCGTGGCGCTCGCTGCAGTCATTTGTTTGCAGTGCAAGAGGGAGAGGTCACGATGATGCAGGCCTGTTGCCAGGGCAACTTCAATCCTGTGATTTCTGTTATTCACCGATGGGCAGCAGAGGTGCGTCATGCTGAGGTCAAACCCCTTTCACATGATCCATGACCATATAGGGCTTCGTTTGACTTCCATTTGTCTGTGTAGATCCTAAATTAAGTGTGCAGCCGATAGATTAATATTTTAAGGGCAGATCCTTGGTGGTAAAAAATCATCATGAGAGCACCAACAAATCTTCTTGGATGCTCCTTGTAAAGCATATATATTTTTTCATAAAAATTCAAGTCATCCACGCAAATGTGTTATTAGTTATAGTGCAATGGAATCTTGCCATATGAAAGTTTCATTTTGGCTGCAGTTTCACAGATTGAATTAGTTTGCATTAGTTATAGTGGCCTTTAAGGAATAGTTCACACAGAATGTGTCATCACTTACTCACCCTTATGTCACTTTAAACCCGTCCACTGCAAAAAAAAAAAAAAGAAATTCTTATTTAGTATTTTTGTCTTGTCTTCCATTGGGATAAGAAAAAAAACTTTAATCAAAAGCAATACAAGTTCTCACCCCATAGGCCAAAAGTTGAATTGTTTCTTGTTATAAGCAGAAACTTTATTAAATTGGGTTTGATTTAACTGGAAACAAGGCTTGTCATTCTGCTTCTTGTTTTAAGGACGTTTAGATATTTTTACAGGAAAATATGTGAAAAATATTATATATATTTTTTTTTTTGTGTATTATTTTCATCTGTGTAATACAAAAGGTGATTTTATTTTTTATTTTTCTAATATCCTGGTCGCTCCTTTCCTTAGCACCAGTCCCCATGCACTTACATTATATCAAGTTTCAAAATGACAATAAGGCACCATAAAACCGATGCACCATTTTTGTTATCAATATGACTTAAGTCTGGATGATTTTCAGTGAATAACGGCTTAAATTTACATTTGTCTTTTCCTCAAACAAAGCAGAATACTTGAAATGTTGCATGGGCTACTTATATTTTGGTCAATTTAGTTTTTTGCGCAAAAGGTCATACACCCTTGAATTCAGTAGCGTTTTGCTGCAAATTCTCTTGAAAGTTAGTAGACTCTTGCTTCGACACATCCTTGAAAACCATGAACTAAACTATGTGTTGGGCTGATAAATCACACCTCTGCTGTTGTTTCTATGTTCATTTTGCATTTTGTTGGACCTATGCAGGTCATGGCAATAGTACCAAATTTCATGGTTCTATTTTATAATGGCCATTTTTTGTTTACTTTTGTACAATAAACAATTTTGGTACTGTGTTGGGGCGCCTCTTGATGTCCAATGTAAAATCTGGCAAAGCCAATTGAGAACCGTTGGGCAATGGTTTGTGTGTGTGTATGTGTGTTAGCGATTGATTGTAGCGTGTGCGGGGCCTGATGTCATCTGTCAGCGCTATAATTAAGTGCTGGTGGCTGCACGCTGGGACAATAAGCATAAACTGATACTGCACCGTCTCTACCTCCCATTCTCTTTCTCATCTGCCATTTGTCTGTCTGTTCTCCTGTCACCACCACCTGTTGACAGCTCACCTCTTCTACATACAGTAACACCACGATGTGATTTTGTGGTTTCTTCCCGCTTAGCACATGTAGCTGTGAACCTCAAGGTACCATAGCACAAACTGTGTTAGCCACATTTAAAACTTCCAATGGTCAGTAGTTTAAGTGATTCTTCCCTAAGCAGTCATCATTAATAAAAAACTAAAAGATCTACCTCTTTGTTTTGTCATCTCTCTCTTCATTAAAATGCTACCAGCTTCCGCAGTAATACAGTTGCCTTGTATTCCATATCCCAGAACTGTGTCAGCATTTAATGCTTGTGGTGGAGATAAAACGGTGTAACTTTCTACTATCTCTCTCTGGCACAAACTTCACCTTAATGGAGGCCTTAAGCAAGTGCTGTAAGCTTTTAATTTAGCAGCTATCATCCCTCTAATGCAGCCTCATGGCCGATGGGATCTATGTGGCCATCTGCACCAAAGTGTGCCAAATTTAAGGCCCTATCATTCATCTTATTTAACCACAGAGAACATGTAACAATTCCACAATTACAGCTTCATTAATGTCAACTAGATAGGTTAAGTTTGTCAAGACTAACTTTGATGTTGGCTTTACAAAGCCTATGTCTGAATGAGATGAATGGATGGATGGATAGATACAGTAGGTAGATACAATAGATAGATAGAGTTGAAGTCAGAAGTTTACATACACTTAGGCGGAAGTTATTAAAACAAATTTTTTTAACCACTCCACAGGTTTCATATTAGCAAACTATAGATTTGGCAAGTTGTTTAGGACATCTACTTTGTGCATAACACATGTAATTTTCCAACAATTGTCTACAGACAGATTGTTTCACTCCAGTGGGTCAGAAGTTTACATGCACTAAGTTAACTGTGCCTTTAAGCAGCATGAAAATGATGTCAACCCTTTAGCCAATTAGCTTGCGATAGGCTAATTGGCTAATAGGAGTCAATTTGATGTGTATCTGTAGATGTATTTTAAGGCCTACCTTCAAACTCAGTGCCTCTTTGCTTGACATCATGAGAAAATAAAAAGAAATCAGCCAAGACCTCAGAAAAAAAATTGTGAACCTCCACAAGTCTGGTTCATCCTTGAGAGCAATTTCTAAAATGGTACCACGTTCATCTATACAAACAATAGTACACAAATATAAACACCATGGGACCACGCAGCCATAATACTGCTCAGGGAGGGGATGCATTCTGTCTCCTAGAGATTAATGTAGTTTGGTGCGAAAAGTGTAAATCAATCCCAGAACAACAGCAAAGAACCTTGTGAAGATGCTATGAGAACACCGGTAGACACGTATCTATATCCACATAAAACGAGTTCTATATCAACTAGAGCTGCACGGTATGGGAAAAAAGTCATATTGCGATTATTGAGGTTAATATTGCGATATGCGATTGCAATATAATAAACAAATAGTATCATGAGTCAAGTTGCTTGGTTATCAAGGGAAATGCACAAATAGATTACTGATAATGCTGAAATGTGTATTTCTCAACTCAACCATACAAAGGAGCAACAACAACTATAAATACACAGTGTTTTCAAATTAAAATATTTTTACAAAATTAAATAATATCTTTGCATTACTGTAAACGTGTTAATTTCTCAATATTACACCTAAATAAAATAGAACAATAAATAAGAACATACGAATTTTCACGAAAATAAGTTTAGTTTAAGCAGGATGTAACATGTACTTTCTATAAACTCTTTTGAAAAGGAAACTGGATATAAAAGTGTGGTTCACTCAAACCACTAAAGCTGTTGTTGTTGTGTGTATAATATATACACACACACACACACACACACACACATTTTATTGTTGTTGTAATTTTAATGTTATTTTTCACATAAGATTGATCTTATGATGATCTCATCAATGATGCAACACGTTGCAAGTTGCAGACAGCGGCGGTGAGAGACGAGAGTCTCCGTGTTAGAGTGCGCATCACCCGGCAGAACTTTATATCTCTCCCGGTCTCGACTCCCGCTCACATTGGGTCTCTTCCACGACTGGTTGAAGCAGCTCTGACCACACAGAGAATGACAGTTTTGGAGTTTGTGTTTATTTACATGTCACGCACCCGTATTATATGAACTTTAATTAAAGATGAAATAAAGATATGTCGACATGCTGTGATCTGTGTTTCTGTGTTATTTTTCCTGGCCACCAGTTCAGTGTCGGTCTGCTCGGCATCCATCTTCACCTGATTTCCACGCTGCACACCGGAAACTCACATAACATGACCACACGTGCCACTCCCTAAACTGAGACTGACTGGTCATCTTTTTATTAGCGGTGTAGAAAATGGGCAAACAGCTCTCAGAGAGAATGGGCTGTCATGTCCTCACGTGCACTTATTTATTTAATAAAATCACAGCATTTTGCCGTCATATAATCGCACAGGCTGACATCGCGATTGCGATATGATTAATCGTGCAGCAGTAGTATTGGAGTGGCCATCACAAAGCCCTGACCTCAATCTGATAGAAAATTTGTGGGCAGAACAGAAAAAGTGTGTGCAAGCAAGGAGGCCTACAAACCTGACTCCGTTACACCAGTTCTGTCTGGAGGAATAGGCCAAAATTTCAGCAATTTATTGTGAGAAGCTTGTGGAAGGCTTCCAAAAACATTTGACCCAAGTTAAACAATTTAAAGGCAATGTTACCAAATACTGACAAAGTGTATGTGAACTTCTGACCCACTGGGAATGTGATGAAAGAAAGAAAAGCTGAAATAAATCATTCTCTCTACTATTATTCTGACATTTCACATTCTTAAAATAGTGATCCTAACTGACCTAACACAGGAAATGTTTTCTACAATCTGTGCCAAGTTTGGTGGATTTAGCTTGGCAGTTACAACTGATAATTTTGGTCTTGTTTAGGGATTTCAGATAAACCCTAAACAAAGTCTTTATCAGGCCAACATAATTAGTTCAAATAGAAATGTAAAAAAGTTGTCCTGAGATATTTTAAGCTCCTTTATAAAATGGAAAATTCCAGTTCTGAATGCTGATTGATCAATACAGTGTGCAATTTTATCTTAACATGGTTGTTTAAATTTTTTTTTGTAACATGTTTTGGATTCTATGGTGCAACATTTTTCTTAATTGTTGCCAGGACTCTTTATAAGCATTGCAAAGTTTCCCTGACCCTTGATCTTTTCCTCTCTCCAGAAAAAGAGTCGTGAAGAGAGCGAAGGCGAGGGCAGCGGGGTGGAGATCCTGGAGAACCGACCATATAAAGATGGGCCGGGCGGCTCTGGTCAGTACACACATAAGGTCTACCACATCGGCCAACACATTCCCAGCTGGTTCCGTTCAATCTTGCCTAAAGCTGCTCTTCGTGTGGAGGAGGAATCCTGGAACGCCTACCCTTACACCCGCACACGGTGAGTGCCTTAACTTTCTGATAATAATACACAAACTGGCTCTCTTTCAAGAGTCCTCCGATAAATACCAATTACAGCTTTTAACATTGGAGCCTCATAGCACTGGTCTTATAGACGACATGAAATCAAAAGTGAGCCTTTGTACTTTTAACCCTCATGTTCCTAGTCTTTGCATGACTCGTTTGTGCAAAATAATTCTGTCAAAGGTCCTTTTATCCCCCAAGTTCTTTCCTTTCTATTTACCTCCTTAATGAACATTCCTGATCTTATTGTGCATGATTCCTTGGTGACTGTTATTCCCAATAAAACAAAGTTTGTCTTTGTAATCTTTTGTCTTATTGGAATAACTTGCTTTGCCTTTAAAGGAATCGTTCACCCATAAATGAAAATTCTCTCATTATTTACTCACTCTCATGATATCCCTGGGGTGTATGACTTTCTTTCTTCTGCAGAACACATTTGAAGAAAAAGAGAAAAATATCTTTGCTCAGTAGGTCCTTAAAATGTAAGCGAATGGAGATTTCTCTTTTGAAGCTCCAAAAATCACAGACAGTCTGTTTAAACGTCATCCATACTACACCAGCTGTTAAATGAATGTCTTCTAAAATGACACGATAGCTTTTGGTGCAAAAAATATGAAATATTTAAGTACTTTTTCTTCCCATTTGGAATGCCCAATTCCCACTACTTAGTAGGTCCTCGTTGTGGCATGGTTACTCACCTTAATCCGGGTGTCGGAGGACAAGTCTCAGTTGCCTCTGCTTCTGAGACGGTCAATCCGCACATCACGTGTCTCGTTGTGCATGACACCGCAGAGACTCCCAGCATGTGCAGGCTCATGATACCCTCTGCGCACAATTTACTACGCAACCCATTGAGAGCGAGAACAACTAATAGCAACCACGAGGAGGTTACCCTATGTGACTCTACCCTCTGTAGCAACCGGGCCAATTAGGTTGCTTGGGAGACCTGGCTGGAGTCACTCAGCACACCCTGGATTCGAACTCACGACTCCACGGGTGGTAGTCAGCATCAGTACTCACTGAGCTACCCAGGCCCCCCTAAGGGGCATTTTAAGGACCTACTGATCTAAGATATTTTTCTATTTTTCTTCAAATGTGTTCTGGTGAAGAAAGAAAGTCATACACTTGGCGCATCATGAGGGTGAGTAAATAATAAAATAATATTTTGTTTTTGGTGAACTATCCCTTTAAATCGACTTTAAGCCTAAAGTATACTACAGTCAGACACACGAACACGGAGCGTCCACATACAGGATGCATGAATTTCGTCATCAGCAGAGTGCTCGAGCATGCGTAACACGATTTTGCTAACCGCACGTACTCTAAACGCGTGAAATGCGCATGTGCCTGGAATTATTTGCAATTAGTGGGTCCACGAGGTGGCAACACTTACAGTTGAGCCGTTGCCCTCACGAAGAAGCACTAGAAGATGTAATCACCGCTAAACAACAAGAGACAAAGCTGGAAACAACAACAGTGGATGTGCACGTCAACATCGCATGTGTGAGAAGGCCAGGAGATACCTGCGGTTGTATAACTCGAGTCTTGAAAGAATAAAAAGACATCTTTATGGATCTAAACTCCTGAAGAGAAATAGTCTAGTATCTCAAAGCAGTCGTTGTGTGCATGCACCAATCACCTGCGTATGCACACACAGTAAATGGAGTATACTTTGCAAGGCTGCACGTTCGACAGTATGCAGACACCAAGCGTTCATGTCAAAACCAAAGTATGCTTTGGGCTTTACTTTTCAAACCCTCTCCTCCTACAACCTGGCTTCATTCTGGTATGTAATGGCCACTTTGCATGATCCAAGTCATTCCTGATGGACACAAGCAAGTCCTGCTCTATATTTATTCTGGACGAATATCCTGTTTTCCTCCAAAATAAGTCAGATTAAGGAAGTAAATGGGGATAACCTTTTACTACCTTATTAAAGGTTTAGGATATGTGTATCTTTACCTGACCTATGTAAAGATGAGAGAACCTCGCAGAATGGTTGTGATAATCCACGGCGTTGATGTAATGAAATTACGTCAATGGTGTTAATCTCTCCTGTGTTCTTTAGCTACACATGTCCCTTTGTTGAAAAGTTTTCCATCGATATTGAGACGTACTACAAGCCTGACACAGGTACCCACAATGATGTCTTCAACATGTCCTCTAACGAGAAGAGACAACGGGACATAGGTACAGTTGCACCTTCTTCAATTTTATTCTGCATGAGAGTTGCAATTGGTGGATGTAAAATTTAAGCCACTGAAAATTTAGAGGCAAGTTTGCAAAGCGAAATATAATGGACCAAATATTACCTGTTAAATAATAACAGGTAATATTTTGGAGCTGAACTTTGGAAGGTAAATATTTATTATTTAATTTTTAATGAAACTTTTGTGCGAAACGTTTTCAATGGAAATGTTCACAGCTTAAATATACAACCATATGAAACCAATTTTTTTTTTGTTTCAAAGATTTTTCATGAATATACTTCCATATAATTAACATATACTTCATATTCAAATGCAAAACCTCAAGTCAGCATCTAGATAAAGCGTTCTTGCACACTATCAACCGCGTGAGCACTGCTTGCTTCAGAAGCTCTTGGTTTGTGTAGCTCTGACAGACCCTTGCGCACTCGAGCAATATATGAGCAGGAAGAGCTCTTGTGTCATGCCTCTGTCTGTGTTTAAAATTCAGACAGCGTGTTACCTCATTGACATATTACCACACCGCTGTTGGGTAATGTGCCACTGTGGGAGAGTGCCACTGCACTCTGGGACAGGTACTGAAGGCTGTCTGTGCCGAATGTAGACAGACGGAAACACTGCAGGGGAAGCGCCCTGTCAATGCTGTTACATAACTCTATTTCGGGCTGGAGCATGTGCCTGCATTAGCATGATGCAGAGACACCTAGAGGCCATCTGCTGCTGACATGCCTGTCTGCGAGTTAGGAGACAGCCCAATACCAGCTACTGTGAATCATCGAAGACCTGCAAAGTGTGAAGCTGTGAAGTTAGAAGTCATTTTTTTGACACCGTATTAATGTAAATAAACCAAGAAGAGTAGGGTTGGAAACCGTAGGGACTCTTCATCAATTCGGTTTTTAATTCTGATTCAACTTGACAAATATGGTTCCTTAACAATTCCATTAATGTTTCTTTTTGTACTTTTTTGAAAGCAACCCTTGAATTAGCTCCCTAACTATATAAACAAAAAGCTATTTTTTTTGTACCTTTTTAAGTGATTATTATTTAACATTTAAAAATGATTTAATTTGCCATAGAAAAATACGGTGTTCATCCACAATAGGGTTGGTAGATATTTGGCATCTAAAAATAATATGTATTTGCTCTAAAATGCTCAAAACATTACAGTGATACATTCATATGTTTTCCATTAATTGATTCATTATCAACCTGTTCACCATTTGTGCCTTGTTCCCCCAAAACTGTGATCACTAATAGGAGCAAATGTCTTTCACAGACCCCATTGACATTGTGAAAGATTTCATTGGCCCTCATGAGTACCTTGCCGAGGAGGATCCTAAACTCTTCAAGTCTGTAAAAACCCAGCGGGGCCCCCTGTCCGACGACTGGATCTTGGAAATCAGCAACAACCCAGGCACAATGCCCGTCATGTGCGCTTACAAGTTGTGCAAAGTGGAGTTCCGTTACTGGGGCATGCAGTCTAAGATTGAACGCTTCATTCACGACGTGGGTAAGTGCAGACATTTGCACAATGTTCATGGGTTTCATTTTATTATACAACATGTGGGTACAGATTTAAGTACTACGGTTATTTTCAAAAGTCTGATTTTGGTAGAGGAATGCGCGTTCCAGTTTGGATGTGAGTTGTGAACGTAGCCAAATTAAAGCGTTTTGAAATGAAAATGGATTTGTGTTGATGTGGCCTTAGAGAGACTTTATGCATCGGACAAATCAAGATTCGTGTCATCACTTTTCAGAATGTTCTCCAAAAATAGCAGTGATGCATTGATTTGGTTTTCATTCTTCGATTTAATATCAACCTGTTCACCATTTGTGCCCTGTTCACCCAAAACTGGGATCGCACATGGGAGAGGATGTCTGCTTAATCTTTTTCATTACTTTGATTGTTGGTTATTTGCTTCTTTCTCTGATAATTTTCGAGTGATCTAATGCCATTCCTCTTTCTCTTCCTTGGCTGATATCCTTTATTTTTTCTATTTTCCTAGTCTGCCACGCTGTTGTCTGGACACTTAAAACATATTTGCATCTCTTGATTAGCAAGATTATTTATTTGAAGGACTGGTTATCTGTGACATATTGTATCTTAATCAAGAGAAGCATGAGCGGATATCATGCTGGGCTGAAGCCTCATTGTTTGCTTTGAAAACAGACTAGAGATGTTATAATTTGTAATTATTAGTTATTTATTGATAACGTTTTTTCATTGCAATGAACTTGTTAAATGTACTACTAAATATATTTAATGAGTTCACAAATTAGACTACTTTGGGAAAAAATAAAATAAAATAAGGAGCTTTTGTAATTTTTTCAGATTATTTATTTATATATTTTTGTTAAAAATTTTCCATAAAAATGTGTATCATGATATATCATTATTTACCATAATGTCAAGAATATTGCTTTATATTTTTGCTTGTATTGCCCACCCCTACCACATGGCTAATTTAAGAAATAAACTGTTGATTTTCCTGACAGAAAAACAAAACTATATGGTGATATATACAAAAAGCATTCCTTGTCATGTGCCACTCTGAGACAGTCGCCCGCCACAGTGGCGGCCAGATGAGCAAAAGTACCCGCCACTGCACATGAAATACCCGCACTGGGTGGGTAGTTGGGTGTTAATTTCAAAACCTGATCATGTTGCATCTTTACATTTTTATGGAAAGTAACGCATTAGTGAATTAAGTGCTTTTTTTCTTATTGTGGCTCTCTCTCTTCCAGAACGGAAGAATTCATACCAAAGATTTTAATGCAATGACTTTAAACATGCCAAATAGTGTAAAAGTTAGATACAATTTAAAATTCACACATTGAGTGTACAGTGGAGTTACATCTTAAAATACGTTCCAAATAATTTTTCTAGGTACATTTTAATTTTTTTATATATATTTTTAATCATTAGCATCATGAGCTTTTTGCATGGTTTTAGCATGCCATGTCATAAATAGGTGAAATGATCAGATATCAGACTTTCTGACTTTCTTAGGGGTTGTCTGTGATATAATTTCCTGTTGTATGCTTTTCCTGTCATACTCAATATATTATATATTATATATATATAAGTATTTTTGATTGAGTGTTATATTACAGTGCTGTGGCACTTTTAAATACTCCATTATCCTGACCCTGTTACTGTGGGAATTCATCTCCCATAATTTTTCCATCAGGGTTGAGGAAGGTGATGGTCCGTGCCCATCGACAGGCATGGTGCTGGCAGGATGAGTGGTACGGTTTAACCATGGAGGACATCCGGCAACTTGAGCTGGAGACCCAGCTGGCCCTTGCACAGAAGATGGCACAGTACAGCTGCAATGAAGAGAGCGGCGAGAACAATGGCACGGTTACCAACCCTGAGAAAGAGCTCGAAAACAAAGAGGCCATCAGCTCCATCGAGGCAGATGGTACGGTGAGGAGCAAAGGGGACACTCTACAGGCGCGAGGAGAGCTGACCAAGCAGTGGTCCACCTCCTCCAGATCTTCACGCTCCTCCAAGAGGGGTGGTAAGTTCACCTTATATAATAAATTCGAGAACACTTCAGACACTTCTGTAATGTATATCATTTGTGTGTTGCACACAGGAAGCCCTTCATGCCACAGCATTTCTGAATGGCGCATGCAGAGCATCGCTAGAGACTCTGAGGACAGCACAGATGACGAGTTCTTTGATGCTCACGGTAATGCTTAACAATGACCCGAAGGAATAATTCCCCAATAATTACATTTTGGTCATTATTTACTTACCTTCATATCATTCTAAACTCAGATGAGGTTACGCCCCCCTTTGGGAAAAAAAACAAAACAAATGTTTGTGCCACCCACCCCAAAATTAGATTTAAAAAAAAAATACAAATAATCAGAGGGGAAAAAACGGTTAAATTATTATTTATTTATTTTAATTTTTTTAACTGAGATTAAATAACAACTACATTTTTATTTCATGTTTTAATGATGATTAACAAAAAGTTTTCCAGAGAGCAATGAAAATTGCACATGCTTCTTGAGTTTTCACTGTTGTGCAGAATAATGGAAAATTACACTCTTCGTTAAAAAAAACCATTTTTTTCTAAATGTATATTTTGTCTCTGGGCCTATATCGTTCTGTTTACTTTCTGTGTCACAAATATAAAGCATGAACACTCATCGGCCACTTTATTAGGTACACCTGTACATCTACTTATTCATGCGATTTATTTAATGTATAAAATCATCCAGATATGGGTCAGGAGCTTCAGTTAATTTTCACATCAACCATCAGAATAGGGAGCAAAGTGATTATCTGCTGATCTCCTCGGATTTTCATGCACAACAGTCTCTAGAGTGTAAAGAGAATAGTGCAAAATGCAAAAAACATCTAGTGAGCGACAGTTCTTTGGGCAAAAACGGCTTATGACAGGTCAGGAGAGAATGGCCAGACTGGTCCAAGCTGACAGGAAGGTGACAGTATCCCAAATTACCACGTTACAACAGTTCTATGCAGAAAAGCATTTCTGATAATTCAACGCGTTGAACATTGTGGTGGATGGGCTGCAGCAGCAGAAGATCCCTCCGGGTACCACTAATGTCAGCTAAGAACAGGAAACTGAGGCTGCAGTGGGCACAGGCTCTCCAAAACTGGACAGTAGACGATTGGAAAAACATTGCCTGTTCTGACAAATCTAGATTTCTGCTGAGGTACACAAATGTTAGGCCCACTGCAGGCTCAGAAGTGGAACCCAACACGATCTTCTCCTGTTGTAGCCCATTCGCCTCTAGGTTCGACACGTTGTGCATTCTGAGATGCTATTTTGCTCACTACAATTTAATAGAAGGGTTATCTGAGTTACCATAGCCATTCTGTCAGCAGTCTGGCCATTCTCTGTTGACCTCTCTGATCAGCAAGGCATTTATGTCCACAGAACTGCCGCTCACTGGATGTTTTTTGTTTTTGGCACCATTCTGAGTAAATTCTAGAGACTGTTGTGTGTGAAAATCCCAGAAGATC
This sequence comes from Xyrauchen texanus, assembly GCF_025860055.1. NCBI lineage: Eukaryota > Metazoa > Chordata > Actinopteri > Cypriniformes > Catostomidae > Xyrauchen > Xyrauchen texanus. The sequence goes on from NC_068318.1 coordinate 29,565,416, forward strand.
AGCAGTTACAGAAATACTCAAACCAGCCCGTCTGACACCAACAATCATGCCACAGTCAAAATCACTGAGATCAATTTTTTAACCATTCTGATGGTTGATGTGAACATTAACTGAAGCTCTTGACCCGTATCTGCATGATTTGTTTTTACATTACACTGCTGCCTCACGATTGGCTGAATAGGTAATCGCATGAATAAGCAGATGTACAGGTGTACCTAATAAAGTGGCCGGTGAGTGTGTATATACTTAATCAAATATCAAATAAATCTAATAAATAAAAGTGATACTGCTTTGCAGGAGCAATGTTAAAGGGATAGTTCACCCAAAAAGTTAATCTATCCTCAAGTTGTTCCAAACCTGTATTAATAATGATTGTGACTATGAAGCTTCGTAAACACATGGAAACATCATAAAATTCCTCAAGAACTTTTTAGAATAATCTTTTTAAAAATCCCACGGTCCCACCAAAACCAATCCCACGGTCCCATGGTCATAGACAACCTTGAAAATTACAGAATTTTAAAATGGTGTTTTTCAGGCCTGGTCAATAGTCATTAAGTCTATAATTTCCCAAGAAGTCATGGATTTTTCCATAGTTACAATTCTTTTCCTAGTTATGTTGAGCTCTAAAATGTTTAGGTGGCTCAAATGTTTATACAATGATCATTAAAGACCCTTACATGATTTCTAAATCACAAATGATGTTGGTGTGACCAAAAGGTGTGAGACCCCTCAGAACCTCAGTTTAAAAACATATTTATGAATATGTGATTTTCACTAAAAGCTGACGACTCATTTTACAGAGGACCTTTCTGACAACGAGGACATCTTTGCCAAGGAGATCACGAAATGGAGCTCTAACGACCTGATGGATAAAATCGAGACAGCGGAGGAAGCCCAGGGTATGTGTGACATCATTACTGTAGGACTATTTTTTGCACTGGGACTAATGATACACAAGATTTTTATGATGCTTTGTGGTAGAGCGGGTCGGCCACTAATCACAGGATTGGTGGTTCGAATCCCGGCCCACATGACTCCACATGCCGAAGTGTCCCAATGGCAGGCTAGCTCCTCGTATGAATGGGTGAATGTGTCACAGTGTAAAGTGCTTTGAATACCGTTAAGGTTAAAAAGGCACTATATAAGTGCAGGCCATTTACCGTATAACTGTGCTGTCGCACTTTAAAACAGGATCCTGCCCATGTTACTGTCAGAATTAATCTCCCGGCATCTTTCCGTCTGGGTTGAGGAAGGTGGTGGTCTGTTTTCACATCTTTAATAGGATTATTCCTATTAAAAAGCCCTGTTGTTATAAAGCCCTGTTGACTCTGTGGGGTTTAGAGAAGTAATAACAAAGAATTTCAAGCTGTTAATGAGATGAGAACTCAGTAAGGACAGAACCTTCTGGCTATATAGATTTAGCGCTGATAAAGACCAGGTGACAGTCAATGTCAAACACTGGCTGCTGTACAGTTTGCACATTGACATTTATCTTAACATTTATATTTTTGCTGTGAAATTGCTTACACTTTTATTTATTTTTTTGAGTTTTCCCCAATTAGAGAGAACAACACTTCGACCAAACATCCATTGTAGCCAAATAGATTCAAAATGTTTAATGCAAGAAGTAAAATACATTCAAATGTTAATTTAAAGTAAGGCGTGTTTATAACACTGTTTTTCCCTAAATGACCAGAATAAGTTGTTCACCACCAATATAACAAAACATGGTAATACACCACAATATATATTTATTTTACTTAAACATTAATATATTTATGTCATTTAAATGCAAGCCAAAGACTTAAATGATTATGCAAACAAATAACTGATTCAGAGTTTCAAATAGATGCATTGAATTAGGGATGCATCGATATCACTTTTTTCTCTTCCGATATCGGAAATCTCAGTATCGGCCGATCCGATACAAATGTTGTTTTTTTTATAATCGTAATATATCTCAATTGTGCACCTTTAACTTTCAAACCCTCATGCTTTTATTTTGACATTCTGAACTCTCCAGGAAGCCCTGTATGTGTCTGTTTGTAGGCAAGTTCACAATAGTTTAATTTGCTGCTTATTCAAATAAAAAAAAATAAAAGCCCCTATGGTGCCGTTCTAAATGCATATAAGTTAACCGGACTATTGAGCATCTACATCTGAGATGTTATTCGTGAATAGCGCTCAAATATTGCGGACGGCATGAAGGCTAAAAATAGCGCGCGTGTGTGTGTGTGTGTAAACAGAGCAGCGCCATTCACTTATGCGTTGACACTGTGTGTGCATTTTATATATTTACTTATAAAACACAGCCTTTTGTGATTCACAGAGCTATCGCACGTCTTCAAGTGGCTTTGAATAAAATGCACGAGTCATATGAACCACTTTAATGATGTTTTTATGGTTCATTTACATTGTTTTTTGAGGTTGACAGTAACAAACATGACTAACACACAGTATCAGATTTGGATCAGGCTTGTCAGACTGATACCAGATCCGTCTAAAAGCCTCCGTATCGGAGCCGATACCGATCCAGGTATTGGACCGGTGCATCCCTACATTGAATAGCGTGAACAGATTTACTGAAATTCATCTTTTTAATTATTATTTATTAATACTAAATCAGAGATACTATTAAAACAACTCACATACGAGTCATAAATAAATGAGGAATGGCCATTTAACTAGACACATGACATGGTCATTAGAGGACTTGATGGCTAAATAAAAAGCTCATTAAAATCATTGCGATATTCAAGATCTAGCAAAATCATTGCATTCATATGCAGATTTCCACAGACTTTTAATACACCGTGTTTACTAAATAAACAATTGATGATCCAAAACATTACAAGAGTGCATTATTTTTAGATGTATTTCGTTGTATTTCTAGGTGACTTGTATCAAGAATCTGGGGTGGAGTTTTCTGGGACGGCCAGCGTGGACTGCCTCAATGAGGTATGTTACACTTATGCATCATTTCTATTAAGACATTTCCTCAACATAAACATTGCATATTTCCAAGATTAAATGATGACATTAGTGGATTTGTTGCTGTTGCATTATTAATGCAACTGCAGCAGGGAGAGATCAAATGCATTGATCTGTACTTGTGTTAATGGAACAAATATTCTGCACATGCCAAGAGCAGCTACACTGCTTTAATGCTGATGAAAACAACAGCATCAAAGCTTCTCTATGTTATGCAATAGCTCTCACAGTCATGTGTCAGTCAGACTGTACAGTTTTGTTTATACACCTTTTGTGTACTCTTGATGAAGAATAGCTATCAACATTGCCAGAAAATACTGCTCTTTAGCCTGTTTAGGCTATTGGCCTGAACCACCAAACTAAGTTTCTTTTAATTTGCTGTGGTCGCATAAGAACAGTAAAATAAGGTAAAATCAAGCACCAGCACTGAAAAAGCGTTTTTTGTTCATTAGTAAATGAAAGAAATATGCAAATGCCTCAACATCTCGTGCATGATTGCCGCATTGTCAGTTTAACTCTTAAATGGATGGTTGTTTTGGCAAACATTATTACTTTGGGTCTTAAAGGACTTGCAATTATATCTTTAAAAATGGATCTACAAAAATGCCCAGAAAGTGTAAAAAGCATTTTTAAGACAATTAGAAAATAGAATAGATTATTCTATTATATTCTAGAATAGTTATATTTTTAGAGTTTTATTTTTCATATATCAAAGAGATGATGCAACAAATGATAGAACGATATATATATATTTTTTATTATTATTGTTTGGTAATGGAGTACTAAAGAAGTGGTATGAAGTAAAGCAGGTGGAATGGGTCACTAAAGACCCGATGTATGCATTTAAAAATGCGAGTCGAGACCATTCGTTCCATTTGTTGTTATGTCAAGCTTTTCTTTTTTCTTTTTTAAGAATGAGTTCAGACTGAACGCCCCTTAATGTGTCCGTTGTTTCCATCACATCATAATTACAACACATCTTACACATCGCATCACATCTTAATTCCAACCACCAATTGAGATCATAAGTAGGAACGTTCCAGAAGGTCTTAAAGACAACATCAGCATGTAGTCAACTTCGAAGGCCATGGAAGAGAGTTGAAGGCCTTTTGTGTTTCATGTCAGTGCTCTTTAACTCTGGTCCACAGAGACCCAGGTCCATGCGAGGCTCCACCCTCCATAAGCGTAGCCGTAGAACACGCAGACGCCCAGCTGTGAGTCACAATGTCTAAACTGTCAGTTTAGGACCATTAGTGATTTAGAGCCCTGTCAGAAAACATGTAGAGTTGAAGTCGTCTTCCTGTGTCGTGGGAGTTGCTGATAGAGATTGTGTTTGAATAGAGTTCATCTGATACAGTATTTACCCTGATCTTACCTCTGATTGTGATGTCATAAATGTTCATTTGCATAGTGGACACTTTGACTAGTAGTGTGTGGCTTGGAGGTTTTTCCATGTGCATCATGGAATAATCTCCATCTAAAGGCTGTAACAGTGACCACACACTTCCATAGTAACTACATCTGACAAAATAAAAAAAGAACACCATTAAATTACGGCTGGGTGATATGGCTACAATAGTTTTACATTGATATTTTTAAGCTTATTGACGATATTCAATATACGTCTCGATATTTATGTATTTGCTCTAAAATTACATTAAACTTTTTTTTTAATCAAAGGAACTACCATTTCTATCAATCAGCCTTTGTAGTCAAGTAGATAAAAAATATAATGCTTGAAATAAAAAATTATGGTTTTCACTAAATTACGCAAAAACAACATGTAATCATTTTTATTTAGATGCGTTAATGCAACAACATTTGCCTACATATATTTGTACTCACTTTTTAAAAAAGAAGGTCGTTCACTTTTTGGAGACATGTTAAATTTTATTATTATACAATTATTATACTGAAATATTGTTTAATATTAATTATTATGAGGATTATATTTGTTTTGTACAATAACGATACATTTGTACTTACATATTTACTCCACCTTCACTCTGAGCTTTTATTTTGACAGAAAACTGAAAGTGTGTGAAATTATTCAGTTGGGCAGTGTTTCTCATGACAAATCTGTTGAAGCGCTGTCACATGATCCTTTTCTGTGATATCATGTTCAGTTTTTAGATTTGTATAATTTTGTAGCACTTCCAAATGTTTGCAGTTGCCCTAGTGCATGAATATGCAGTATATTTGCTTTCACAATGCACACGAACCCCTCTGAGAACGCTAAAACAGCATATCATTAGAACACTTGTTCAATCTGAAGCACACAGATACCATCTATACATTGAATTAAAATGCAGCCAATTGCGGTTTAGTAGTCACAAATGACAATATTGTCAAATACCAGAAGGATCATGAAATGAGTCACTCTTTTAGAAATATTGTGGCCAAATAAAAGTGCACTACAATCATTACGATATTCACAATATTGCTTAATTTTATAGCAAACTTGATAAATCACCAGTCCTACATTTCAAGTAGATTTAGTAGATTTCTGAAGATATACGATAGCTTTGTGTGAGGAACAGACCAGTAATAAAAAGTCATTATTTAATAATCTTGCCGTGGGGACCTGGGTAGCTTGGCGAGTAAATGCACTGACTACCACCTCTGTAGTTACCAGTTCGAATCTAGGGCATGCTGAGTGTCTCCAGCCAGGTCTCCTAAGCAACCAAAATTGGCCCGGTTGCTAAGGAGGGTAGAGTCACATGGGTAACCTCCTCATGTTCGCTGTAATGTGGTTCGCTCTTGGTGGGGCACGTGGCGAGTTGTGCGTGGATTCCGCAGTGGATGTCGTGAAGTCTCCACGGTAACACGCTCAACAAGCCACTTGATAAGATGCGCGGGTTGACACTTTTGAATTCTGCATGAAAGGTAGACTTGAAATGTAGCGCATGACTCGTATGGACTAGTTTTTATTCAAGTTTTATTTATTCATGTTCATTCATTTTGGAGCTGTAGTCACTATGAACTTTTGTCGTATGAAAAAGCTGCATAAAGACATTTTAATGTGTCGTTGAACAGTTCTTTTAACTGTTCCTCATAAAAGGTCTGTCTTGAAAAGTTTATTGCAAAAAATCATTTTGTGAATGGGATTTTACCTTCGGAACCCTACCCTTGCAGTCTGTATCTGTTTATTAATAGCTGTCATTCATAATTGCATGTTGTCATGAGTGTTTGTGTGGATGTATGTGAAATGCAGCAGAAACAGCAATTTAAATGTCTCCTCAGGATTGCTCGTCACAGCAGTGTTTACAACCCTCCAAAATCCACGTCCTCATCCTTGTCCTGCATGGTGGAAACATCCTAGACACGGGCATCGGTGACCAGAACGGCAAGCAGTGTGATGTCAACACCATCAGCACCGCGTTTGATGCTGTGATGAGGGTTCATTATCCAAACGCTTTGAGCCGCATTGCCATTCGCATGGTGCCGTGTCCGGCGGTGTGTGTGGAGGCTTTCTCTCTGGTCTCAAAGTGAGTATAAAAACAAACAAACACACACACATGCAACTTGATCCAAAGCCTTGCCAGTAAGTAGCAGTAGCAGTGGAAATAGCTCATTTAAGTAGCAACACTACTATCATAATTACGTTTTTGGTAGCTCAGCTGTAGTTTTCAGATTTCCAACAAATAGTGGTTTATTTAAATAATGGTTAATCTACACTAAAATCAAATTAAAGGACCAACAAAACAGTCAGATCTGTTCTATACTATTCTGAACATAGCCCAAGACTGACTGTTTTTCTACTTAGAAACTGTAGCTTGCCTATCTACGAGCTACTCGTTTAAAAAATAGCTTTCCCAACATTTGTTGGTATCTCAAACCTGTCAACTAATCTTAATACTGTACATCTATTTTTACATTCAGTGTTTTAAATTGCTTCTGTCTGGTAATAACCCAGCATGCTCTCTGTTCTGTGTGTCCTTGACACAGTTTGAGTCCGTACAGCTATGATGAGGGCTGTTTGTCCAACAGTCAGGATCACATCCCTCTGGCCGCCCTGCCCCTATTGGCCACCTCTGCGCCACAGTACCAAGACGCCGTGGCTACGGTCATAGTGCGAGCCAATCAGGTCTACGGTGACTTCATCAAATCCCTGGAGGGGGCCACTTTCACAGGCCAAGTCAGTGGATTGGGTTTATTTTTGTTTTCATTGGAATTTTTCTTTTCGATGAATTGGTCAAAATGGTTCTCAAATCTTTCTAAATGATTCATTAGCCAATCTGTCTGAATAAAAATTATTGTAAAATTATTTCACTTCCAGTTACCAGAGAAAGGTCTGGAATGGTCATGGAAATTAAACGGATGGGTATCCTGTCTCAAAGACAATAGTGAATGAAAAACTTTGATTATTTCTCAAATGTTCCTGGTCTTACTTGGCATGTAAACGTAAAAAGAAATGTTTTAATTGAACAATCTTTTATTTAAGTCAACATGCCATTTTGCTTCCGTAATGTGAAATATTTCCGAAATAAAATAAGGGCTTGGATTTGAAGCTGAGGGGTTGAAAAATAAAAGGGCTTGGTGATGTCAGACAAAAAGGAAAGTCATTAAAGACTTTTGATTTCAAAAATGTTATACACCTATTTAGAACAAAATGTGCAATAAGAATGTAAAAGGGGATAATTTAAAAATCATGTTCAATTTAACTAATAGTGCCATAGCGTAGCAATCAACGTCCCATTCAAATTAAGATGGGTAAATCAAGTCTTCCTTACATTAACACTACTGAATATTCAGATTTACTCTGAAATGCATCACAATACAAAAGTTCAATTGACATTCTTACCAGCATATATGAATATAATGTATTGATGTGACATGCGTGCAGGTGTGTCTGATTGGTGACTGTGTTGGAGGGATTCTGGGATTTGATGCTCTCTGTAGCAGTAACATTACAGTGTCAGAGAGTCAGAACAGCAGCCGACGGGGCAGTATAGTCAGCGTACAGGTGGGAACACACACACACACACACACACACACATGTGCCTGCCTGATCATCCTCATAATGATTTATGAACCCTCTTAATAAATTACAACATAAAATAAATGTATTTATTTGTCTTTTATCTTATTTCAACTGACTTCCTGTGTTATTGTTGTTATTCAAGGGGTAATTTTCAACACTTGTTGCATTTTTCACCCTGAAGTACACTAACAAAGTTAATCAAAGTTTATTTCACCAAAAAATTTAGTTTTTCATGATAATTTCTCACCCTTTCTTTGACCCTTACAATTCTATATTGTTTTTGCTTTTGTACATTTACGACTTGTATATGTAAATGAACTGTGTCATGATTGGCCTACGCTCTTTCATTCATCATTAGGGTCATATGCCAATGATATGCTTATGGTTGTGACGTCAATCCAACAACGGTTTCTTGATGACATGTTTTTGATTGTGTTTTTTCAATTATGAATGTGCGCGTGTGTTTGATTAATCGCTCCATCTTTAAATAATTTGAGCAATTTGATTGTCATTTGTGCGTTTGTTTGCCTTGGTCAACAGTGAAACTGCTCCTCTCACCTAGGGTTGTGCCGATGGACGATATCATCGTCCATCGTGATGGCTGACCAACATCACGATGTAGAGCCACCATCGTGATGCCACGCCCCCTTTTGCGAGTCTTGCTAGTGTGACTCACTAATCCTAGTCTCTTCTATAGTTAACCTAAAAACTTTGCAGGGATTGCTCTGTAAATTAAATTGAGAATATAACTAATGCATATATGCTATTTTAAATACTGTAGTTTATGCCAGAGACGTGACGTGTTAGTCTGTGAAAATACCGTGTCAGGCAGGCTACACAAATATTGATCTTGACATTGTTAGCTTCTTGTCTTTTTTTTACGTCTTACACTGTACATTTAGATTAAAATATTTTATGTTGTAGGCTACAAGAAAATAGCCTTTATTAATTAATTATTAGTAGTTGTAGTGTCTCAGAAAATCTTGCTCATTGTCACATACTCTTGTATACACTGAAGCGGCAGTTTTAGATAAACCCAGACCAGCGAACGTCAAATAACTTTGGTCTGGTTAATACTTTTAAAGAAAAATTTCCTTGGCCATAAATCCATAATGTCAAATCAAATGAAAGGAACAAGGTGAATATGAATAGCACACATTTATTAAAACATAGAAGAACAACAAATAAAGAACAAGAAAACGGAACAACACTCAGACCGAAACTCGGCATTAACATTTCACTTATAATTAGCAGCACAATTAACTTCAGCACAGGCTACAAAATAAATTGTTATTGAAATATTGTAAAGTGGTCATATGAACTGCACAAATGAACGTTTAAAAAATAATATGCAAAATCGAATAGCTCCGCAACGGATGGCGAAAAATGCGTAAAGGAGTCTAATATCTTTCACCATAGACCATGTTTAAATTTCGATGTTTCTGGCCAGAAATACCAACATATTCACTTTATCTGGTTTTAATAAGCTGCGGATTGGAGTAACTACACTACCCGCTGTGCTGAAGACCCGCTCTGATGGAGTACTGGTAGCACATATGCACAGATATTTCCGTGCTAATCTTGCCATGAACGGAAACATTTTGTCGTTCGTTTTCCACCAAGTCAGCGGGTCCTGTTCCCCATCAATGGCCATTTCCTGCAGGTACATGGTCATTTCTGCCTCGACCTTTTGCTCATCAGTGAGTAAAATAACAAAATTATAGTTTTTAAGTGGAAAATAGTATTTATGTAAAGAGATATATTAAAATAAAAAGTGCACAACTCTTCTTAAGTGAAAGCTAAAAAAAAAAAATGCTTCACGTGTCGTGCAACCTACTGATAAAGCGCTGACGAGTCATTAGTTGGGTTAGTAAAATAACGAAATTATAATTTTTCATATAATTTTTGAAAATTATATAATTCACCCCCCGCCCCACCGACGATATCATCGTCCATCGCGATGTTTTACTGTCAACATCATCAACTGCCAATTTAGGGGACATCGCCCAACCCTACTCTCACCAAAATCTTAGTTTCTGCTACAACTCAATGCTTTGGATGGTGCTTTGGATACATTACATTGTTAAAGGAATAGTTCATCCAAAAATGAAAGTTCTGTCATTATTTAAAGTGATCCATGACAGGGCGGAGGGTGTGGCTGGGTGGTTATTCTACACACCCTTACCTTATCCCTTATCAGGCTAATTAAGCCTCCGAGGGGGATAAAGGCTGACTGCGGATGGTGGTGCAAGAGAGAGAGATCGTTTACTGGCAGCTGCTCCTGCTTTTGTTTAAGTTAATCATTAAAACTATTATTTATCGTAAACAATCTCTCTCTCGCACCACCATCCGCAGTCGGCCTTTATCCCCCTCGGAGGCTTAATTAACCTGATAAGGGACCAGGTGTGTAGAATCACCACCCAGCCCCGCCCTGTCACATGTAGCACTTCAGAAGTGATCCCCTAACCTAACTACAAAATTAATCGTTTCAATAAATAATCTGAGCAGACTTTTTTTATTATATTGATTCATTAGAGGTGAATTCAGGCCACTTTTTTCCAGTCACCTTGATCACAAAAAGTGGCCCAGTTTACCTGAATTCACTCTTGATTGACTTTCTCTGCAGGACAACGATTTGTTATCACCAGGGATCATAATTAACAGCACTCACTGCTCAGGATCAGGTTCAGGATTGTCTCTGGAGGGCAGCCGTCATCTCAGTCGCAGTAATATAGACATTCCACGCTGCAGCGGCCCTGATGACCCCAAAAAACAGCTGCCACGAAAACGCAGCGACTCTTCAACTTACGAGCTGGACACCATCAAACAGCACCAGGCCTTCCTGACCAGGTGACTCCCAATCAAATCTTATGTTTGATAATGTAGTAATAATATAAGTAATGTAGAACATAATGTAAATTGTTTACTGTATATGTGTTTACATAGTCTGCACTCCAGCGTTTTGCGGAACGATCCGGGATCGCGGCGGTCCAGCGGCAGTACCATGCTGGAGGGTGGCGGCGCTCTGGGCAAGTTCGACTTTGAAGTGGCTGACTTCTTCCTCTTTGGCTCTCCGCTGGGTCTGGTCCTTGCGCTGAGGAAGACTGTGGTTCCTTCTCTAGATGGTACATTAACCTCTAGTAATCTCATTACAATACTTCTGAAATCTTCTGAAAACAAAAAGTGTAGATTTGATGCCAAAAGGTCATTTAAAGTGTAACATGATTACTTGGGGTGTACCGTATAATCTACATTTTGTATTCTGTTATTGCTACAAAGTCCAAATCTCTCCACAAATAGGCTGACGTCTTTTAAAAGGCTTTACACATTAATCCTGAAAGGAATTTAAATCAGTTGGCCTGGTGGGCTGCTAGCAGATTAAGAGATTGTTTTAAAGGGCTGCTTTCACAGGGGAAATGAACAGTATGCTTATGGGTTATTCCATAAAAATCTGTCATGTAGAGCTCAACCAAAACAAACACAAGGATGGCTGAATAACTGAACATGTTGAACAGAGGACTAAAGACTTTACTGCTGCAGTACCAACACCAACTTTCTTTTAGTTATTTTATAGCAAACATTTGCAGATACATTTTTTTCTTTGCTGTCAAATATTTAATTTAATGTTGCTTTTTGTTTGTGCTATTATTAATGAAACTAAATTAAATGTATTCATTAACTGAAATCCTTTGATGTAAAAAAACCGAAACCAATAACAAATTGAAATCATTTTCATTAACTCAAATTCTTTGTTGTAAAATAGGAATCCGAAAAACAAACTGACAAAATAACTAAAACAAAATGAAAATATTTTAATTAATTGAAAAGTTGCCTCTACATATTAAATCCTCTTTAACTCTTGATTATTATAAATTTGAATTAATTCTAAAAAGAATTAAAATAAATGCAAGTGTAGCATTGTTACTTTTATTGTATTGTTTTATTGTCTTTTCATAAAAACAAAAACGAAAACTAACAAAAACAAAATGAAACATTTTTCATGTATTGAAATCCTTTGTTTAAAAAACTAAAAAAATAAACCGAAAACTAACAAAAAATAACGAACGAAACTCAAAAATAATGAAAACAAAATTGAAACATTTTCAAGAATTGAAATCCTTTGTTGTAAAAAAACGAAACCAAAAAGAATATGAAAACATTTTAATTAACTGAAATCCTTTGTTGTAAAAAAACGAAACCAAAAAGAATATGAAAACATTTTAATTAACTGAAATCCTTTGTTGTAAAAAAACGAAACCAAAAAGAATATGAAAACATTTTAATTAACTGAAATCTTTTGTTGTAAAAAAAAAAACGAAACCAAAACTTAACGCAAACAAAATGAAAAACATTTACTGAAATCCTTTAAGTTGTAAAAAAAAAAAAACTGAAGTAAAATACAAAAAACACCAAAACAACAATCACCACACATTTCAGTTTTTGATACATTAAATTATAAAACCTGATACATGAAAATGCTCTTTGAATGCGATGACACAAAACGGCAATTAAAGTTGAAAAATAATGTCAAACGTATTTAAATTATTTTAGGTCAGGCATAAACTTTGGAAGCCCTAAAATACTAAAGATAAATTAAAAAATAAATATAAAAAAAAAAACACTGATAAATAAAACTAACATTGAATGGACAAATATAAACTAAAAATGAAAACCAAATAATTTTTTTTATTTAAAACTATAATCCCTTTTGTAGTTTTAATAATTGAATTTGTTGTAAATTTAGTCTTTCTTCTTGACGTTCTGTCCTCAGTGGCTCATCTCCGTCCAGCGTGCCAGCAGGTGTACAACTTGTTCCACCCCGCGGACCCCTCTGCCTCACGCCTGGAGCCCCTGCTGGAGAAGCGTTTTCACCTGCTGCCTCCGCTCAGTGTGCCCCGCTACCAGCGCTTCCCCCTCGGGGACGGCCAGTCAGCCCTGTTGGGTAAGACGGGGGGGATTTATTAACTAACACATATACCTGCTGTTAATATGATCCTCGGATGATCCAAGCACAAGTGGTCAGAGAAGACAGATCACTGTTATAACCTGGTATTTACATTATCATGAAAAAAAAAGTATTCCGATAAATGATTGTAGCAGCGCAACCCTAGATTACACCTGTTTTTGGCACTGTCCACTTATGATCGGATCACCCGAAACAGATGTTAATGCCAGGTGTAAACATAACATGTTTTTATTGCACATTGGACAGGATATTGTTGTAACAGTTTAGTCGAAACAAGCATTTTCCATCATTGCAGTTCTGCCGTGAGTTTTGCTTCATGACTGGTGTTTTTGTACCTCCGTTTGTCTCATTTCTGTCTCTGTTATTTGTCTTTATTTTTCTTGTCTCTCTCTCGTCTCGTTGCACTCTCATGTCTCCACGTCCCTCATGCCGCAGTGGAAACCATCCAGAGTTCCCCTCACCTCCTGTTGGAGAGTGGGAGCTGTGCCGCCCAGCGCTGTCAGGATGGCATCAGTGAGACTTCCATTCCCGTCCCTGTGCTCAACTGGCAGACCATGCCGGCCCCAGCCGAGTGTGTGTAGTCATTCCGGGTTTCTTGCATCCCTTTTGGCGTAAAGTCCCCATCTTGTGTGTCTGCCTGTGTGTGGCGTTGCCTCATTTCTGTCTGCTCACATGATCTGTTTATATGTCCGCTTCAACATCAGTGCTCTGATTTAGGCTTGCCTCTAGTTTTTTGACTTCCTGAAGTGTAACCAATGTGGAACTGGTGGAATTTAATTTAAAGGTGAAGTGTGTATTTTTGGTGTCAGTAAAATTATTCTATTCCTTCATGAATTTATTGTGGAGACAACTATAAGTAAGCCATTCATAGGTTGACTTAGAATGAAAGGGGTTGTTCACACCGACTTTTTTTTTCTTTCTTTTTTTGCATTCATCTGTGCTGTTTTTCAATTGTTTTTCTATGTAAACATGCACTAGATGGATGTCTTTGACCATTGTGTTGCATCTTGTGTTTTTTTCTGCTTCTCGCTTAAGAGTGCCATCAGCTTGAAGGCAGTATAACAAACAATATCATGATTTATTAAAAAAAAAAGAATATTTAAATAATATATACTTCTAGGAATGATAAAGATATTTAGTTTTGGTTTACAGAAATGAGATGTGAGGTTAAAAATGTGCTTAATGGTCATTTTGTCAAAAAATCTATCTTTATATTCAATGAGCAAAATATATTTTCATATTTCTGTCTTCTGATTTAGAGGTGATATATCACCTGTTGACAAGTTTTGTGAAATTCACTGATAAATACTTTGGCTCTGAAAAAGTTTCCAAGCGTTGCTCTGTTTGTTTGAGCGCTCTGACATGCTAACTTTTGGCTCAACCATTGGAGTGAGTTTGGGGGCGTGACTACCTCTTTGGCAATGGCAGGTGGGGGTAGTGTGGCAAAGAAATGATACACTTCACCTTTAAGTTGTAAAACAGTAATGAAATGAAAATTCTGTCAATTTTACTAATTACAAATTGTAATTCTAATGATGTGCTTCCATGTGTGTTTGGTAAATAATGCTCCATGAGGACTTCTAAGTAAAATCAACAGTAAATTTCCTCTTAAATCCTTCCATAATGTGTCATGTCAGATCAAAGTAGACTCAGGGGCAGTATTTACTTCCTTTCTCTTTTTGGCATTGTGTTTGAATTTTTCTTTTATAATGTTTAATCAAAGGGCTATAATCATAAGTAATAAGTAAAGTTGATAGTCAAATTTCTTTTGTCTGTTTCTGGTCCCTGAAACTAAATAGATTTGGTTTTGTTCCTCACAGCTGATGTGATGCACTCTCACGGCATTATGTTTTCGGAACACTCCAATCCTTCATCTCCAGCATCAGCTCCAGCCTTCCGCGGGGCTCGGAGATCCAGTGAGACCAGCATCGCCAGCCAGGTGTCGGGATTAGCGGACACATACACTGCCTCCAACATCGCCAACAGTGAGTTAACTTGCACACACGCTTGCAGCCAAATACAAACAAATAAAAGGTATGAATAAAATATCTGGATGTTCACTCAAAAAAACGTACTGGGAATTTTCCCTCCAAAACGATTAAAGTTTCAAATTTAAATGAAGTTTCAAATGTAGGAGCATATTATTTGTGTTTACTTGCAGACTTAAGATGGGATAGACAACATATTTAATTTGTTGCTTAAATGATGTGGGGAGGAATAATAAAATCCATTCTTTACATCATGCTTTCTGAACGTCTTGGGTCACACATACATTTCACAACCTGTTCGCAGGAAATATTTTGGAAAGATGTATTTTCAGTGTTTTGTCAGCAGAACTATGACATAATAGTCACCATATTGGGCCTTATTGGTGGCACACAAGTAAAACCATTCTTATGTAAATTGTCACTCATGACATTTGTTAAACCATTCTTAACATAAATTGTTGCACAAAAACGCTGCTCGAAAATGCATTTATAAATAAATTGATACATGAATGTGTGGTTTGTATAGCCATTCTTATATAAAGTATAGTATGAACTTGACATTCGGAAGACCATTCTTACATAAATCGTTGCACAAACGCGATGTTCGTAAAACCAAATTGGCGCATAAATGTGACATTAGTAAAACCATGCTTTCATAAATTGTTGCATGAATGCAAATCGTAAAAAATTTTTTTTACGTGAAATTGTCGCATGAAAGTGACATAAATTGTTGCACAAATGTGATTTTTTTTTTTAAAGCAATTTGTACCTAAATTGACTTTAAATGGAACGTTGGTAAAATCATTCGTTCTTAAATTGTTGCTCAAATGCAACATTCCGAAAACCATTTGTATATAAATTGCCAAACAAGTGTGACGTTTGTAAAACCATTCTTACATAAACTGTTGCATAAATGCGATGTTCATAAAACCATTTCAACGTAAATTGATGCATGAATGTTATGTTTGTAAAACCATTCTTAAATAAATTGGAAACATTTGGAAAACTGTTTTTCATACATTAATTGTCACATGAACTTGGTTCATAAAAATATTCTTTCATAAATGTTTGCTCAAATGCAACATTACTAAAACCATTTATACGTAAATTTTTTAACAGGTTTATAAAACCATTCTTAAATAAATTGTTACATGAATGCAATGTTCAGAAAAACTATTTTAACAAATTGTGTTTTAACATAAATGTGACGATCGTGAAACCATTCTTAAATAAATTGTTACATGAATGCAATGTTCAGAAAAACTATTTTAACAAATTGTTTTAACATAAATGTGACGATCGTGAAACCATTCTTAAATAAATTGTTGCATGAATGCAACGTTACGTAAATTGTCGTATAATATTGATGCTCATAACACTATTCTTACATAAATTGTTGCACAAATGCAGAGTTCATAAAACCATTGTTACGTTATTGCATGAATATGATGTTTGTAAAACATTTTGTATTTCTTGCGTAAAGTGTCAAATGTGGGAATTTATGTAAGAATTCTTTTTACGAACAATTTACATAGAAATGTGTCTGCTCGTGCTTCATGAACTATCCAGTACAGGCTCATTTTCGTTGATGTCCATTTAAGTTTGGCATCGTGTCTATCTAAGGTCTATGGAGCAAATCTTTTACATAATGATTTTTTTAGTTAATTTGCTTTATTGTGTCCATTATATCACTAGGAACAATGACTGTTGTGTTCTCCTTATGACTACTGTTGTTTTGATTTTGTTTTGTCTCATAGCATGGCAACTTAGTCTCTCCAAAAAGCTCAGTCTTTTGTCCCAATTGGCCCGCCCCTATAATAAAAACGGCTCCCAAAGTCCCTCCCCCAAATCCTGCAGCAAAGTGCAAAATAGGCAGCAGGTAGAATCACAGGATTGCAGCTGTTTGGATGATTCAGAGCAGAGCAACTCTCTAGGATTTGAGCCCTCCCCCACGCTCGGCTCAGACCCACCATCACCATGTGTCCCGCTGGACATCGAGCAAGGTACTGGTGCAGGAGAGTGGGTTAGATGTCAGGTCAGGTCTTCTAGACCTTCAAGATTTGCCCGCTCTCCTGTTTGCCTGCGTTAGTTTCTACCACCCAGCCATTCCCTGCAATTTCTCCTACTTCCTCTTGTTGAACCTCCGTATTTTCAGCCTAGCCTGTTTTCTTAGTGACTTCCCCAGCCCTGATGCCTCTGTTTTCTGAAGTCATGCCCCCTTCCCCTTTAAAAGCTCAGCGCTGGTGCTCTGGATCTTCATCTTCAGAACTCTTGAGTTTGCGCTGGATGTTGAAGCTGTTCTGAAGATGCTTTAAAAGGTCACCTACTTGTCTTGCTTCCATTTCCTGGTTGTGCGTCATGCTTACATCCTTGTGTCTTCTATTAGAGGTTACATAGGCCGGTACTAGAGAGTGCTTTCAAAGCGCTCCAATTGTGGTGGAGAAACGGCGTTCCATTGTGAATGAGGAATAAATGCAGAAAAATCGATGTGTTTTCAAATGAAAACAGATATTAGTGCTTCAGATCGCAAGAATGTAACCATTCTGATTTCAACTATTCTTTTATTTGTGCAAAACATCATGATCCATGTTATCCCAGCATCGTGTGTTTTAAAGCAAAAAAATAAATATTGCCGAAGCTTAAGTAGTTTTTTGTTATTTTATGTCATTCTGTTTCTTTGATTTAGTTTTTTTTTAATTAAATTAAATACAAGGTTGTTGTTTTTATTTCATGCTTTATTATTATTATTGTTGTTCTTTTTTATGTTTAGTTTATTTCCAGTTTAAATTCGATTTTAAACACCAGATCTTCAGTGTGGACTGAAATTTGTCCTATTTTGGTCATGCAACATGTTTGTTGCATGAAACCATATGAGGACAATGCAATAAAAAGATGAGGCGTAATCAATTTATTGTCTTTATATTCGATTGTGACTAGTCTTTCACTGCATCGCATCCAATTTAGACTGCAAACTGGTGACTCAGTTTGCTTCCAGTATTTATTTATTTATTTATGACTTTATTCAAGCCAAAAATAGAATTGTGTACTTGAATGTCTTTGCAATGGATCATGGGAAGAAGCAAACAAGAGATGTGCACTCCAGCCTGGCATTGCCTAGTGCACATTCAAAAATGACTGCTCTCCATTTCTCTCCTTTCTTTTGAGCCCCTAAAGCAAACCTGCATCATATCCTCATCCTGTCTTCGAACCAGCTGCTGAAACATTTATAAAACATGTACAAGTGATAGAGATATCTTTAATGGCATTTGGAGCTGCCATTGTAACCCTAATTGATTCGCGTGACTGAATATCATGTTTTGTTTCCTACAGTCGCGTCTCGTTGGTGGGGCACTAAGCGCATTGATTTTGCGCTATATTGTCCTGATGCCCTCACTGCGTTCCCTACCGTGGCTCTACCTCACCTGTTCCACGCCTCCTATTGGGAATCGACTGACGTTGTGTCTTTCCTGCTACGACAGGTGAAGATTTCTGCATTGTTACATTATTTGAAAAAAGATGGACTCTCATTCTGGGTTATTTATAACTATAGACAGCATCTGCTGCATACGGTTGAGTAACCATGGAGAATAGTACTGAGTCGTCCCTCAGCTTTAAAAATGAACAAAACACATTTACAGTAACGCAATTACAATGGAAGCCTTGCAGGCAACATCGTGAATAAACATTTCAAATATGCAACTATGACACTGTTTTGAAAGTAAAGCCAGAATAATTGGACCATGCTTTGAAACATACTTCATGCTTTGTGTATTGTTATGAATTGCTCTCTGACACATTTTGGATCGCAACAATGCACAAAATTGAGCTTGTGTTGCTAGAAGCAAAATGTTTAACCTTTAGCTTGCTCACTAGGGGTTGTAAGACCATATTCTCAGTAAAGATACTTGTATTTTTTCATAACTAATGATTATGAACAGGGGTCCCATACAACGGGATCATCATCTTTGGGAGTCCCAAGCATCGAAAAGTTTGCAAACCCATGACCTAGAATATTCCTTGCCAAATCTGCCATGGAACTAACGTTGAATTCTCACTTGAGCAGTTCCTTTTAATGGTTACATATGTGGATTTTATTTTTCTCCATCTCTCAGGTCATGAGGCATGAGAACTCTAGTATTTTGGAACTCGATGGGAAGGAGGTGTCAGAATTCACTCCGTCCAAACCACGGGAGAAGTGGATAAGGAAGAGGACCCACGTGAAGATCAGGGTGAGACCTCTACACATCTCTCACTAAACACTTAACTGTACATGTCTGAAAGGCGCTGACAGGAACTTATTATATGATGCGTTTGTGTTTAAGAATGTTACAGCAAACCATCGTGTGAATGATGCCGTGTTCACGGAGGATGGCTCTCAGGTGGTCACAGGTCGCTTCATGTATGGACCCCTGGATATGGTCACACTGACAGGAGAGAAGGTTATCACCCATAAAGGGCCTGATTTCTGTAGTTTCTTATTATTTATCATAACTTGTTTGTATTGTCAGTCGTTTTCAGGTCATTCATTTCTGTTTGTGGTGATTTCAAGGTGGACATCCATATCATGACGCAGCCTCCGTCTGGTGAGTGGGTATACTTTGACACAGAACTGACCAATAGCAGTGGCCGAATCTCCTACGTGATTCCTGAGAGTAAACGGTTGGGAATTGGAGTGTATCCTGTCAAAATGGTGGTCAGGTATATACATACAACATACTAGTTTGACTGATCTTAATGGTGTTATTCCTGCACATTTCAAATTATTGCACTAAAAAGCGGGTTGTATTTTTTAACATGACCAACTCTTGAATGTTTTTTGTCCACAGGGGCGACCACACATCTGCGGACAGTTACCTGACCGTGTTGCCCCATGGCACTGAGTTTGTCGTGTTCAGCATTGATGGCTCTTTTGCCGCTAGCGTGTCCATCATGGGCAGTGACCCTAAAGTGCGTGCAGGAGCAGTTGACGTGGTCCGGTGAGACTTTGACTTCATTTTTTTAGTCGAAGACAACATGGGAACAAAAAGTTACCTTATGTAGGGTCAAAATGTGATTTTCAGGGATGGAAACGTCATGTAAGTTTCTGTTAATATAAGTTAAAATATTTAAATATTGAATTACTAGAAATGGCTGTTTATGAGTGCAGTCTCTATAAATTTATTTGCAAAAATCTTCATCCAGTCTTATTGTCCTTAATATATCAGGCCTTTCATAAAAATATAATACATTTCCTTGTATTCTTTGAATCTGAAGCAAGTTTTGCTGCCGTTACCAATGCTTATGAGTGGGGAAATTAGCCAAAAATATAATTTCACAAACCAATCAAGTCCTGGGGACGGATTCCTGAAAATTCTAGGATTTGAAAGGTTTTTTGAAAATGTATTTGGATAAATTATGTTAATTAGAAGGTATGTGGTTATAAACGATAGAAGATTCATAAATCTTCTATCAACTTCTAAAAAAGAATACAAAATATTTTAATTAAAAAAAAAAACTTGATTATAAGTTTTATAATCAGGTTTTGATAATAAACAGCACTTGATAATGCTGTTAGCAAGTCTGTAGAAACAAACTTTGATGTTGGCTTGACAAAGCATTTGTCTTAAAGTTTAAACTAGTATAAAATGTATTGTCATGAGTTTAGTTAGGCAAGGTAGGTAGGAAAGTATTGATCTGCATTGCTAGCATGTTCAACACATTGCTAGAATTCTGCTATGATTTAGCATGTAGCAAGGTGTTTTTCTTATTATGTAATTAGGTATGTTACTTAGTGTTTCTAGCTTGTTCCTATGCATTTCTAGCATTTCAGCATGTACCTATATATTTTTTAGCATGTAGCTAGGCATTGCTAGCATGTTGCTTGGGGTTTCTAGCATGTTTAGAGAGAGACAGAAATATAAATGAGAAGGACCATATTAAAGTCCTTGTGTGGGTTTGTTTACATTTGAATTTTTGGCAGTAAGAGTATGAATACTGTTGGTTCATCTGAAAATTCTCTCAATGTAATGCTGCATTTACGTCATGTCGGAATATTCCTAACTACGAGATTCCGACTTGTAAAAGCATTCAAAGAACTCGTTATTTCAAGTTGTAAACTTGGACTTCTATGAAAGCTCTGACTTGACGTTATTTAAATATATCAACAGTTAAATGTAGTGAACACATATCTCTGCCACTTTATTATGCTTTCGTTAGCTTGAGTGTTTTCTTTGTTCTTAAACGTTTACAACAACATATAGAGAGATGAATTAATGATAAACATTTAGCTGTTATCAACAACAAATCCGTTTTGGCTTAATGAGTGTTGTCATAGAAACGAATAACTTCCGAGGGCCCTGAACGTGAACCGCTCCGAGAAGAACCTCCGAGTTGCCATCTAGTAATTAAACTTATATTATATTGGATTTTTCAGGTTTTAAGTTTGATCAGTCAGAAAAGATAGACCACGCCTCCAGAACAGTCTGATGGTCTATGCAGAGTTTGTTGTATGTAACTTGAAAGCTCTAGGATATTAATAAGCATAAAATGTATAACATTATGTTGGCAAATGCCCTACAACTCATGAATATTCATCAGTCAATAATGGAACAGGTTCCATTTCGGCTTTGCCTCTCGGTCCTTTTGTTTGCTGTCCTTGACGATGCTTCTTCCTCTCGCAGACATTGGCAGGACCTGGGCTACTTGATTGTGTATGTGACGGGACGTCCAGACATGCAGAAGCAGCGTGTGGTGGCCTGGCTTTCACAGCACAACTTCCCTCATGGAATCGTGTCCTTCTGTGATGGTCTGGTACACGACCCACTCCGACACAAAGCCAACTTCCTCAAGTATCTCATCACAGAGGTGAGTAGCATCACAAACTACTCCTCTTCTGCATCATAAATGACTTTTTAGGACATGGTCTTACATATTGGAACATGGAGGGTCTTTTTACTGTTTGGCTAAACAGTAGACTAGTGTGTAAAGATTTTAAACAGAAGTTTGAAATGTGAGAGTCAAGTGCTTCTACTGAAAATACTCTCATTGCAGTTTGATTTATTCAGTTGTCTGTTTGCTGGTCTACATGAGATTGTGCTTTTTTTGTAGGCACAAATGAAGATATTTGCTGCTTATGGTTCTACTAAAGACATCTCAGTGTACACGTCACTGGGCCTGCCTCCATCACAGATCTACATTGTGGGGAGACTGACCAAGAAGATGCAACATCAGTGTCAGGTATCATTTACACAAAGGCTTAATACTGCAAACACACCACAGTGATATTATTCTGTTGTCTTAGGTGACACTATCCTCGTGTTTGTTTAGAGGCCGTTTATACAGTTATTGAGCCTCAGTATGTAGTGATGTCAAAAGTACTGGTACTTCGGTACCAAGTCGATACTAAAATAAAAATGATGTAATGACACTAGTGATTCTGCAGTACCTGTAGTGCGCTGTCTGACTGACACCAAGCTGCTTTCAAATGCTCACACACTCATTTGACACGTGTGTTCTGATACTCCTTTTACACAGAAATGGACAATCAAATTTAAATTGAGATATGTCTTGATGTGACTATTACACCACAAATGGATGAGATTGTATTAAATAAAAAACAGTCTGCATGTGCTGCGTGCTGCAAAGTGAATGTGTGACAAGGTGCCTGCAGACTAAATATTTATATAATTAAATAGCCGAATTTTGTGCATTGGGTCATATAACCTATATCTTTTCCGGAAGTGTGAAACTACTGTCAAAAACACAAAACCAGTTACGCCTTCACGTCAAAATAAAAGCTTGACGCGTGTAATTTAAGAAATTGCGACAGAAATATGTTTAGGAAAATGAATGTTATCATTAGTATTATTGTGCTTTTTTCATGAATAGAACTTTTTTTCAATGTTTTCATTCATTTTCATTATGTGGTTCTATCTGATTAAAGTTTGGATTGTTTTGATGATGAAATTGAATTAAAACATGGAATTCAGTGGGGGAAAAAAGGGAAAATGTTGGAATTTCTTTTATAGAATTTAGAAAAAAATAAAACCAAAAATTGTTTTGGGAGTATTACATTTTTTTAAAGCAATGTGTGCTTAATTGAAAACACTCGAAGGAAACATGCTATTGTTTTAATTTACTATTTACATTGAAAATGAACATATTAGGTTAAATTAGGCTAAAGAAGTGTTTAATAGCATATTACCTATTTTTTTCTGTGGTATAAAATTGGTATCGAGAAATTTTACTGGTATCGGTAATATCAGTTTTACACACACACACACACACACACACACACACACACACAAATATTTTCTTATGTAGTATTTGTCTTTTGTCCAGTAAAAATATCTAAACATCTTTGAAACAAGATGCATTTACATGATCAGCAAAATGACTATTTAAAGAAAAATGTGAAAATATTTACTTAGATTTATGCTTTAAAAAAAATTATTGCCATTAGTGTAAGAAAAATATACACTGCAAAACATAATTGTCTTAATTAGTGTTTTGTCTTGATTTCTAGTAATAATATCTGTACATTCTTACAAAAGATATATTTA
The DNA here is from genome assembly GCF_025860055.1 of Xyrauchen texanus. Lineage (NCBI taxonomy): Eukaryota > Metazoa > Chordata > Actinopteri > Cypriniformes > Catostomidae > Xyrauchen > Xyrauchen texanus. The sequence continues at coordinate 29,588,888 of NC_068318.1, forward strand.
ATTTACAAACAAAATTACATAATGAGTTTTGTTTTGAGAGAATGTAACCTAATTTAGTGATTTTTATGCTTAAAACATGAAAAAAAAGCTTAATTTAAAAGCAAGTTTGTTTTTCTTTTGCCATTGGCAGATTTGTTTTTCCTGTTTTAGGCATAAAGTCTCTAAAAATAAGACTCCAACCCAGGGCGTGCTGAGTGAATCCAGCCAGGTCTCCTAAGCAACCAAATTGGCCCGGTTGCTAGGGAGGACAGAGTCACATGGGGTAACCTCCTCACGGTTGCTATAATGTGGTTCTCGCTCTCTGTGGGGGGTGTGGTGAGTTGTGTGTGGATGCCGCAGAGAATAGTGTGAAGCCTCCACACGTGCTACATCTCTGCGGTAATGTGCGTGATAAGATGCGCGGATTGACGTCTCAGACGCGGAGGCAACTGAGATTCGTCCTCCGCCACCCTAATTGATGCGAGTCACTACGCCACCACAAGCGCATTGGGAATTGGGTATTCCAAATTGGGGAGAAAAAAACAAACAAACAAAAAACAAGACTTAATATATGTTATGTCATTTTGCTTGTCAAGTAAACAAATCTTGTTTTAAGAATGTTCAGATATTTTCACTGGAAAACAGTTTTCATTCTGACCTATCTCTCTCCACTGTGTCCCTAAGTTCATCGCCGATGGCTATGCATCTCACCTGTCCCAGCTGGAGTACAATCAGAGGTCGAGACCCGCTAAGACCGGCAGTGCTCGCATGGTCCTACGGAAAGGCAGTTTTGGACTGGGCGGCAACGGCGAGTTCCTGCGAAAGCGCAATCACCTGCTGCGCACCATCTCCTCGCAACCCACCTCCTCCACGCCGGTTGTGCAAGTGGGCCGTCCCGAACGTGCCCAGAGCCAATCCGAATGTGACCGAGAGCGGGCAGAGCGTGCTCAGAGAAGCATGAGCATTGCTGCGGGCTGCTGGGGCCGGACCAGCAAACTCGAGGGCGGAGCTCTGAGCCCTAAATAGGCTCCCCCACCGGGTCCAAGTTCTGAGGGAATGGAAGGCACTCCATATGGCACAAAAACATGTACGTGGCCTGTAAAATTGGGAGACGGACCCTGTAACGTAGGGGCAAACGTTATCTCACGGTAATACAACAAACTCTGTGATAAAACCTCACCACCGCATTACTATTGTTGCATGAGAGTCATTTGGGAAAAGAAGATTTTTATTTTATAAATTTTTTTTGTCCGGCAGCCAAACATTTTAACGTCAACAAATTCTAGCACCTTAAGCATCGCTCTGGGTCATGGCCCTCGCTTCTGACTTGATTGAATGTACTGTTTGCACGGGAGACAAATCATTGGGTGGGTTTGGACTCTTCCCCTTCCCCCGTCATCAAGGAACATCCAGGAAGTTCTCCTCAATTTCCCGTTTGGCATCGACAGAGTGTCCCTCACATGTATATACGTGCCTCCTCTTACCTGCTCAGGGCAGCCATGAATTAGAGGAGCTTAGAAGACCCAGAGGCCATTTCACTTACGGTTTATTCATTTTCGCTCTTTATCTCTCGCCCGATCTTGGTGACATCTCAAGTCAAAACCCAGCAGCATTTGGCAATAAGGATCGAACCCCATCACACTTGGTCTGCAGGTCGTCAGAGGCCTTAATTTTGTTTTCAGAGTATGAATGGAGAGCAGTATCACTCTTAAGTCCTCAAAAGGAGCAACTATCCCTTTACAAGGCCATCTACTTGCAATACCTCTGAGGGCACCTTTTCTCAAACAAGATGCTCTCGACATGGGCTGCTGGGTCACGTTCTGCATTTCTTTATTTCTGAGCCACCAAACAACAATCGTAAGCACACGTGCAATTTCATGTCACATCTGATCTGCTGTAAAAACGTTCCCGCTGTTTCTTAAGACTTGGAGAAAAGCTCGCAATCCCCCATGAGGACAGGCTGCACAGCTTGCTGTATTTGCATGGTCTAACGATAAGCTGAGATGACAACGGGCAATTTTTTGGCCGAACCGGGCAAGATTTCTCTGTCAGAATCAGAGACCAAATTCACACTTTCTCAACTGTTTCCTCTTGAACTTTGCACTCATTTCCGGTTGATCGGGGAGTGATGAATCGATCGCTCACTCGATACCGCCGATGGCCAAAATGAATTCATGTCGAAAGCTGTAGTTCTGCAACTGCATAACCTCATTGTTATTTTGCACTAGTGGAAAAGAGGAGGTTCTTGTTACCATCTCATGTCGCTACATAACGTTTACATGTAGTACATGACCCTTATTATTTATGGCAGGGTATTTGTGCGTATATGCACGATTATAGAGTTCTCCGATGTATAGGAAACAAAATAACGCAAGAGAAATGTGCCAAAACCAGAACTCAAATACGTATAACATTTCTAATGTATTGTAGCAACGTTTCCAGAGCGTTTGAGCGGTTGCAATGGGACATGTATAATGTTTTTAAGATTTTAGATCATTTTAGATCAACTTAAGTCCTTTAAAGTTTAGTAATTTATGATATTGTTCATATGTAAGTGATTGAGGTATATAGAAATTGTGCTTTTTTTATTTTACGATTTTAGATCGGACAGCATGACAAAGTCGCTTCAGTCGGGTGGAGTCGTGAACCGCACGCGGTTTGTTTATATATCATGTCATGAACACACTGGAATAGCCATGCTGCATGTGTGGACATATGCGCTAAGGATTTCAAATCAAGCTTTATGTTAGATTGTATCAACTGGGAGGTTTCGAACACAGCCGACGGTTTTCGGCCCCAGTTTTCGCTGTTCATCTGGAGTGTATGTTATAATCTGTGGTCCGAATGGGACGTAAAACAGTGTAGATATTGTAAAGATACTGTAAAGAAATTTCACTATATAGGACATGTTACAGTCAGAATTTATTTATTTCTGTAGCTTCATAAAATTATGGTTATTTCAGGTTTGACTATTTCATATGTTGCTTTTATTTTTGTCTGACAGTTCTAAAAAGATTATTTTAAGGACCAATGATGTGTCTCAGTGTGCATAATTGTTGACAGTGTTTCTGTAGCCAAATTCTAGAGGACGCACCACACGGACAATCAAGTCTGTTCAGCAAACAAACTGGCAAGGAGCACACACACACATATGTACAAACAAATGCTTAATTTCTTATTCAGCAGACATTCTTGACAACTCGTACTCTGGAAAATGGTTTATCGCATTGATGCACTGGGAGTCAAAATGTCCACGTATTGTGAATTGGTTTGTAACGGTCTCATTAATGTTGTTACATTTATCTGTGATAAATATGCTCCAAACTACTTGGTTTTAATTGGTGCTGAACAAGATTTGCCATTCCCACTTAAAAAGAAAAAAAAGTTGCTTTTAAATTTGCATTTGGACTGGCATTGCTAGTCTTAGTAGGTAATGTTCAGACGTTTTATTGCGTCTAGTTGTCTCTAGACATCAGGGGGTCTCTGTGGAAATGTTCTAAAATGTTACTGACATCTGAAAAATTGTATGAGTGAAATCTAGGTCACCTTTGTTGGTTTATTATGTTAAAGAAATAACAATTTGAATGTTAGTCACTAAACAAATTCTCAGTCTGGAAATTGCGATTTTTCCATCATACTGTTCCACATTCACTCACATCAACAACTTCTACAACCTACTGCAGTTTTTCAAATCTGGCTATTTTTCAGGAGTGCTGAGCAAGTTGATGTGCGCCATCCGCTTAATTGAGATTCCAATATTCAGTCATCGCAGGGAGTCATATGAAAGTTTGTGCCACAATTCTGAACTCTTTTTACACAGTAAACATGTATTTAAACATACGTGGTCTCACTTGTAGGCCAATGTACGATTATTATATCCACAGATTAAACTGATTATAGCCACTTTTGTACTTTGCATGTCACAGGAAAAGCTTTCGTACGGTTTCCTGTATTCAGTAATGAGCCACAAATACATACCTCCAGTTTATCAATGCAAATATGCTGTTGTCTGTATAGAGCAGATCATATCAAATGTTACTTCCAAATATTTAAATGATCTTAAAAAGTGTTAAGGCAAAACTTAGTAAATCTCAAACCATATTTTGAAAGGAATATTCCGGGTTCAATACAAGTCAAGCTAACACAGCACTTGTGGCATACTGTTGCTTACCACAGAAATGTCAAAAACATTGTCCCTCTTTGAAAAAAGGCAATGTCAAAGTCAATGGGGCCAGTCAGTAATCATTAAAATACTCACCTTTTTAAATATATCGCCACAAGACGTAAACAATATGTGTGTTAACATGATTACAGTGTGATAAAATAGTTAACCAACATTTTCTGTGTGTTATATCCAATTTTACAACTTTGTTGCCATAACGACTTGACATTTTAAACCCTGACTGTAAAAATGACGTTTTAACCAACTTTACAGCTCAAACAATACACAAGTTTTAACAGAATTAATGCAAGTGCTTTTATAAAATGATACGCTTGACATTTCTACCTTTAAAACCTCCAAAAATTGTCCCCATTCACTTCCATTGTAAGTGCCTCACTGTAACCTCAGGAGGGACGAGTCGAAATTAAATTCTCATTTTTCCACAAATGCTGTTGATTAAGCTTAACCTGAAATATTCCTTTAAATATTGAGATCAAATTTTAAGAAATGTAATTATGGCTATAATATATCAGACAGTGCAAAGACCAGAAATACTGTTACAAATGAGAATTTACAGCATTTTTGACATAGCAGTAGACACATTATTTACAATTGTGTTTCAGGTTTAACATGTTCCTATTGGATGAAATAAATGTGGTGTAATATTCCTAAACTATTGTCATCTGTTACCGATTCCTTTTTTCTTTTGTTGCCAAACGTTGAGTTTGCTGTGTCAAACACTTACAGTGGAAGAGAAGGCTTTTCTGACACCTTTGGATTATGAGTGAAAGCTGCAGGTTTATTTTACACTGTTGAAGTGCTGATCTGGACTGAATCCCTCCTTTACAGTTTTCTTACCAGGCCGGTGGTTCAGTGCTCTCATATGTATAATTGTATGTACTGTGGATTAAATGCAGTTGGACAACTCTGCAAGTCTTCTGTGATTTATAATGTATTATATGTGTAAAGTGGCCATTCCAATTATAATAGTTTTATATCTATATTTTATTAGAATTATAGGAAACGTGGCGAGTTGTGCGTGGATGCCGCGGAGAATAGCGTGAAGCCTCCACACGCACTACGTCTCCACGGTAACGCACTCAACAAGTCACGTGATAAGATGTGCGGATTGACGGTCTCAGACGCAGGGGCAAACGAGATTCATCCTCTGCCACCCGGATTGAGGTGAGCCACTACACCACCACAAGGACTTTGGAAATTAGGCATTACAAATTGGGAAGAAAAGGGGAGGGGAAAAATAACTTCTCGATTTAATGAGCTCCAACCATCGCACTATTCAATATGCAATCCAAGACTTTACCTTTATCACCTGATTGAGAATGTAGATTATTATTTTTTTTTTTTCATTCCTATGTTGGCCAGTAAGGTGTGGAATTGGTTCACTTTTGTTTGGACATGTCGTCATGTTAACTTGATGGTTTGTGATTACCCTGGTTATCTATAGGCAATGTGGTATTTCAAACATATTTATACTACATTTGTAGAATAAAAAGATAAACATACTGGCAACGTTGCTGTTGGGTCATTCCGCGAAGTCGCCGACTTTCCTATATAAAATAAAAGGTAATTTTTAAAATAACCTTTTGGTGGTGTAGTGGGCTAAAGCACATAACTGGTAATCAGAAGGTTGCTGGTTCGATTCCCACAGCCACCACCATTGTGTCCTTGAGTAAGGCACTTAACTCCAGGTTGCTCCGGGGGGATTGTCCCTGTAATAAGGGCTCTGTAAGTCGCTTTGGATAAATGCATCTGATAAATGTAAAAGATTTTATGCACTGTGCCATCTTAAAGGAAAATTCTGGGTTAAATACAAGTTAAGCTCAATTGACAACATTTGTGGCATAATGTTGATTACCACAAAAATACATTTTGACTTGTCCCTCATTTTCTTTGTTACAGTGAGGCACTTACAATGAAAGTGAATGGGGCCAATTTTTAAACATTAAAATGCTGTAAAAAAAATTAAATAAAATAGCCACAAGACAAAAACAATATGTGTGTAAACATGATTTTAGCGTAATTAAATCCCTCACTTACCTTTTCTGTGAAACATTCTAGCCAATTTTGGCATGTAAATGTAATGTCAACAAATGATTGAAAATTACAACTTAAACAACTGTACTGTTGGGGATTGCCCCACTGAATGCCGGTTTTTAAGGTCTTAACCACTACAGTACTCTGATCAGGGAGTAGGAGTCATCAGATATCTTTCCCACCTTTTATTTTGTGCAAGATTCAATCTTGTACACATAACAGTATACAACTGAATGTAAATGCTTTATAAGATTATAAGCTCCACATTTCTGTTTAAACCCTCCGGTAATTGGCCCCATTCACTTCCATTGTAAGTGCCTCACTGAAACTCGATTTGAGCTTTTTTTAAAGGAGGGACGAGTCGCAATTTTTTTGTGGTAATCGACATTATGCCACAAATGCTGTCGATTGAGCTCAACTTATATTGAACCAGAAATATTCCTTTATTATTCTCCAAGCGCAAGAAAACATACAGGATGAAGTTATCGGATGGCTCTTTATTTTTGCGCCGCAATACATTGAATGAATCATTGAGTACCGTACAGTTCCAGACTCATGGAGCATTTCAACTCATCACACAAGCAACTTTCAAAATGGAATAAACAAACAAAACAAAAAAACACTTAATTTGTTGATAGACAGGATCGTGTTGGACTGCTCTTATAAATAGCATTTTAAAACCAGTAGCCAGAATTTAATATTGACCACTTTCAAGAAATCTTAATATTAAAAAAATGTAAACATAAAACACTATCTGGTAACAAAACTCCTTTTGGATATCGACAGCATAACGTACCATGTAAAGGTTTTTTTTTTATTATTTTTTTAGATTGTCCATAAGAGCAGAATTAGACATTTTCATGATGGTTTGTGGAAAGCTGGTGCAACACTGCCTGTATTTTTTTGTTACGTCCCTCTTAAAACAAATAAAACGACTCAACAGTGCAATTACGTCTTGCAACACGTCAACATAAGTAACTATAACAAAGGTAGTCCGCTCTGTATGTCTCGATAGAGATCATCTGTATTGCAGTCGTGCAGCTTTTGTATGGTAACAAGGATATATTATTGACCATGGGCAATACTGACATTTAATTGATCTGATATTTTTGGCAGATAATAACTGTTTGTCCATGCTAATGTATGTTTCTAATGTATCTGTCAAAATCAACTAATACTGGTGCATCCATCATTTTAACTGTATATCTGGAGATTTCTCTGCATTAGGAGATCATAATTGTATTTCATTAACTGGCTAACTCTTGTGTAAACGGGTATCTATACATTTGAAAAGCATTAATAATGTGTTAATGAAATATTTACAAACTTACAGACACACGGTCAAATCAGATGCACAATCAAAGTTGGTTTGTCCATGCAATAGCTCCAGTTTTGGAACAAGTTCCCTTCATCACATCATCACAGGCCTTCAATTGTATGAATCATTCATTTTAGTAAGAACTGAAATTAACTTTTTCTATACAACAAGGCTTTAAAATGTGCTTCTCATGGATGAATTTGAATGGTCACAACACTAACAGTACTCATGTACACATTGAGACAGGATTGATGAGAAAGAACAGCTGATCTGATTGTTAAAAATGTGTTTTAGGCAGGAAATAAAGTGTTGAGCATTAAGTGCGCTGGTGCTGCAGTGACGCTACAGAGCTCGAGGACGTTTCGGGTTTATTTGCTGACTGGCCTGTTCCTCCTCTTGAAGAGCAGAGCGGAAAGACTTGACTTTATCTGTCATTAAAAAAAAGCACGAATTTACCAAAAATGTTTTGTTGTGCATTATCTTAAACATGAGATTTTCAGTTTCCTTCAGGACAGTACATGCAGCAGCGTGCACATTTTCGATTTTGAATGGCAAATCTAAAAAAATAAAATAAAATAGACCTAAAAATGAAACCGTCAACAAAACGTTGAATCGTTGAAGGACGTACAGAGGATCAAAAATATTATATTGGTATTTTTAAGCACTGTAATCAATAAATCGCTACAAAGAATCATCCATTGTCATTGTGTTTAAATGAAAGTTATTTGAGTAAAACTCCACATGCACTGACCTCTGAGCTCTATTAACACATCGATCTTTTGATCCAAAATTTGCTCGAGTTGAGTGGCGAAAGACTCCACGTCATAATCCACTTCCTCCGTCATCTCCAAGAGCACCTTCTCATCCTCCAGCCACCGTATGGACTCCTGCGATATGACAAAAGCACAACTGAAAACATACATTTTCATTTAAGCATTTGGCAGATGCTTTTATCCAAAGCGAATTACAGTGCACTTATTACAGGGACAATCCCCGGAGCAACCTGGAGTTAAGTGCCTTGCTCAAGGACACAATGGTGGTGGCTGTGGGGCTCGAACCAGCAACCTTCTGATTAACAGATATGTGCTTTAGCCCACTACACCACCACCATCACCATCACATACAAAAATGGAAGACTCCATGATGAAGTATCTGGCACAAAAAGTGCAATGCTATGTAATATTCTTTGGTGAGAAACAATCTGCCAAGTGCTGAAATGTAGAAGGGGGTGTCCACACACTTTTGGCTTTACAGTGCACATATCACCTATTCACAATTCAACAACCTGTCCCAGCCTGATCAACACAATGAAGCATTTGTGTGGCAGATCGTTATGAAACAAAACATTTTCCTGAACTGGCAAGATACCTTGACTAACCTTCTTAGTGGACTTTAGGGGAAAATAAAATGCTACAGAAGTTTAGAATATGGTGCCTTCAAGGTTATCCATCATCACAACCGTGGCAGCGGTGAGGTCAGTACCTGAAACACGGCTCGATGGTCCTCCAGAACCTGTTCCTCCATCTCCACCAGCTGGGACACAACCTCATGGAAAGTGAAGAGCTGTGGAGACACTTCCTCTTCCTGTACACAACATTCATCACATAAACATGCTTTCATGCTCTACTCTGTGGATTGAGCCTCAATGTGTTTTGCTAAAAGTGTGTCGTCTACAGAGAAAGGAAAGCAATTTGCATGGTATGCATACTACTGTTCTGAATTTAGCCAATGACCGGTTCCATACAGGTTTCTCGAAGATCTGTCATTAGTAAAAAAGAAAAACAGACAGTCCTGCTCCAAACATGTGGAATCAGTTAGTTCAATGTTGCTGTAGTGAGCTGGAGAGCCACCGTGTTTATACCTTTGGGGAAATCAACCTATGAATAGCTAACTTATAGTTGTCATCACATATTAAGCTGGGACATGATGTGCTTGACAACAATATACCATTATGTGCTTCGGTAATAGGGAAAATTAATTAAAACTAGAGGTCGGCCGATTGTGGATTTTGCCAATACCGATAAATTGACCAATAGGTTTTATAATCTATGAGGTTTAATGTGGAATGAGGTTCATTATTATTCACAACATATGTAGTTGAAGACACGGCCTATGTGCTGATGGAGCATGTTTCCATTATCTAATCAAAACTAAATCTAAAATCAAAAATATGCATTGAAGTGAGGAAGAAAATACAGATGAATATTATCAATGATGAAAGATATAGATACAGCAAATCCCCAAAAGGTTTCAGTGATTGTATTTATTTCACCTTTAGAGGCTACTGTTATACTGTAGGACAAAGCCATTCTAACTGTAGAATCCTTCAGCAAAAGCCACAAAACTAAAGGCAACTATCGGCAGAGATCTTTGCCGATAACTGATAGTTCCAAAAATCAACTATCACCACCGATGAATCTGTCAAACCGATATATCGGTCTACCTCTGATTAAAACATGTTGAACGTTACCTAACGGCAATTATCAACATCGATTTTTGCAGATAACCAATAGTTCCAAAAATCAACTATCACCACCGATTAATCTGTCAAACCGATATATCGGTCTACCTCTAATTAAAACATGTTGAATGTTACCTAACCGCAATTATCAGCATCGACATTTGCCGATAACCAATAGTTCCAAAAATCATCTATCGCAGCGATTAATCTGTCAAACCGATATATCAATCTACCTCTAATTAAAACATGTTGAACGTTACCTAACGGCAATTATCAGCATCGATTTTTCCGATAACCAATAGTTCCAAAAATCAACTATCGGCAGCGATTAATCTGTCAAACCGATATATCGGTCTACCTCTAATTAAAACATGTTGAACGTTACCTAACCGCAATTATCAGCATCGACATTTGCCGATAACCAATAGTTCCAAAAATCAACTATCGGCAGCGATTAATCTGTCAAACCGATATATCGGTCTACCTCTAATTAAAACATGTTGAACGTTACCTAACGGCAATTATCAGCATCGATTTTTCCGATAACCAATAGTTCCAAAAATCAACTATCGCAGCGATTAATCTGTCAAACCGATATATCAATCTACCTCTAATTAAAACATGTTGAATGTAAGTATAAGGAGAAATACCTACATTTTGTTCACACAACAGCTTAAGATCGTCTCTCTGAGGAGAGCTGCCAACTCCCCATTGAGCCTCCAACACATCCAGCTGATTGACAGAGTGACCTCCGGTCCGACCCTCCATCACTACACTGGGGTCAATGGACAACTCCTTCACCCTACAGTCACACAAACATCATCTCAATACACAATCTCACAGTGTGAAAACAAGAGGATTTAATGTCATGATGTCATGAAGCATGGGCAGCCAATGAATGAATGTGCTGATAAACACCTTCATACTTCATAATAATTATATAATTATGTCTTCATCAGCTCTATATAAGGCACAAGTGAACAAAAATCAACATGTTAGAAGAGTGCAGTTGCAACAGAAAATGCTTAAATGAATAGTTCACCTAAAAATGCTTATTTAGTCATCATTTACTCTCCTTTATTTAGTTTCAAACCTGTATGGCTCACATCTTCCTTTTCATAACACAAAAGTAAATGGTGATTTGTACTGTCAATTCCAAAAAGAATATCTTATGATTATGACATATGACTCGTGCACATTATTCCAAAACGTCTGAAGTCATACAATAGCTTTGTGTGAGGAACACGAGATATGCAAGAACATACCCTATTGGGGGGTTTCAGAGCAGGGGAGTGACTTCAATTTCAGTCTGTTTCTCACACAAAGCAATTGCATGGCTTCAGAATATAGTGCATGAGTGGTATGGACTATATTTATGGTGCTTTTGTTTGGTTTTTTGGTCGCTTTAGAGCTTGAAAGCTGTGGCTACTACGTCGTACAAAAAAGTTTCATATTCCGAAACGTTTCACTGAACAAGAGTGAATAACAAAATTGTCATTTATGGGTGAACTGTTCCTTTACACATGCCTGAAATGTCATGCAAATGGAATGGAAAAGGGACGAAGAATAATTAAATGAAAGGGAAACAAGTGCATGAAGATAAGAAGCATTCTGTGAATTGAAATTGAAGCAAATCATTAGTGTGGTTAATGGGAAAGCAAAACAGGGCGTTTTATAAGCGCGCTGTCTAAAATTAGACAGGCTTAAAACTGGAAAAGGGTGAGACCTGCTGGGTGAGGTATCAAAGTCATCATACTCATAGGTAGGAGAGAGCTCGGAGCGACTGCTGCCCCCCTGCGAGAAGGGAATGTCTGATGGGCTTATACCAAACTCCTTCACTCTGAAGACAGGACAACAGACCGCCAGAGAAACAGAGAGACGTTTCAGGGAGAAGAGCAATTAAAGGGATATTCTGAGTTGTTTTTAACTTTATATGGACGAAACTGAAAATAACTCTTTTAAGACTTCTCCCCAAACACATTTAAAAAAAGTTTAACACTTTTAAATCAAAATTTGAAGTATTGCATGGTACATTTCCAAAATTGAATAGTGGACAAACTTGTTTTGGGCATGTGAAATATCTACATAAACACATACACAAGATTAGAAAGCACTTTAGGGGTTAATGACACAATTAAGCCCACACAAATCAAAGTTTGACATGTTTGAAATATGTGAATCAGGGACTAAAAACAGTTCAAGGAACGAAAACCAAAAATGAATGTCATTTTTTGTAGATTGTAACTGAAAACGGGAACGAAATTCCTTTCAACTGTTCCGGAGTGAAAACATTATTTTCAAATGCTGGTAACCGGTTAATAACTGGTTCTGATAAGTTTTTCAGGAAACCAAAATCTAAATGGTTTATCACAGTTAGGGCTGGACTGGGGCGAGAAATCGGCCCGGGATTTTACATGGGTTGTTCGCTGTCCTTTTCTGCATATCACGGCGCCGTTTTGTGGTCCGTTCTGCATAACACGCTGGCTCATATTAGCCTATCACGGCCCATTCGGCACGTTACGCGGCCGACCCACTCGATTCTCTCGATGGCCAGTCCGCCCCAGATCAGCCCCAAAGTGCTTCGGCCCACCGGCAAATGCCCGGAATGCCAGATTACCAGTCCAGCCCTGATCACAGTACATTTCCTAAATTACACCACTAACCTTTTGAGTGATGTTTCTTTCTTTTTAGTAGAACATTAGCATCCCCTTTGATTCTGAAGTAAACTGGTAGTTTAAAACCAACGTTAAAAAAATAATTTGGCATGCAAAAGGTGACGTTTAGTCCATGCAGGAGAGAGACATTAAGGCTATTCGTTTATTATAGGTGACCAAATGAATATTTGAAATATTGTTATGGATATATTTAATATTAAGCACACATTTATTGAATCGACATTAAAATACACAAGACTTTATATAGGGTACTGTATACTATGCTTGTTATAATTTCTATTGGGGAAAAAAAATGTTATGCATATTTTTGCTAATTCTGGGTACGGTAAATTACAAATTTTGAGCTTGTTTTTCCATTACAGGTGCCTTGTTTCTCTTGTGAGATCTGGCAACAGTGCAACTGGTATATCTCCCATCCTTAGCATAGAGAACGTCATTTTAAAAAGAACATTATTAACCTTTTTCTGTTCTGATGGTTACTATTTGGAAAGGAAGAGCGGGACACTGGAACATAACAAAAAATACTGTTTCTGCTCAGAGCGAACCAAAATGAAAAACATTTTGTTTTTGGTCCCTGATGTGAATAATGTTCCACTAAAATAGATGTCATCTTATAACTAGAGATTAACCGCTGATCGGTTTTACCAATGTTTTCTATTAATATTTGCAATTTTCTGCTTAATCGGTTATCGTTTTAATAATAGCGAATATACCGATAAATGGCGGCATCTGGAGGTTGTTGTTAGAGAATAGCGCATGTTTCTGTGTTTTATTTTTGGGGGTTGAGGGGTACATTTATAAAAATGCATGCTCTGAATAGATCTTGTTGAGCAGATATAATTTAAATCAAAATTCAATGTTAATGTTCATGTTCACTTTGTCCAAGGATGTACTTACAGAAAATGAAAAAGTCTATTTTTTGTAATATGCAAGTCAATTTATGCAAGCGATCGCTGATGATAATCTGTTGATGATTTACTGGTCATACAATTATATCATATAGTTACTTTATAGTGTTTACACTGTAATAGATTGTAGATCATTGTAAGAGTGCATGATTTATTTCCCATATGTGCTTTTAAGTGCTTTGATTTATTTTGGACTGTTGTTGCCTCTACTGTACGATGTGGCCATCATAGTAAGGAAAGACTAAGAAAATGTTGTAGCATTCAATATAAAACTATTTTAAAAACTATGGGCTGAATAATCGGTTACTGGCCTTTTCCACCAGCTTCGTTATCGGTATGTGAAAAATCCAATATCGGTCGACCTTTAATTTTAACACTGACAATGTTACACACTTCAGCTTTAAATGTTACTTTGTTAATTTAGTCAGCGTATGCAGCCAGAGCTTTTAACAAAATCCACTCGTGCAAATCTCCTGACATTTTAATAAAATATACTGTAACATTTACTTTATATTATTATTATTATTATTAAAATATTCAAAGGCTAATGCAATTGTGTTTTTATTTTTATTGTCTAATGCTTTTTATTTTGTTATCATTATGCAAAAACAAATAAAACAATTATTAAATATCAGTTCTGCATATTGGTTATGGGATATGTTGACATAATGCTTAATATGGGTCACTTCCCCCAAATACAGCCAAAGCAATTTTATGACATGCAAGCTGGTCTCAAAGAGTAAGTTGCATCTTAGTACAATTCCTAAAAGCTATTAATTACTTGAAAAAACTGGAATTCTCTTCTCATCACATACAGCCCATCGATTTAATTAGACTAGTTACATCAGAAACGCTGCAATATAGAGGGTTAAACACAATTCAGCTCATATCAAGAGAGAATGATGGGTTGGCTGATTTTCTTTTATATAGTATATCTTACATCTATGTATAGGGCTGGGTATCGTTCAAAAACAGTCGATATCGATACCTAAACGATACCAGTTTTATGAAATCTGTTTTAACAAGATTACAAACATTACCTCCAAAAAAACATTTGGTTTTATTTTTTCAGTTTGTTGACTTTTTTACAGACTCAAAGACTCATCTCCTGAGCCTTCTGGTCTCCTCATGCCAGTGTCGGCAGGGGCAGAGGCTATAACATTAATGTGAAGAGGCAAAAAAAAATTCAGCCGATCCTAAGGATAAGTACGGTTTCACAAGATAACTAGTTTAATGTGAGTTAAACTTGTCAGTTACGGTTAACCTTAAAGCATTTTTAGCATTGATTTAGCTAGCTATCTATAGCCATACATCCAAACAATGTCTAACGTTACGTAGGTCCCAGTTTATAGGACTATGTCACCGAGCACAGAAATGTTAATTTAACATGTACACAAGCATGTACCACTACAAGTTAGCCAATTTTGTTTGTTGGCTAAATGTTAACCTTACCTGTCGGAGTCCTAGTCATAGCACCGCTGCATTCATCAGTAGTTTTGGAGGAGGACTCAGTGGTGGGCATCTGAATGAGGCTCTGTGGCAGGAGGACGCTAAGAGGATGACTGCACCGGCTCGGTCTACTTGCAGTCGAAGCAACTTTCTGCTCTTAACTGTCAAGTGCTTCATCAGAATTGTCGTGTTGCCGGTCTTGGCAGCAATTATCATGTTGCAAATATTGCATCGCGCTCTGTTGGCATCGAGCCTGGTGAAATGTCGCCACACTTTTGATCTTGTCCACATCTTTCACATGTATGGGGTTTGAGATGCATACACACTACAGCCTCTGGGCGTAACCGGCGTAAACTAGTGTTTTCCCTTGATGCCTAAACACAGCCAAACACTGGCACTTTGAGATTTGGGCACAACTAGCATGCTACATGCTTATCACTGACGTTGACGAGATTAACCCCTTAGGTATCGACATTTGGTCCTAACGACAAGACATTTTTTGATACTCGATTGTTTAGAGGCAATTCGGTCAGTGCCTAAAATGTATCGAACTCGATACCCAGCCCTATCTATGTACATTCAGAGTTGTTAGTGGGCAGACGTACCTGTTGGCGTATCTTAAAGTGTTTAATGTGTTTTCGCATGACGCCATTCCAGGAGAGATTGTTGCAATCTATTCAGAAAAGATCAACAATATTCCACAAACATATTTAAGCCATGATAAACATAAGCTACACAGTGTTTATCTAACACAAAAGTTATCACAGTAATGAACAGCAGCGTTTCGGTTGATTTCTTACCATACATGTTCTTGAGTTTTCTCCAATGAATGAATCTCGTAAGACCTGTGTGAGTTTACTAGCTCTAAATGGAGTATGTGGTTTGTTTCGACCCAAAGCCCTGATGCACTCCTATTTGACACATGAAAACACAAATCAAACATGTTTGCATCCAAATTAACACAAAAAAGTAGAAATGCAATGGAGATTGTTATCATCACTACAGATTTTGAAGTAGCAGTTATCGCAAACCTTCAGTGCCAGGAGACTTTTGTTGATTTCTGCCCCCTCAAGTCGTGTCTGTCGATCGGCGCTCGACGTGTCCGCACCTCGCTCGTTTCCCGCCAGATCTATGAGAGAGAATTTGCCATGCATTTTGCCCCTCCTGCGAAGAATAATCTGAAAGACGGCGTGACTGCGAGACGAGTGAGCGTTTGCTGAGGTCTGGCCAGACGTTCTGAGGTGAAACACAACAGATACAACTGATTATTTTCAGTCGACGATGGGCGTCACCGCTTTAGGAAGGAAGAATTCCACCCTCCCTGATCATATTGAGACATTAACCTGCAGCTGTTCCCCATCTCGATGAGTTTGAGCACATCCTCTGTGCATTTGACCGCTCTCTCCTGCAACCCGACCACCTGAACCTGCTGCTTACCGTCTTCCAACACACGCAGCTTTGCCTTTCTGTTTAGAAGGTCAAACACCTGCTCACAAACAGATAAAAAGCAAGGTGCAAATCTTGATTAGTGTGCAGGATTTAACTCAGTTAAATTATCTGATATGATCAGGAACGGGAGAACTTGCCTTCCCACTGTAAATTTCGAAGAAAGTTGCATACACCTGAAGATCCAACTTCTTGTAGTTAGGTTTTTTTAACATGAGGAAAACATCCCGTGCTGGAAAAAAGTAAAGTACAGTGCATTTTAGGTACAAGGAATTACTTATTTTAAGGGACAGTTCACACAAACATGAGGAATAATTCGGTCATCATCTACTCATACGTCTGCAAGCAACAAGTTAAGTTCTCGGTTGTAACATGAACTCACCCAATTTAAACAGGCATAAGGCAAAATTATCAGTGAATAATAACTTAAATTTCAATCTGGCCCTCAAACAAAGCTACTGTACGGCTTCAGAAGACTTTGAATGTAGCACACAAGTCATGTAAACAACTTTTACAGAGTTTTTTTGTTCTCTTTGAAGCCCCTTACTTCATCTACTTTCATCGTACAGAAAAGAGCAGCAGCAAAACATCTTTTGAGTTCCACTGAAGAAAGAAAGTCATACGAGCATAGAGATAAATGAGAGTAAATGATGACAGAGGAACTATTATTTAAGGATTAGCTGATGGTCAGATACAAACCAGCAAGTGCGTAGATTCCTTTCGAGCAATCCTGATTCTTTCCAGAAAAATCTCCTCCCATCGTCTGGAAAGAAGGAAAATCTGTTATAACACAGTATCAAACTAAATGATCCTCTGGCTAATTCTTTTCCACCAAGTATTACATTGTGATGCCATCAGGTATCATTTAATATCATGGCATCTGTAGAGTAATACTTACATGAGTTTTTCCACTGCCCGTCTGTCCGTAGGCGAAACAAGTCGCCATTCCCCTCTCAAATATGGTCTCTACCAGCGGCCGAGCGGTAAACCTGCAACACCAGGGGTCAAAGTCTTGAGTTCTAATTTATATATGATCATTTTAAAAGTTAATATGAATTCATAATAATTATATTAACATTTAACATAAAAAATTGACAATTTCACTGGCTGTCTGACGTCCTTCGTGAACATCGGACTGACCTCAGGGCATCTGAGAGGAGATAGCGGAAATCTAAAGATCCAGCAGATCTAGGTAAGTATCAGTTTCTGCTTGCAACTTTCTCAGATAACGTTAAAGCTGCAAAAACCTCCTATTACCAGACAAAAATCAACAGCGCCACAGACACTCGTAGCTTGTTTAGAACATTCAACACACTTCTCTGCCCTCCCCCTCCATCACCTGACAGCGGATATATTCGCCAAATTTTTTACAAATAAGGTTACAACCATCAGTGGTGCATTCACAGCACCTCACCCTGTCAAACACCAGTCTCCTGTATGCAACCCTTCTTACTCTATGTTCTCTCCTCTGACTGACACTGAGGTCTCTAAACTCCTCCTCTCCAACCACCACACCACTTGTCCCCTTGACCCCATTCCTTCTCACCTTCTCCAGGCCATCTCTACGTCCATCTTACCTGGACTCACACACATAATTAACACGTCTCTACTTACAGGCACTTTTCCCACTACATTTAAGCAGGCTCGAGTAACCCTGCTGCTGAAAAATCCTGCACTTAACCCCAAACACAGATAGAAGACTACAGACCAGTCTCGCTCATTCCATTCATGGCAAAATACTTGAAAGGGCAGTTTATAATCAGATCTCTGCCTATCTCTCACAGAACAAGTTGCTGGATGACAATCAGTCAGGCTTCAAAAGTGGACACTCCACCGAGACTGAACTGCTGTCTGTCACTGAGTCACTGAGACAGGCGAAAGCTGAATCCAGATCATCCGTTCTGATTCTGCAGGACCTTTCTGCTGCCTTTGACACAGTCAACCATCAGATTCTGCTCTCCACCCTCTGTACTCTGGGCATCAGAGGAACTGTGCTTGACTGGTTGAAATCCCATCTCTCAGGTAGGTCCTTCAAGGTAGCCTGGAGAGGGGAGGTATCCAAGCCACATCAGTTACTTACTGGGGTACCTCAGGGATCAGTGCTTGGACCACATACACAAGATCACTGGGACCCATCATTCAGTCACATTTCTCTTACCACTTCTACACTGATGACACGCAACTCTACTTTTCATTCCAGCCCAAAGACACCACAGTGACTGCTCGAATCGCTGCCTGCCTGGCAGATATCTCGGCCTGGACTCAACCCAGCCAAGACCAAATTCCTTGTCTTTAGAGCCAACCATACTGTTGAACACAACATCACCATAAAGCTGGGTACAACTACAGTATCACCTTCCAAAATGGTCATAAATATAGGAGTAACCATCGATAACAAGCTACATTTCACAGACCACATCTCAAAGACTGTAAGATCATGTAGATTTACACTCTACAATATCAGGAAGATAAGACCCTTCCTCTCTGAACATGCCACACCTGCTTGTTCAGTCACTTGTCATAACTAGACTGGACTACTGTAACACTCTCATTGCAGGCCTTCCTGCATGTGCAATTAGACCTCTGCAAATGATCCAGAATGCAGCAGCATGTCTGGTCTTTAATGAACCAAAGAGAGCGCATGTTACATCACTCTTTGTCTCTCTCCACTGGCTGCCTGTTGATGCACGTATTAAATTCAAGGCTCTGATGCTGGCATACAAAACAGTCACTGGGTCTGCTCCAGCATACCTAAAATAATTTCTGAAGAACTACATGCCCACCAGAAGCCTGCGGTCGGCTATGGAACGTCACCTTGTCGCACCAACACAAAGAGGAAAATAAATAAATAAGAAAATCTTCTTGTTGCACTTTAATCTGTTTTAAATACTATTCTGATGCTAGTGAAACTTTGTAGTATGGCACTTTCCATACCACTGTCTCCTTAAGATGATTTGCTTATGTTTTCCTCTTTTGTAAGTCACTTTGGATAAAAGCGTCTGCCAAATGAATAAATGTAAATTTCTTAATAGATTTTCATTTTCTTACTCATAATCTTTTATCAAAATATAATAACTTTGAAATTACTTTCCTTCTGCTGTAACTGAGGCTGTATGTGCAGGGAAACTAATATTAACCAATAATATCACAGCTTACTTTTCACGATCCAATTAAATACTGATGGATAAAGTTTCACCCTATATTATTTCCCACTAAATATTCCATTTCAGTCTGAAATACGTCACATTACGTCTGTTGAATGTGTAGCAAAAAAGAGTGGTGTATAAAATAATGGCTACTAAACTCCTATGTCACCTTGAGACTGGACTAATTAATAACTTTCTTTACATTGCTCTTTTTGTTATGCTTACACATCTTCACCTTTTTTATTTAAAAAAATGTCATCGCTGACCTGTAAACCATTTCATTTGTCGAAGTATCATCAAAAGCATAATCAAAACGAAACGTCTGATTCTCCAGGTATCTTGTTAAATCCACTTTCTGCTTGGGTTCATGGACCATCACCACGTCTTTACTGGGGATGGTGATGACGTCTAGATCCTTCATAGTCAGCTCTGAGATTGAGTTCAAACAACATAATTCAGTATACAGTAAACAGCACAATACATTTAAATTAAAAACCAAAGTGAAATGGAAGTATGGAAAGAAGGGGTGGAAGTAGGATGGAAGACAGGGAAAATATGTGGTAATACGGTGGTGGTACGTTGAAAGTACATCGAACGTATGTTGGAAGTAGGTTGGAAGTACAGTGGAAGTATGGTGGAGGTACGATAGAAGTACAGTGGAAGTAGTGTAAAAGAATTGTGGAAGTACATAAGAAAAAGAGTGAAAGTACAGTGGAAGTAGGGTGGACGTTCAGTGAAAGTACATAGGAAAAACAGTGGAAGTAGGGTAAAGGTAGGGTGGAAGTATTGTAAAAGTAGGTTGGAAGTATAGTGGAAGTATAGGGGAAATTACGGTGGAAGTATGTTGAAAGTACTTTGGAAGTAGGGTAAAAATAAGGTGGAAGTACAGTGGAAGTATGGTGAAGGTAGAGTGGAAGTATGATGGCAGTGGAAGTAGGGAAAACGTAGGGTGGAAGTACATTGAAAAAATAGTGGAAGAACAGTAGAAGTAGGGTAAAAGTAGTGTGTAATAGTGGGTACAGTAAAAGTATGGTAGAAGTATAGTGGAAGTACACTGGAAGTAGTGTAAAAGTAGGGTGGAAGTACAGTGGAAGTATGGTGGAAGTGCAGTGGAAGTATGATGGAGGTACAATGGAAGTACGTTGGAATTAGTGTAAAATTATGGTGGAAGTATAGTAGAAGTACATAGGAAAAACAGTGAAAGTACTGTGGAAGATGGCTAAAAGTAGTATGGCATTATAGTGGAAGTACATTGGAAGTAGGGTGGAAGTACATTGGAAGTATGATGGAAGTACAATGGAAGTAGGGTGGAAGTACAGTGGAAGTAGAGTGGAAGTACAGTGGAAGTATGATGGAATTATAATGGAAGTACAGTGGAAGTAGGGAAAAAGTAGGGTGGAAGGACAGTGGAATACATAGGAAAAACATTGGAAGTACAGTTGAAGTAGGGTAAAAGTAGGGTGGAAGGACAGTGGAAGTATGATGGAAGTACATAGGAAAAACATTGGAAGGACAGTGGAAGTAGGGAAAAAGTAGGGTGGAAGGACAGTGGAAATATGGTGGAAGTACATAGGAAAAACATTGGAAGTACAGTTGAAGTAGGGTAAAAGTAGGGTGTAATTACAGTGGAAGTTTGGTGGAAATACATAGGAAAAACATTGGAAGTAAAGTGCAAGTATAATGGAAGGACAGTGGAAGTAGGGAAAAAGTAGGGTAGAAGTACAGTGGAAGTATAATGGAAGAACAGTGGAAGTAGGGAAAAATTAGGGTGGAAGGACAGTGGAAGTAGGGAAAAGTATGGTGGAAGTACAGTGGAAGTATAATGGAAGGACAGTGGAAGTAGGGAAAAAGTAGGGTAGAAGTACAGTGGAAGTATAATGGAAGAACAGTGGAAGTAGGGAAAAATTAGGGTGGAAGGACAGTGGAAGTAGGGAAAAGTATGGTGGAAGTACAGTGGAAGTATAATGGAAGGACAGTGGAAGTAGGGAAAAAGTAGGGTGGAAGGACAGTGGAAGTATGGTGGAAGTACATAGGAAAAACATTGGAAGTACAGTTGAAGTAGGGTGTAATTACAGTGGAAGTATTGTAGAAGTAGGGTGGAAGTACAGTAGAAGTTTGGTGGAATTACAGCAAATATTATTCCAAATAAAAAGGAATTTTAGGTTCACCTTTCTTGTTTAGTGGGCGTGTCCGCACGCACACACATATCCGGTGGTCCTCAATCTGGAAAAATAAATCATATTATAACAACATACATTATAATAACATACAACACAGTTAATATATTGTTTTCTAATGAAAAAATTCAAACTGTGACGTAATTATGGTAATGATGAATAGTTATTTACCAGATCTGCAGTTGTCAGTGGCCTGTAATCCAGACTCGCTCTGAAGTCTCGGATCATGCACAGAATTTCATAATTAGGGGTTGTGGCTTCAACCTCCTGAAATAAATTAATAAAAGTTAAATGTCATAAGAGGTCCAAACACAACTCAGCCAATCAGAAGAGCTTTAGTGAGCACTGAAAGATGAGCACTGTTAACAGCTTCCTGTTCACCTGTGCTTTCTTCTCTCTAAGCTCCTGTTGTTGTAATCGTCTTCTCTCTCTTTTCTCCTGAAGTTTCTCCACCTCTTTCACACAGTTGGACTTCCTGCGAGCTGAACACATGCAGAAAGTCACTGGACAGCATTTATACCACCTCAGACTAGTCTCAGACCAAATGGTGGATACTGCATGCCAAAATTATATGAGCTTTCTCACAATAGGAAGCACCAATCTGATTGGCTTCCAGGAGACAGTGTGCACTAGTTTTGCCAGGAAACAAAGTCATATTAACAAAGTGCTTTGACAACGATCATTGAGTTGTAGTACAGGGGGTCTCATTAAGCACTGTACCGTTTATTATATATAACAGAGTCATACCTGTTATTTTTGATCTATGGAACTTGGTTACATCTATTGACATTGATTCTGTCTAATGTTATTTGTGTATTGTCATCAAGATAGACTTTAATCAACTGTGGAATATCTGTGGAGTCTTGTTAACTTAAAGTGATACGGTAAAGTAAGTGTTGATGTGTTGTTGTGGAGGGGTCAGATGCAAATGTCTTGTGACACAATCTCAATGTGGAGGAAGTTGAGAACGAGGAAGTCGTTTTGGCAGCTTGGTTTCAACAAATGCTCTTTTTGCGGTGAGGAGGATGTTTTGAGCTCTGAAACTTACAGTATGTTGTTATAGCACAATGACCTCTTGTGTCAAAAAATCAAGGAAAATTTGATTCCTCGTGTCATGACCCCTTTAATAAACACAGCTATCTCAAAGGGTGCAGTGTGTCAAGCACAATTATAACAAAGAGAACAAGGCAAAAGTCTGGAAGTCAGATTTCTTACAAGCCATCAGACCTTAAAATGACTGTCATGCTAGAGTTTGCTATTTATTTATCAATTCTACATGTGACTCTTGTTAAGCATTAGGTGGAAACACAAATCAGTTATTTAATTGACAGTGTACAGTGAGTTAAACACAGTATTGTCTGCACTGAACAATTAAGGATTGCGATTAAGAGGTTCTGAGTGTGTTCTGGTACCGTTCTGCTGCTGTAGGGTTTGGTGTTGAATCGGTGGAGGTGGTACAGGCGCAGGTGCTGCTGGAGGCGTTTCAGTCTGTTGGCTCGGCCGCGCTCGTGTCGTACCTATAAAAAGACCCAGACGTAATTTTAACACAATATGTAAAGTATTGAAATGAATAAAGGCCTAACATTTGTCATTTGCACCACATATGCATTTGTATATAACAGTAAGTTGTTACCACACCTCGATTATCCCTTGCGGGTGGTTCATTTTTAGGTGGAGCTACTGTTCGTCGATTCTACAAGAGACAAATCCCAAAAACATTCACATTTCAGACCATCTATTCATTGCTATGTTATGACTGTTTTAGCTAAACGTTATACCAGTGATTCCCAACCCTGTCCCAGGAGGCCCCCCAACAATACACATTTTGGTAATCTCCCTAATCAAACACCTGATTCAACTCATCAGCTCGTTAGTGGAGACTCCAAGACCTGAATTGGGTTTGTCAGTAAAGGAAGATATACAAAATGTGCAGTGTTGGGGGGCAAGCAGGAGCGGGGTCACACAAATATGAGACGGCATAAGGGTGAGCAAAAGATGAGAGAATTACATTTTTTGGGGGGGTGAACTATCCCTACAAATTCAATTATCTTACTGTACACTGTGATTGCACACTGAACAGGATCTAAACCTTTGAACATTTATAAAAGAATGATTGATATATCCATTTCTACACATGGCTGTTTTCTGTAGCTATATAGACCCAGACCTTATTTTGGGGAATCTTGTTGATTTTGATGGCACTTGACACAGGGGGCGGAGGAGTTTCTGGACTTTGTACGATTTCCTCATCAGGCACGATATCTGGATTCATTGTAAAGATGCTCTCCAAATCGATCTGTTCACACAGAACAAGAACATTAGAAAGGGGTTTCCAGTTTTTAAAACCACTTTAACTCATGACAATCAAGCATTTTTCACAGATGCTAAATATCTTTAAATAGGACAAAAACAACAACAACAACAACAACAACACATCTATCACTACTAATAATCCGCCCGGGTATTTTCATGTGTAGTTTCAGAAGAGATCTCAACAAATTGTCTAGTTTTGCCTATTGTGTATTTTTTTTATATTTTACTTGGTGTGTGATGGTTTATGGCACACTACATCGCGGTACATGGAGGTTTTTTTACATTTTTATTTTAACGTCTAATCAATCCAATATGTGTGACATCCTACGCCTATGTAACGCAGGAATACAAATGGAAATCGCTTCATTGTACACAAGGAGCTCTAAAATATGACAACACACTAGCAGCCACAGGTGTTTTACGAAAAGCGAGTGGAATACAGGGAGCATCAGGAGCGTGAGAGAGACGCACCGATTCAGCGTGATGGATCGAATATCCATTTGAAGCGCGAGAGTGATCTGCTCTGACGCAAGACAGAAAAAGGAAGTTTAAAGAGGTTTAATGATAGTGCCATATTAATCCACTATATATAATGGTGAATATGATGTATAATAATGCTATGGGGGAATATAATAATCATGATGTCAAATGTCTGATTTGATTTCATCAGTAAATTATTATTAACTGAATAAGCACTTCCATTGAATATGCATTTCTGAAAAGAACATTTAGATGTAATCAGAGACAATATTATTTTAGAAATATTTTAAATGTATGAAATCAGTGACAGTATGTAAGCAGCATATGTTTATAACATAATTCTGTATTCTCAGTAAGTAAAAAAAACTATTTGGGGTCACTGTCACCATTGCCCTTTTCTGCGCTGATTTTTAGTCCCAGTACCTCTCTGACGGATCATTTAGCACTTTTAAGAACAGAACTTGTAGCTAAATTTTAAAGGAAAGGAACTGTTTATGTTTTTAAAGTAATAATATATACTGTGTGTATATATACAGTGAGGAAAATAAGTATTTGAACACCCTGCTATTTTGCAAGTTCTCCCACTTAGAAATCATGGAGGGGTCTGAAATTGTCATCGTAGGTGCATGTCCACTGTGAGAGACATAATCTAAAAAAAAAAATCCAGAAATCACAATGTATGATTTTTTTAACTATTTATTTGTATGATATAGCTGCAAATAAGTATTTGAACACCTGAGAAAAATCAATGTTAATATTTGGTACAGTAGCCTTTGTTTGCAATTACAGAGGTCAAACGTTTCCTGTAGTTTTTCACCAGGTTTGCACACACTGCAGGAGGGATTTTGGCCCACTCCTCCACACAGATCTTCTCTAGATCAGTCAGGTTTCTGGGCTGTCGCTGAGAAACACGGAGTTTGAGCTCCCTCCAAAGATTCTCTATTGGGTTTAGGTCTGGAGACTGGCTAGGCCACGCCAGAACCTTGATATGCTTCTTACAGAGCCACTCCTTGGTTATCCTGGCTGTGTGCTTCGGGTCATTGTCATGTTGGAAGAACCAGCCTCGACCCATCTTCAATGCTCTAACTGAGGGAAGGAGGTTGTTCCCCAAAATCTCGCAATACATGGCCCCGGTCATCCTCTCCTTAATACAGTGCAGTCAGCCCTGTCCCATGTGCAGAAAAACACCCCCAAAGCATGATGCTACCACCCCCATGCTTCACAGTAGGGATGGTGTTCTTGGGATGGTACTCATCATTCTTCTTCCTCCAAACACAGTTAGTGGAATTATGACCAAAAAGTTCTATTTTGGTCTCATCTGACCACATGACTTTCTCCCATGACTCCTCTGGATCATCCAAATGGTCATTGGCAAACTTAAGACGGGCCTTGACATGTGCTGGTTTAAGCAGGGGAACCTTCCGTGCCATGCATGATTTCAAACCATGACGTCTTAGTGTATTACCAACAGTAACCTTGGAAACGGTGGTCCCAGCTCTTTTCAGGTCATTGACCAGCTCCTCCCGTGTAGTTCTGGGCTGATTTCTCACCTTTCTTAGGATCATTGAGACCCCACGAGGTGAGATCTTGCATGGAGCCCCAGTCCGAGGGAGATTGACAGTCATGTTTAGCTTCTTCCATTTTCTAATGATTGCTCCAACAGTGGACCTTTTTTCACCAAGCTGCTTGGCAATTTCCCCGTAGCCCTTTCCAGCCTTGTGGAGGTGTACAATTTTGTCTCTAGTGTCTTTGGACAGCTCTTTGGTCTTGGCCATGTTAGTAGTTGGATTCTTACTGATTGTATGGGGTGGACAGGTGTCTTTATGCAGCTAATGACCTCAAACAGGTGCATCTAATTTAGGATAATAAATGGAGTGGAGGTGGACATTTTAAAGGCAGACTAACAGGTCTTTGAGGGTCAGAATTCTAGCTGATAGACAGGTGTTCAAATACTTATTTGCAGCTGTATCATACAAATAAATAGATAAAAAATCCTATATTGTGATTTCTGGATTTTTTTTTAGATTATGTCTCTCACAGTGGACATGCACCTACGATGACAATTTCAGACCCCTCCATGATTTCCAAGTGGGAGAACTTGCAAAATAGCTGGGTGTTCAAATAATTATTTTCCTCACTATATATATATATATATATATATATATATATATATATATATATATATATATATATATATATCAACTTTCAATCTTAACATTTCTTGATTCAAGCTTAGTTTAAAGAATCGTGAACCGATCCGAATTGTGAGATGTGTGAATCGTTACACCCCTATACTTTACACATACACCTAATTTATGGGGCGGCTGTGGCTCAGGTGGTAGAGCGGATTGGCTACCAGTCACAGGGTTGGCGGTCTGATTCCCGGCCCACACGACTCCACATGCCGAAGTGTCCTTGGGCAAGACACTGAACCCCAAGTTACTCCCAAATGGCAGGCTAGCGCCTTGCATGGCAGCTCTGTCGCCATTGGTGTGTGAATGTGAGTGTGGATGGGTGATTGGGACACAGTGTAAAGCGCTTTGGTAACCTCTAATGTTAAAAAAAGCACTATATAAGTCTAGACAATTTACTGACCCAAAGATTTACAGCAAAGAAAGAAAATCTGCTTTGTAATAAATCTCCTTTTATCCTAACACATCAACAGTATAACTGTGTGTTTCTAAGAGACATAATGCATGTATAAGTACAGCAAGCTACAACACAATAAGCTCCTTAAAAATGACTATAAATAATGATTCTGCAATGAAGCTTTTGCCTTTAAAGTTGCATTGCCTACTTGTACACAGCCAATATGATGAAATCTAAATATCAGACATGATACCTCTTTCCCTTTTGTGTCTCCATTTTCAATCCACTCCACCGTCACACTTTCATTGTCCTCGTTCAGTGATGTCACCATGGCCTGGTGTACTCTGCCTGAAATTGATAATACAAAAAAGGTTTACTGCAGTAGTCTGCTGTCTGATGATAAGAGGCAATTCAAACATTATTGTACATCAATGAACGGACGTTCAAGCGGTGCATGTGCAAATATTCCTAAAAACGTGACGCATCATTTACATTTATGCATTTGGCAGATGCTTTTATACAAAGCGACTTACAGTGCACTTATTACAGGGACAATCCCCCCCGGAGCAACCTGGAGTTAAGTGCCTTGCTCAAGGACACAATGGTGGTGGCTGTGGGGCTCGAACCAGCGACCTTCTGATTACCAGTTATGTGCTATAGCCCACTACGCCACCACCACTCCATTAGTGCATCAGTGTTTCTATCATTCTTAAAGCATACCAACTTCACTTTTTTATTACCATTGTTAATTCCAGAGGAACGTAACCGTAACATTAAAAGTAAAGTGTGTTATTTCTGCGCTAGTAGTGCCAAAGTAGTCTCTTCCTGTCAAATCAAGAGGTTCTTGGTCAGAATGGACACTTTTCCCAGACTGGGGTATCCACCTTAATTAGCAGTGTCAAGTCAACACACATCGTCTCAAAGCAGCTTTACAGAAGATCAGCATTAACAGACGATAAAACTGTAATGTCTATAATGTCGATGAATCATCATTGTGTAATTAGATCAAATACGATTGTTAATCATGTTTAAAAATAAGTAATTAAATAAGACTTGTATAAATAACCCCAAGGAACACAAAACTCCATAAGATGTTGATTGTTGATGAAGTGTCTAGAAATCCTTTTTTAATTATTTCATTTAAATGTATATCATTATTCTGTATTATATAATCCAGGAATTAATTCAATCAAAACTGGGGTGGCAGGAAATGACATCTTTCTCTCTTCTGACTACCACAAACCATCATTCTTGAAGTTGTAATAGATAATTTTCATTTCTTTTGTTGTTGGAGCAAATGGAAACGCAAAAATAATATTTGCTGTGGTCTCCCATTAACCGCTATAAAAGTTTGCCCCGCTATGATTTACATCCATGTGAAAAGACACATAAGCTGCAGTGTTGACTAGACTTAATGTCGATAAGTCAAAGGTCTGACTATGTGAGACTAGCATGCCCATAAAACACCCCCATTATATTTTATAGCTGGATTATTAAAACCAGTGTCAATTAAATCTAAAGCCGTTTGCATGCAATATTCCAGTGACCTCATGTGACATTATATAATTTGACCAAAGCTTTAAGCCATCTGTTGCACACTGCTTTTGCATCAAACTATTATTACCTCATTGCTTTGCATCGCTGCTGCAGACACTTTTACACACTCACATTACAGGGACAATAGCCCTGGAGTAACCTGAAGTTAAGTGTCTAGCTCAAACGCACAATACTGATAGTAAACATTTGACCCTTAGTGAGGATAGAACCAGCAACCAGCTCAGTTTCCAGCTCTGAGCTT
This sequence comes from Xyrauchen texanus, assembly GCF_025860055.1. NCBI lineage: Eukaryota > Metazoa > Chordata > Actinopteri > Cypriniformes > Catostomidae > Xyrauchen > Xyrauchen texanus. Next base: position 29,617,844 of record NC_068318.1, read on the forward strand.
TAACCACTATGCCACACCACCCACATATTACACATGTATTTATGATTATGTTGGCTTGACCAAGACCAAAATTTGTGACTGTGAACCCCAAAGGTTTTCATTTTATTGCCAAGGAGTTGTAACAAGAACAAACATTAAAAGTACAGATACATAGATTTACATTAAGTAATGTAAATCTATGTTAATGGGAAAATAAGAGAAACGTGCCAGGTATACAAGTGTAAATAAAACACTTTTAAAGTGTTTACATTTACATTTATGCATTTGGCAGACGCTTTTATCCAAAGCGACTTACAGTGCACTTATTACAGGGACAATCCCCCCGGAGCAACCTGGAGTTAAGTGCCTTGCTCAAGGACAAAATGGTGGTGGCTGTGGGGATCGAACCAGCGACCTTCTGATTACCAGTTATGTTCTTTAGTCCACTACGCCACCACCACTCCATGTTTAAAAAATAAAGCACAGGTTACAGTTTTAGACCTTTTGTGTTTTTGAAAAAGAGATGGATTGGATGTACCGTTTCATTTCTCCAAGGCTTTTGATTATTGAATTTGCTTCTGTGAGTATGAAATTGGGCAAGCAGCAATAAAATATTAATAATGAAATATTCGTTCTTTATCGTTTTAGTTATACTGTAAAAACCAAACAGTATATCTCTGAGCAATATCCAAAATTGTATTTTCGTTAATAAAATTTAAATTAATAAAATTATTATTATTTTTTTTAAAGAGACCTAATTCCAAAATGACATGACGCTGGACGTGTCAAAAAGCATAATATCCAAAATGGAGTTTCAATCGGATCTAAATGAACAGGTGAGGGTTTCGGTGATTTAGCAGCCCTCTTGTAAAAGCATAACAGCACCTCTAGGAATAGCATCCATATTAGGAAAATTGCATGTAGACAAAAACGGTGAACCCCAAAATATACTTCGGTCAGACAGGATCCATGATGCAAATTTCGTCATTAGCAGAGTGCTCGAGCACTGAATGCGTGCAGCCAGACTTTTTTTAACCGTGCGTAATCTGAATCCGAACTATGCGCATGTGCCTGGAATTTTTTGCACTAATTAGTGGGTCCACAAGGTGGTAACACTCACACTTGGTGAGGGGAGTCGCTAGACAGGACTGCTGGAGGCGGTTAGCGAACGCTGGTTTGTGACTGGTGCAAAGATGGAAGGAAGTGGAGCAGAATTTTTTTTCCCTTAAACGACTTCAAAGAGATCTCATAAAAAAATCCTCCACGTGCAGCAATGACAGCTTTGCAGATCCTTGGCATTCTAGCTGTCAGTTTGTCCAGGTACTCAGATGACCTTCCACCCCACACTTCCTGTAGCACTTGCCATAGATGTGACTGTCTTGTAGGGCACTTCTCATGTAACTGGTCCAGCTCGCCCTGCTCCGAACGGGACTCGAACCGACGTCTCCAGCATGGGAGGAGGGTGCGCTAACAAGGAGGCTAAAGGCTAGAGGTCAGGAGAGTGAGGTTTACATACTGCACAGCTATCTACCAGCTGGCTCCCGTTACACTCATGCACCTTACGGTCTAGCTGATCCCACAAAAGCCCAATGGGGTTAAGATCCGTAACACTCTTTTCCAATTATCTGTTGTGCAATGTCTGTGTTTCTTTGCTCACTTGAACCTTTTTCTTTTTGTTTTTCTGTTTCAAAAGTGGATTTTTCCCATAAGGCCTCCTGAGTCTTCTCTTTACTGTTGCACATGAAACTGCTGTTGAGCGGGTAGAATTCAATGAAGCTGTCAGCGGAGGACATGTGAGGCGTCTATTTCTCATACTAGAGACTCTGATGTACTTATCCTCTTGTTTAGTTGTACATCTGGTCTTCCACATCAATTATTTTTTTTCAAATAGTGATGTGCTGTTTTTTTACATCAGTAATGTCCTGACTACACTTAGTGGTTGAATGCCACTTTGGTGAATTAAAGTAGCAATTTCCTTCCGAAACAACAAATTCTGCACAATATTCCAAATATTTGGCATCCAGTGTAAGGTAATGGAGAGAATGGTTATGTCTCAGCTGACTTATGTTCTTGAAGCAAGAGGTCTTCTTCGTGCTCATCAGAGTGGTTTCAGAAGAAGTCGAAACACAATGGATGCAGCACAAGTTAATCAAGACGTTTTAGTGGGGGTATTTTTCAATGTTGAAAAAGCATATGACACGACGTGGAAGGAAGGGCTTTTAATTAAACTGGACCAAATTGGAATTAAGCCAATAGTGTAGCAGCAGTGCAGTGCATAAAATCATGCAGATATGGGTCAGGAGCTTCAGTTAATGTTCACATCAACCATCAGAATGGGGAAACATTTTGATCTCAGTGATTTGGACTGTGGCAGGATTGTTGGTGCCAGACAGGCTGGTTTGAGTATTTCTGATAATACCAGACTTGCACTGACACAGTGTGTTTTGTATCTATTTGTCCTTCAGACTAAGCTTTGTAAAGCCAACATCAAAGAAACTTACCAAGAAAGCTAGGTATTGTCTTATTGAGTATAGTGTATTATTATTGTTTCCAGTGAATTCTTTGTACTGCAGACCAGGTGAAATAACATTTGGCTCCATTTTATACTTTTATTTTGCTGCAGTGACAATAAACTAAACGAAAATTAAGAAACAAAAACAGTACTGCAAATCATTTTACAGGCTGACTCAGGGCGTCTTCCTCACGGATGATGCTAACAGACTGAGAATTCACGCTCCTACTACTGTAGAGGCCTATCTTATAAATATTCATTACGTACTGTGACGTTTGGCCAGTCGGTCAACCTGATTGGAGGAAAATCAGACATTGTTATGCGGCGCTAATCTGCTGGCCAATCCTATTGGCGACGGCTTGCCTCATGATTATTCATACATTTACGTCCGTCAACTTTCCAACATAGTTACCAAGCAACGTCAGGCGAACTTAATCAATATTCATGAGCCAAGCCATAGCCATAGTAAAATTCGCCCAAGCAGGCATCTCTAAACCATATAACTCTGTACCAAGGGCGGCATTGCACAAATATTCATGCATACGAATATAATGACCGTATTCTATAGTTTGTACCAGCTGTCTTGTCTTGTTTAAATCGGACGCTCTGTTAAACTGGTTTACTCGGTTTGAACAAAGATGATGCGGCGACAAACTGCATCCCAACAAGATAAACGGTGTGACTCACCATCACTGCGCTTGATCTCCACATAAATTCCGATACTGATCTTGCCGAACACAGCTGCCATGCCCTCATGTGTGTGCCAGATTTTTGTGTGGGTATATCTGAGCGGGTTTAACGGGAGAAGTTGATCAGCGTCCGCAGAAACCGGGAGGTCAGGACAGGAGAGAGTACGGCATGAACGCGCATGCGCAGAGCGCACACACCCATCAGCAGAACGTCATAGCAGCATCTTTTGTCTGGATGGAGTGGATACATTTAAATCAGTTTTGCTCAAAACAACATTCATTTTTATATTATGTACTTGTATATTTGTTGAAGTTATTTATTTTTATTATTTGGGCTTGAATTCAAGCCTGATTTAGTGGGCTTCTATAATAAAACGTTTTATTTAACATTATCTTTCATTTCTTTGTAATTAATTTTCTCTTAAAAAAGAAAAACTCTTAATTGCGTTCATTTAGAAAAGAGTCAAATTAATCTAAAAATATATTTCATTCTTTAAATTGTAACAGAATAAAATTCACTTTCACAGAAATACAAATGATGGCAGCAAAGGGCTGTTTGCATGATTTAACTGAGAAAAAAAAAAATCAGTATCAGAAACAAAGTTAAAAAGTATGTATTTTATATATATATATATAAATAATTTTACTCAATCAGTAACTAGATATATATTGCATCCATAAATTATTGATACAATTTTTGCTTATTATTACTATAAATAATAATATTTTCCCACAGTTGTTATTTTTAACATAATGCACAACATCAATCAATTATAAAATTTTTCTCATGACCATTGAAACATTTCTAAAGGTATATTCTTTCTTTTTTTGCCTCTTTTCTCCCCAATTTGGAATGCCCAATTCCCACTACTTAGTAGGCATGGTTACTCACCTTAATTCGGGACAAGTATCAGTTCCCTTCACTTCTGAGAGTGTCAATCCGCGCATCTTATCACGTGGCTCGTTGTGCATGACACCACGGAGACTCACAGCATGTGGAGGCTCATGCTACTTTCCGCGATCCATGCACAAATTACCACGAGCCCCATTGAGAGTAAGAACCACTAATCGGGACCACAAGGAGGTTACACCCCATGTGACTCTACCCTCCCTAGCAACCGGGCCAATTTGGTTGCTTAGGAGTCCTGGCTTGAGTTACTCAGCAAACCCTGGATTCAAACTCACAACTCTAGGGGTGGTAGTCAGCATCAATATTCGCTGAGCTACCCAGGCCCACTCTAAAGGTTTATGCTTAGATGCTTAAAATAATTATTACGAATACTTATAGCATTAAAACATCCAGTACCCGTTACACAATCCACTTCCATTATCAAAGGCATTGGCTCAGGAACAATTACATCCTACTGCATGTAATGTTTTTAATGAATGCTGTATGCTTATCTTTAGAATGAGAACATTTGCTCTATATGTTTTCTTGAAACAGCTGCGAGGCCTGGCACACTACCTCAATTCCCTCACCTTGAACGGTGCTGTCAGTTTTCTTTGTAATGACAATGATTGGTGGAGATGAATGAATCTGTGCGCTCTCACTGTCAGCTGAATGCACCTTCTCCTCAGTCCCGCTGGTGTTCACATCACATCACTCTCTCATCCTCCGTTTCCCCAGTAACCGTGAAACAGCCCTGCCACAGTTTAAGAGAATGTGTGTCAGTTTGTTGGGTTTATACAAGAGTAATAGGCCTAGATGACTCCACAATTTAACTGTTTTACTCTAGATAGTGGTGCTAAAGTAAGCACCACTACTATTACTAAACAGAACTAACTCCTAAACCTCATTTTAAAACAAACATGTTTGTGCTGCATTCATTAATGACATCTCAAATCATATGGTGCGCTTAGGAGAGGTATACTATTATTGTTCAGAGTGATCTCTCTAAGACACACTAAAAACACTCAGAACACTTTGGTAACTCCATTGCAATGCAATAAAAACACTCACAACACCTAAGAAACTGCATATCAACACTATAAAAAACAATCAGAACACCTTAGTAACTAAATAGCAATGTTCTCAAAACACTCAAAATACCTTAGCAACTGCATAGCAATGAGCTTACACTCACAACACATTGGCAACTGCATAACAATGTGCTAAAAACACAATCAGCACCTTAGCAACTGCATAGCAATTTGCAAAAAACACTCAGAACACCTTAGCAACTCCATCGCAATTTGTTAAAAACATTCCCAACACCTAAGCAACTTCATAGCAATGCTCTAAAAACACTCAAAACACCTTAATAACTGCATAGCAATGCACTAAAAACACTCAAAACACCTTGGTAACTGCATAGCAATGCACTAAAAATACCTTAGCAACTTCATAGCAATGTGCTCAAAACACTAAGAACACCTTAGCAATGCGCTAAAAACACTCAAAACACCTTAGTAACTGCAAAGCAATGCACTAAAAGCAATGCACTAAAAACACTCACAACACCTAAGAAACTGCATATCAACACTATAAAAAAACAATCAGAACACCTTAGTAACTGCATAGCAATGAGCTTACACTCACAACACCTAAGCAACTGCATAGCAATGCACTAAAAACACTCAAAACACCTTAGAAACTGAATAGCAATGTGCTAAAAAAAACACAGAACACCTTAGCAACTGCATAGCAACTTGAGATAAAAAAAAACCCCCACTCAGAACACCTTAGAAACTGCATAGCAATGCACCAAAAATACCTTAACAACTGCATAGCAATGTGCTCAAAACACTAAGAACATCTTAGAAACTCAATCGCAATTTGCTAAAAACATTTACAACACCTAAGCAACTGCATAGCAATGCACTAAAAACACTCAAAACACCTTAGTAACTGCATAGCAATGCACTAAAAACACTCAAAACACCTTAGTAACTGCATAGCAATGCACTAAAAACACTCAAAACACCTTAGTAACTGCATAGCAATGCACTAAAAACACTCAAAACACCTTAGTAACTGCATAGCAATGCACTAAAAACACTCAAAACACCTTAGTAACTGCATAGCAATGCACTAAAAACAATCAAAACACCTTAGTAACTGCATAGCAATGCACTAAAAATACCTTAGCAACTTCATAGCAATGTGCTCAAAACACTAAGAACACCTTAGTAACTGCAAAGCAATGAACTGCAAAGCAATGCACTAAAAGCAATGCACTAAAAACACTCACAACACCTAAGAAACTGCATATCAACACTATAAAAAAACAATCAGAACACCTTAGTAACTGCATAGCAATGAGCTTACACTCACAACACCTAAGCAACTGCATAGCAATGCACTAAAAACACCTTAGAAACTGAATAGCAATGTGCTAAAAAAAAACACAGAACACCTTAGCAACTGCATAGCAACTTGAGATAAAAAAAACCCCACTCAGAACACCTTAGAAACTGCATAGCAATGCACCAAAAATACCTTAGCAACTGCATAGCAATGTGCTCAAAACACTAAGAACACCTTAGAAACTCAATCGCAATTTGCTAAAAACATTTACAACACCTAAGCAACTGCATAGCAATGCACTAAAAACATTCAAAACACCTTAGAAACGGCATAGCAATGTGCTAAAACTCTCAGAACACCTCTCAGAACACGTAGCAATTGCATAGCAACTCGAGATAAAACAAACACACAGAACACCTTAGCAACTGAATAGCAATAAGCTTACACTCACAACACCTCAGTAACTGTATTGCAATGCTCTAAAAACACTCAGAACACCTTAGAAACTGCATAGCAACATCCTGGCAACTACTCGCAACTACTTTTTCCCTCTCCAGGATCAACTGTACAATTGATTGTTACAGGACAAATATGGAACTACATGTTTAAACTGCACATGTGTGTATAGCCTACAGTTTATATCATACATTGTCTCTGCACTTTTTTTTACAAACAATAATTAAAAAAAAATAAAAATTCTGGATCTGCCATATACTTTGACTTGTTTAAATAATATTCCTCTGTTTTGTATGTGTGCTATTGTGCATGCATGCATGCACGCATTCAAAGGTCAACTGCAATTGCAGCCATTGCAAATAATTCATGGATGACTTTAGAACAGACTTTGGACATGCACTAACTGAAAACAACAAAACTACTTTCCCTGCTAAAACAGACTTTGTCGACGAATATGTACTTATTTTTCCTCACCGAGGCCTGACAAAATTATGTTTCATGGACAACACTTTAAAAACATAGGGCACTCTATCTGGCATGCAAATCATTGGTCGTTAGAATCATTAAAAAGTTGGAAACAAATGGAGGCCGATTTCTAAAGGGGGATTTCATGAATAATCAGCAGCAGACAGACCCTTATTCTTGTGCATTGGAGCTGCAAAACACCCCACACATTAATTTGAAAAGTTTACCCAGGTCTGAAGTCTCTTTGTTTAGCATGGCATCATATAAAAAATAAATGATGTCTCATATATAATCATACAATTTGTCCATATGAGATCTGACCATATTACAGTAAAACTCCAAAATGGTATGTAATGACAGGACTGTTTATAGCTGTATGTTTGAAACAAAAGGTACAGAAGACTCACTGACCAAGAACGCAAAAATGTTCTAGAAGAACGTCAAAGATAATGTAATTCTTGTGGGCTATATCGAGTTTTGAGTCAAATTGAGTACTTCATTTATGGACTAACCAGATGCCAATCTGTTGGGATAATTTGATATTGTCAAACTCCGTCTTACAAAATATTATATTTCCTTATAGTTGCTTTGTCTGTTTTTGCTTTGTTCTCAGAATGCAAATCAATTCCTAATTTAACCCTTTTATACGGCCTGTCTGAAGCAAAGAAACGACTGCGTCACGCTATGATTGCCATCATTCTTTTGCAATAAAAGGTCCATGTGTAAGACATTGGCTTTTATATGGCCCTAGACAGTGCATGTAATTTGAATAATGTTTTTTTATTTATTTTTTCCACTGTAAATCTCAATCTTTTGTTAATGTCGGCATTGCACATGAATATGAAAATAACTAGATTTTTACATTTGCTGAAGAAAATATGAGTGGTGCTTGGCCATGCAAAATGTACAGATGCTAGGATGCTCTGGGTGGTTGACAGGGCATTGCTATGTGGTTGCTATGTATGCAGTGCTATACTATATGGTCACTAGGGTTGTTTGGTCAGTTATAGTTGGTTGCTTACTGGCCCAAATCAAAAGAACCTATCCTCAAGTGTCTATGAAACTCTGATCCATAGATATAGTATGGGTCCTTCCTTTAGTGTAAGTCAATGGGATGTTTTGGACTGTTTTATTGTTCACTAGGTGAAAATTGTAAGTCTGTTTGCTTAGAAAAAGAATACAAAATCTGCTCAACAAATTGTATGATTGGAGTCATCAATCAAGTCTGTAGCACAAACAGTGAGGGATGAGTTACTTGCTGAAGTTCAGTATTTATGGGGGGTTTAATAATTTAATAGGGGTTTAAAGCAAACCTGACAAACAATAAGTAATAAAAGGTAATGCTGACTTTTTAATCTCACAATTGTGACTATGACTTCTATGAGATGCAAAGTCGCATTTGCGAATGTACATCACGTAATTTGGAGTTATAAAGACACAAGTGTGAGAAATAAAGTTGAAATTGTGAAAATAATGTTGAAATTCCAAGATAAAGAGTCAAAATTGCGAGATATAAAGTTGAAATTGTGAGATATAAAGTTGCAATTCCAAAAAAGTCACAATTACGAGAATAAAGTTGAAATTGCAAGATAAATAAAAAATTGTGAGATATAGTCGCAATTGTGAGAGACGGTCACAATTTCATGATATGAAGTCGAAACTGTGAGATATAAATTTGAAATTGCAAAAAATAGTCACAAGTATGAGAATAAAGTTGAAATTGGGAAATAAAGTCAAAATAGTTAGAAACAGTCACAATTTCGAGATATAATGTCGAAACTGTGATATAGTCAAAATTGTGAAAAAATCAAAACTGTGAGATATAACGTTGAAACTGTGAGATGTCAAAATTGCGGGAAGTTAAAATTCCAAGATATAAAGTCGCAAATGTGAGAAACAAGGTCCCAATTATAAAGTTGCAACTGCAAGCAGTAAGCCTGAAATTGCGAGAATTAAAGTCGATATTGCGATTATAAATTTGAAATTTTGAGATATACAAAAGAAAGGATTGCGTCTTTTATTTATTTATTTTTTTATTCCGAGACAGGATCTGGCTTCCATAAAAACCTCTAATCCGAAGTATGAACAATAACAACAGTGATGCTTGCCTTAGCAAACATGATCAAATAAATAACCCATCAACAAATAGACGAAATCAGTGTGTGTAGAATTGTTTTTGTTTGGATGATTGAGGCAGTGGAGAAGACAACACGTATCCCATGATGCATCAGTCTCTGAATGAAACATTTACTTTCTTTCCACTCATTTTTCTTCCACACAGCAGGAGATGTATTATCCGGGGAATGGATTCGAAAAGTGGTGCTCCCTCATCCCGAATCTTTTTCTTCTCCTGTGTGGAGATTTGACAGGTGACACGCGGGCCGATCGGGACCCACAGCACGGTGAAGGCCGACTGAAAGACTTCCTCCAGGGAATCTATTCACAGACTTTGAAGTGCAGAATGAGATTGTGTGCATTGGAAAGACAAGGCAAGATATTTGTTTGTGTTTGTGTGCCTTCACCCCAGTTATCTGTGAGATTTCAAGGGCCACACTCAAGGAGAGCAAAGAAGAAAAGACATCATGACAACATCTGAAATGTAAAATGACCGGGCAAGACTGAGTGTTACAACACAGAAGGCATTTTTCTGTTTTATTTAAAATCACATTTGCAACGAGCCAGTGTTGGTCTTTTCTTGTTGCACTGGTCTTTTCATTTCCAATTTGACAAATGAACCAGGAGAAAATCAACCATGAGTTTTTGCGTCTCATTCAGCATCATAGCATACTTCTGTTTGTTTATCATTGCAATATCTCCTTTGAAATTTGCTGTTAACATACTGTATATTGTTGCATAATGCATACTGTTTCACATACTATTTTTGTAGAAATAATAGGCCATATTCAGTGAAATAGCATCTGTATCTCATAACGTATTGTGCTAATATCATAATAGGCCTATTGTTTGTCCAGCGGGCAAAGAGTAACTATACGAAAGCAATGCATTCAGATGATAACACTGCAAAAACATCATTTTGTAGTTTTTTCGTCTTGATTTCCAGTAAAAATATCAAAACATTTTTAAAACAAGAAAAATATACTTAAGAAGCTAAAGGTCATACGATAGCCTTTTTTGTCATGTTTTAAAATAAATTAGACAAAGTTGGTGGGGTTTATGCTTTATATATATAAAAAAAATTGTAAATAAAAAAAAATGCCAATGTGGTGAGAGAAAAAAACAAGTTTATTTTTCTTACACCATTGGACATTTTTATATATATATATATTCGTTTTTTTTTTAAGTATAAACAACACCAAAATGTGTTACATTTCTTTGAAAACAAAAATTATATCTCATGCCATTCTGTTTCTCTGGTCAGTTTTTCTTGTTTTTATATTTTTACCGAAAATAAGACAAAAATACTCTTTACAGGGATTCTTTACAGTGAACAAATGTAGATTTGCATCAGAAAATGTATTTGAATGTGATTGTGATACACCTGACAATGACAAATAAACGAACTTCAAACTTCAGACCTACTACGACTGCAAATGTAGATTATAAAATCTCAGTTTCTTTTGTTATTCCAATAGAAGCCAACAAATAAACACAGACAAGTTCCTATCAGCTGATCTGGTGAATATCATTGGTTCTGAGGCAGTATGTGCTTCATTTCTCATTTCTAGTCCATTAGCTGTCATTTATACATGGTGCTTTGACGATAAAGTCATTATCTTTCCTCTACTCAAAGCCTGTCACAGCCTGAGTCACAATTAATTTTCTCTCCTAAGTCGTCGCACATATTCCCTGAGCCAAGCGAACATTTATTTGTCAATTTCCATCCGGAAATGTATATTTTACCAAAGACGAAACATTCAGGTTTCATACGTGTCAACATTCTAACGTATTTGATTCTCAACAAAGCACAAAAGTTGTGACGTTAAAATGACAACATGACTAAAAAATAGATAATAGATATACCTATCTGAGATTTCAAGTTGCTACATGCTCACATCTGTAAATGATTCACTACTGTCAGATCCTCAAAGTGAATATCTAATCTAACATATACTGATATTTGTTGACTTGTTGTTGGTGTTTATTTCTAATAAATAAATAAAGGAGTACAACTCCCAAACGAGACTTTTGACTGATGTTTAAAGCACATTTGATGCATCTGATTCTGTAGTGTCAGTAAACACAATATTTTACAAGCCAAACAACTCGGTTTTCTGTGAAGTGATTTTAAGCAGGAAAGTGCACTGGGTGAATCCAACGACTAATCTAGTTTTCTCATAAAACTTGCATGCACGGTACCTCCAGACATGGACAAAACAATTATCAAACCTTTTAAAAATACATTTATGGCTATGTACGGTTATGTGAAGGAAGAGCATTAAACTTGTTTTTGGTTTCTGATAAATAATTTGTAGTTTTTGGAGAAGCATTGGTGCATCTCAGATTAAATAAACAACATGGTACAGAGCACACCAAACAGACTCAAAAAGAAGATTACAAGATGTCATTCAATTAAATATAAAACATACTCAAATATTGCACAAACCATGACATTGCTTATCATGTGCAGTTGTGTTTTGGCCTTTTTTTGGACTTGTATATGCGAGTCAAGACCACTCGGTGGCAGTCTCAACCATAGATCATTCAATGGCTATGTTTTCAATTGCACACTACCATTCTGCTCATGCTATGCTGTGTGTAGTATGTATGCTGTGCGTCATATGTGGATTTTCTGTATGCATGGAACACCTGGATGACCCACTATTTTTACCAAATTGTGCATAGTACAACAAGAGCCCACGGCATGGAAAGTTGTATACCACAAAGCAATGGACTCCACCTTATCAACCATCTATTGTAGCATAATCTATTTTGTATTGTTGCATATTATGCCGTTTCATATTTATTTTATTTTTGTGATTCTCAACCTTGCTGATTCCAAGGTGGGGCCCCCCATTGTACAAGATACTATTCAAAGCCCCAAAACCAAATGTTAATGTTGGTTTTTGAAAGTTGCATATGGGTAGTTAGTTCTTCAAAGGCAGTCGTCATGCCTTCTATCTGATGATTTAGGGTTAGGCTAAGGCTTTAAAAAACAGAAGGCGTCCATTTTCAGTTTTGAAATATTCCAGTGCTGCTTTCAATGCTTTTGCAGAAATATCATCATTACAGTTGGGATTTACGGCTACTGTCAGGGTGGAGACACAAGGGTTATGAAGAGCTTATTTTAGAGCGCTGTGCCATTCACTGTTTACATCTCTCTCTCTCTCTCTCTACCTATCATGAATGATCACACCCCATCCATCTGACTTTATTAGCAGGCCCTGAATATGCAAAGCTCGTCTCAAATGAGACGCATCTATCACGTGTCATATTGCTCGCCCCGCTCTCAATGCTGGAGAACTGAATCCTTGGATAGATGTAGATATTAAACTTTGCCATAAATTGAACTTTTTAATACAATATTTACTGAATGGGCTACTTCAAGGCAAGCAGTGATAATGTACAGTGAGCTCATTTTGACTGCCAAGATTAACATGAAACGATGCAATATATTTTATTTCATTATTTGATTTTAAGATAATTCTATGATGTCAATTTTTCATATAAAAATAAAATATGTAATTTTGGAAATATAGATGTGTTGATATGTATGCAAGTACTTCTTTTAAGATTTAGCAACAGAAATAATAGAAAAGAATATTTAATATATTGCCAAAGGAATGACATGTATGGGTAATATGTCAAATCAAAATCAAACGTTTTCGTTAAGTGTCAGACAATAATGTCTCACTGCAAATAATATTTACGTACCTAAAAATAGGCTTGATTTTGCAAAAAAAATCATAATTAAAAATAAATAAATCTAAATCCTTTTTACAATTATTTTAGGGGTGAATTATGACACAAATTTGTTTTGTGAGATTCCCACGTAAACATTTTAGGCCCAAAATAACAGAAAAGAGATTAGATTAGACAAATACAAATAAAATTATTTAAAATATTTAATATAATAGATAGGGATGACATAGATGTTTTTACCCAGATCGTGTATCGTTCGGATGAGCCCAATAAAATCCGATACCGCATGTTGGTCAGTGATGTTACGGTCAAGCTCAAAAATGACATAAATAACCTTCAAAACACCATTAAAGTACTCCATATAATGCGCGCATTTTATTCAGGCTCTTACAGTCATCCAAAAGCTTTGTGAATAGCAAAAGGCTGTGTTAAATAATAAATATACAGTCAGCATGCACAGCTTAGTAGTCTCTGGCAGCACGCTTTACTGAACGAGCTCTGCGACACGCGCATGCGCGCACGCGGTGATCAGCGCAATATGTGGTCCCTCTGCACAAACTCCATCTCAGATCTACATGATCAATAGTTCGGTCCGCCTATAACATTCATCGAGAACGGCACCGGACAAGCATTTTACCTGATGTTGAATGAGATTACAATTCTGCGAATTAGCCTACAAACAAACACTCAAACACAGACTTCCTGAAGCGCTCAGTGCCGGACTTTCAAAATAAAAGCCTTAAAAAATTACAACTGACATGTATTACCAATGTATAATAAATTATTATATTATTATTATTATTATTATTATTATAAATGACAATTAAAAACAGACAGGGTCCCAAAAAATACTGTGTGATTGAAAAGTGAATTGATATACTAATACAAATAAAATGAAATAAATAAATAACAGAGAGAGAGAGAGAGAGACAGAGTGCACTTCATCCTAAAATGTGAAACATTCAGAGAAATAACGAATGTTTACTTAAACAAGTTTAACTCTGAAACTTCAGAATTTAAAGACCTAAATGACCTCTCAAAATTACAAATACCCCTAGGAGAAGGGGACAGGGCACATCTTGCTGCCCAATATGTCAACATGCCACAACCTGAGGGACAGTGAAAGATCTGGACAAACAAACAAACAAACAAACAAAAACACACACACACACACAATGTGATACGGTCAAATAAATAATAATAATTTATATATTGCTGTTATTTATATTTCTATACTAATAATTATATTATAGTATATTGTCCAAGTTATTGGACAAAATGTATTTTGCTTTTATTCTATTTTATTTATTCAATATGATGACAACATTGTTTTTGAAACGTTCATGCCAATAAAGCCCATTGAATTGAATTGAGAGAGAGAGAGAGAGAGAGAGAGAGAACATGCATCTAGCAGACACATGCTCTTATGTAATTGTATTTTGTTTTCCTATTTTATTATGAAATAAAGTATTGTTAGAGGTTTTTGTTTCTACCCCCAATCAGTTCCACACAGTGAATTATAGATGTTCTAAACTCATTAAGAAAACAACAACACTGGTATCGGATCTGGATCGGTATCGGCCGATACTGATAATTCGGGTATCGTTCCATCCCTAATAATAGCAAAGTGTCCTGGTATCACAGCATATGTCCGGGTAATATATCACCTCAAAATCAAACGTTATCTTTAAAAGTGTCACAATGTAAAAAAAAATTGTGGTCCTATAAATAGACTTATTTTTTTTGTGGTGAAATATGACAAAAATTTGTTTTTATGAGATTCACCTGTAAAATTCATTGGACTCTTTGGGTAAAAATATCAGGAAAAATGCTAATTATTATTTATTCATCTTGATTATTGCAATATATTATATATTGTAAAATTAGTATAAAGTTTGGTTAAGATTCAGGATTTTTTCTTCTCCATTCTGTTAAAGGCGCAGAAATTACACACGTCAGCGTTAAATTGAATTTCACAGATATTTCTACATTTATCTTACTTTTTTGTAACCGCATACACTGCTATAAATGGATCTCTTTAAATGTGTTACAATGACTCCAAATATATATTCATAAAAGAGAGTTAAAGTGAAAAGATTTGTCATAGCCTCTGTCATGCCAGGTTAAAGGGATGGTTTACTGCGTTTTATTATTTTTATTTATATTTTGTGAAGCACTTTATACTTTGTCACTAAAAAGGTGCTTTATAAATACAATTATTATTATTATTATCATAACAAAAATAAATAAAAAAGGTAGACAGATTGGTAGCCTCAGTCATCATTCATGTTTACTGCATCTTTTGTCCATTCAATGAAAGTGAATGTGACTTGGACTGTCGTTCTGCTCAACATCTCAAAAGTCATACGGGTTTGGAATGTCATATGAGGATGACTAAATGATGAATCCAAATTTTTCATTATCGAGTGAACTGTATCTGTGAGATCTACACTTGCATAAAGACTTTTTATCTTATTTACTGTCTTGTGCTGATGTGATGTTACAGTCAGTGATGTATGGCTGGTGACCCGTCTCTAACACAGGGCTATAGAGGGCTATATGAGCACATCACACCATCACCCTTAGAGAGTTATGGTGTGCCTTAACACACCATATCCATCCTGTTTGTCATGACCTCGGAAAACTGAATATTTTTAACTCGGAGTATGTGTGTAGTTTTGGTCTGTCTGGCCCGTTCTTTCATTCAGATCAGCGTTTGATGTGATTTCCTGAGACTAATGATGTGAAAAGAGCCTTTGGCTCTGAGCTTGCAGGCATTAGTGCATGTGTTTGCCTCCAACACAAAAGGAAAAGGCTTGCAGTAAATAATGACTGAATTCTCATTTTTTAGTAAACTATTGTTTTAAACGCATTCTTATTCAGTTTAGTTGGTGCGTAAACAAATGATGCATTGATAAGGTATCACAGGCTCTGTTGTTACTATGGAAGCTGTAACCAAGGTCTCTCCATTCCCAGTCTATAGTGTAATCGGTCTGGATTGAACAGTAGGATGGGACTCTACAGTATATCCAATATCCTGATTTACCATAAGAACCGATGCCAAATGAACCTGTTCTGGTGCTTGGATTAAACAAACAATTTGCAGATGTAAGAGGTGATCATGATCATTTTAAAATCAGCACAATCATGCATAAATTGCTAAACACAGTGATTAGGTCAACATATGATGATTATGGTAGAAGGGCTTTAAGAAGCAGGCCCTGATGTCTAGACCATGATCATTTGACTAGGCCCTAAAAACAGAAAATCAATACAGATCCCAGAGAATCGTTATGGTCCAATTACTGCTTGTAGGTTTGTCAATGTTGAGTCTCAGAGGACAGTCGCTAAAGGCCACTTTGCATATGTTTATTAGTCTACTGCTCTGAAGCTATACATTTGTAATATAAGTAGACCTTGTAGCATAGCACACTACACACAAGGCACATCCAGTAAGAGCGGTGGTGGTGTAGTGGCCTAAAGCACATAACTGGTAATCAGAAGGTTGCTGGTTCAATCCCCACAGCCACCACCATTGTGTCCTTGAGCAAGGCACTTAACTCCAGGTTGCTCCGGGAGGATTGTCCCTGTAATAAGTGCACTGTAAGTCGCTTTGGATAAAAGCATCTGCCAAATGCATAAATGTAAATGTAAGTTCCTGTGTGCAGATTTGAGTATTTTATGCATTTAGTGTAATATGCCGCATTGTAGGCCATCAGCTCTTAGTAGAGATACACCAATGTATCGCCAACAATATTTATCAGCCAGTTATTAATCAAGTTAACACCAAGAATCAACTATATTTATTCTGTATTTAAAAACAGATATTAAAAGCAGTTTAAATATAATATTGTTATTTAATATTATAATGTATTATAATAAATTGTATTAAATACTATAACATTTTACAATACAATAATATATAAAACATTGTTAATTAAAATACATATTCATAATTTTATAATGAATAATTAATCAAATGTACGTCTTAATCTGTATTAAAATACTTTTCAAATTTAAAAACGAATATTAAAAATGACATGGTTATTTAATATTAAATACTATAACATTTTACAACATAATATATTTTAAAAATATTTATTAATAATTTCATAATTATTAATAAAATAAACAAAACTGAAAATTTGTCTTAAATATTTAAAAACAGTTTCATAATAATATGGTTATTTATTATGATAATTTCTTGTAATTTAATCAATTTTAATATTAAATACTATAATATTTAGAAAAATAGTAATATATTTATATTTTTAATAATAAAAACGCTATTATAAATGTAATATGTAATTATTAATCATATTAATACAATTGAAAATCTGTTTTAAGAATAAAAAATATTGAAATATTTTTTCAGTTTTAAAAAACAGATGAAAAAAGTTGAATAATAATATGGTTATTTAATATTACAGTGTATAATGGTATAATAAATTGTAATATTAAATACTATAACATTTTACAATACACTAACATTTTTAATAATACAAATATTCATAATTTGTTTAATCACTGAATTTTTCCATTTTAAAAACAGATATTTAAAGCAACATGGTTATTTAATATTAAATACTATAACATTTATATTTATTTATATATACTATTTATATTAAATAGTCTTTATTTAATCAGCTTTATTAACACTAATAATTACATATTATAAATAATAACTAAAAAATACCATAATAAAAAATATAACTACCAACTTCCTGTTTCAATAGAAAATATGTCATCACAAGAAGGAAAACTGTGCTTGTCAAGCCATCTCATGGGGTCATCAATGATGGACATTCTTTCATTTACAGGATGATCTTTGTCCCTTCACGGAACATACACTCACCTAAAGGATTATTAGGAACACCTGTTCAATTTCTCATTAATGCAATTATCTAATCAACCAATCACATGGCAGTTGCTTCAATGCATTTAGGGGTGTGGTCCTGGTCAAGACAATCTCCTGAACTCCAAACTGAATGTCAGAATGGGAAAGAAAGGTGATTTAAGCAATTTTGAGTGTGGCATGGTTGTTGGTGCCAGACGGGCCGGTCTGAGTATTTCACAATCTGCTCAGTTACTGGGATTTTCACGCACAACCATTTCTAGGGTTTACAAAGAATGGTGTGAAAAGGGAAAAACATCCAGTATGCGGCAGTCCTGTGGGCTGAAAATGCCTTGTTGATGCTAGAGGTCAGAGGAGAATGGGCCGACTGATTCAAGCTGATAGAAGAGCAACTTTGCCTGAAATAACCACTCGTTACACCCGAGGTATGCAGCAAAGCATTTGTGAAGCCACAACATGCACAACCTTGAGGCGGATGGGCTACAACAGCAGAAGACCCCACCGGGTACCACTCATCTCCACTACAAATAGGAAAAAGAGGCTACAATTTGCAAGAGCTCACCAAAATCGGACAGTTGAAGACTGGAAAAATGTTGCCTGGTCTGATGAGTCTCGATTTCTGTTGAGACATTCAGATGGTAGAGTCAGAATTTGGCGTAAACAGAATGAGAACATGGATCCATCATGCCTTGTTACCACTGTGCAGGCTGGTGGTGGTGGTGTAATGGTGTGGGGGATGTTTTCTTGGCACACTTTAGGCCCCTTAGTGCCAATTGGGCATCGTTTAAATGCCACAGCCTACCTGAGCATTGTTTCTGACCATGTCCATCCCTTTATGGCCACCATGTACCCATCCTCTGATGGCTACTTCCAGCAGGATAATGCACCATGTCACAAAGCTTGAATCATTTCAAATTGGTTTCTTGAACATGACAATGAGTTCACTGTACTAAAATGGCCCCCACAGTCACCAGATCTCAACCCAATAGAGCATCTTTGGGATGTGGTGGAACGGGAGCTTTGTGCCCTGGATGTGCATCCCACAAATCTCCATCAACTGCAAGATGCTATCCTATCAATATGGGCCAACATTTCTAAAGAATGCTTTCAGCACCTTGTTGAATCAATGCCACGTAGAATTAAGGCAGTTCTGAAGGCGAAAGGGGGTCAAACACAGTATTAGTACGGTGTTCCTAATAATCCTTTAGGTGAGTGTATAATCACAGGTTACGTTTCATGGTCCATGAAGATCGTTTGGTTTTAACAATAAAGTAATCAACCAAACATGATTGTTGGTCTAAGCAGGACAAGCAGTGCAGGTCTTTACCAGGTGTAACTTTACTATTATAGAATGGCTGAAAGTCAATGTAATATTCATTATATAATGTCTGTCTGAACTAATGCCATTTGAATTCTTAGCAACTTCATTACTCATTTGTGGTCAGGCATTGCTCCACATTACACCCTTGATTACCTCCCATCCTTCATCAGCTTTGCTTTCCATCCCAGCCCCTGGATGAAAAATGTGTTAATATCGAAAGACATAAATCAATGCTCATTGAACAGGTTCCCACCTCCGACCGGAAAGTTTTTAAACAGGTTCAGTGGACAGGAAAAGAGAGAGAAAAACTGCAAATTTTTTATAAATTATTGGAGGAGTAAGAGGCACTGAAACTGTATGTACTTAAAGAAGCACTATAATGTAATATTTACAAACAATTATGCTAAATATTCTTTTCATTTTTATGAGTTGGTAACAGTAGAGTAACCTGCAAATAAAAAAAAAAAAAACATTGATTTATGCACCATTTTCAAACATCGTTCATCAATAGGGTTTCTTTTGACTTCAAATTCCAAAAATAAATTATGTTTAATCTAAAGTATGTTAAAATGTCCTGATGTAAAGATCTCATCATGGCCTTGATCTAGGGTATAAATGAACAGGTGCTCAGGACAAAAATGTCACCGAAATTGAAAGAAATGTCCCAAAAATGTTAAATGTGTGTGACGAGGCAGGCGAGGAATGAGGATCTAAATGCAGCTTTAATAAAATAAAGATAAAATAACTCAAAATATAAGGAAACGAAACAAAACAAAGGGAACCAAGCACAGAGCATCAAATAATAAATGTGAAGACTGACAAAGAAACCAGTGGAAACAAGGGCTTAAATGCACAAGGCCAAACAAGGGAACGAGGAACACCTGGGGAAAACAATCAGGGGAAAACCAATCATGAAAGGAAACTACAAAGGACCACAAAACTAACAGGAAATAGGAATGGGGAACTAAACAAGAATTCCAAAATAAAAGTCTAAGCACAGAAAGTCTGGCCCCTGTCATTTATTTTTTTGTGTTTTGCTTTTTCCCCCTTTTTTATCCCATTTTCTCCACAATTTGGAAGGCCCAATTCCCACTACTTAGTAGGTCCTCGTGGTGACGTGGTTACTCACCTAAAACTGGGTGGCAGAGGACTATAGTCTCAGTTGCCTCCGCGTCTGAGATTACTCTCTGCGATCCACGCACAACTTACCCCGCGCCCCATCGAGAGCGAGATCCACTAATCGCAACCACGAGGAGGTTACCCCACGTGACTCTACCCTCCCTAGCAACCGGGCCAATTTGGTTGCTTCGGAGACCTGGCTGGAATCAATCAGCATCCCCTGGATTCAAACTCACAACATCAGGTGTGGCAGTCAGCGTCTATACTCACCGAGCTACCCTGGACCCCTCTGATCTGTGATACCTGCTCAGGACGCGTTACCAGCAGTAAAAACAGAGATATGTAAAGTTAAAACATGGGTCAGGAGGCATGGGAGAATCTGTCGGTATGTACTACAACATCATGAAATGTGCTAAAAACCGAGGTAGCACAGGTTGTCATGCAGATAATACCTATCAGGATGTGCTTCCAGCATAACTATCAAATAGTGTGATATGGTGATAATTTTGATACCAGAGTTTCCGAGATGGGAGGAGTTCTAAACATTTAACATGGCGGAGGAGAGTACAGTTTCTGTAGTGCATGACTAAATATAGCTAATTGTTAGTGCTTTCCGTTTTGGTCAAATTAATTTATGTATATCAGCAACCATTCTGTGCATATTGTACATTATTACACTGTGGTAATAGCTTGTATTTGACCAAACTTCCATTATCGTCAGCAAGCTAACTGAGTGATATGTATTATGGTGTCAAAATAAAAGTTCCTCAAGAAATATGCATGAATGAACATGGCGCCATCCATGTTTCCCGTTCTTTTCGACAACAAAGCATGTAATCATGACATATTCCTAATTACCACTTCATTAGTGAGAAGTAGGATAATTCAGGAAGGCAGCATAAGCCCTAACCCTATCCCAAACCCAAACCCTAAAAGTATGTGAATATAGCACTGGTAACAATCCTGATAGGTTGCATATTTCAGGACACCGGCATTACAAACGGCTTCTCCTCGTGGTCCAAGGCAGATAGGACTTTGCACAACACGCCATTGAATCTAAAACGTATGAGCTTCATTAATAAACGTATTAAAACTGTATTGCTAAATATTTCATACGTTTCATATTGGACAAGCACAGTATTCGTTGTGTGACACGTCTGGCTGAGTGAATCGTGAATTTAATAACAGAGCTTTAAGAGGCTTCTTTAAAGGCCATTAGTCAAAGGTAGGGACACTATAAGCATGCATGATTACAATACTGCTGAATATTCTCAAGGGGACCCGCTGTTCATTCATATTCCACAGATTAAACACCCCATTCATCAATTACTTGCACTAGCAAGGGAATGAGCATCCAATACACACCCAACTGCAATAGGACAATGTCCGTGAACAGCCACCACAGGCCAAGAGATCCCTGACCAGTCAGCAACCTGGTCTCATACAATAACATTAATATACAAACATTTTAGCAAAAGTAATTTTTATGTGGCTCGTTGTATGTGTCATGGCTAGAGGTGCAACAACTCTCATGAACACTAGAGGTGCAACAACTCTCATGAACACTAGAGGCGCTACAACAACAATCACTTTTATTCACTTCACACAAATCACAAGTAAAATGCCAGATTATCTGTTCACTTTTCACCCTGTTCCTCACAGCGCATGACAAGGTGATGCATTTCAACGTTTGCATTGCATAACCAACTACTTTTACAATCTTATTCCTATGCAATTACATTGCATGGTATTTCAATTTATAGAGCATTGCATTTCATAGGAGTTCCTCAAAATCAATTGTGTTTTTCTTCTCACATATGAGAACCATCCGACACCATCGGTTAGGTTTAAGGTTTAGGGTAGGGAGGTCGGTTTTGTTGATTTAAAACTCATCTCTGGGAGAAAAATTGTTGTGCCAAACAGTAGATATTTCACCTTGAAACGGCCCTGATGCTGTTCCTGTAAGGAACTACAGTCATATATTTTTTATGAGATCAGACTGGGGACAATTACTATCTTTAAAGCTTAAAAGGGACCCAAAAGTATCATATAGCAGTCCATGTGGCTTGTGGATCATAGTCCAAGTCTTCTGAAATCATCCGATAGGTTTTGACAAGAAACAACCCATATTTATGTCATTTGATGTTGAATCAAACTTCCCTACATAAACCTAACCGATAATGTCATAAAAAGAAAATGTGACATGAAAAACACATTTGATAAAGCTAATTTTGTGGTGCTTTTATGACGCTTTTGGTATGTCAACACACGTGTTCTTCAGGACTCGTACCCCTTCCTTTGCATCACAAGTGCAACGCTCTGTCAGTTCAACTACTGCTCAGTTTGATTGCACTTGATCAAGCTTGTAAAAGTAGTTGGTTATGTAATGCAAATGTTAATATGTATTGCCATACAAGTCATGCGCTATTGTAAGTGTTTAGATGTCATACGATAACATTGTGTGAGGAACAGGGTGAAAATGAAGTGTTTATGAACTGATAATCTGCAGTTGCACTCGTGATTTGTGTGAAAGTGAATAATAGTCATTGCTGTTGTGGCACCTCTACTGTTCATTTCACCAGGAAAGAGTCGTGATATGAACAACAAGCCACGTAAAAAACAATTATGCAAAAATGTACCTACATAGTAATGTGATTCTATGATCTATATGTCTGTTAATCTCTCCCATACACACATCAAAACACACTTGCACAAACCTCTCGTTTAAATGTACACATTTACCACGCACACGCACGCACACACATGCCACATTCTCTCTCTCTCTGTGGTGGTCAGTCATTGTCTGGCATCTTCATTAGTATGCAGGGAGCTTGTCTCTATGATGGGTGGTGACTTGGTTGGATGCACTCTCTCCGTCGCTGGTAAATGAGTATAATTATTTTCAGAGCTGCGGGCGACTCATGCATGTTTTATCCTTCCATCTGGATCGTATGTGCCGCACCGCACAATGGTGATGAAAGATGTGTCTCATCCCCGCATCAAGGATACGTGTATGTGGACATGGGGGGACCAGAGAAGACAGGGTGGAATGGAACGGGACAGGGGGTGAAGCTTCACTCATCCTGCGCAGATCGCAACGACTCTCACTCAGCATGACAAACAGCAGCCAATACTAAGCGCATCCCTCCAGCTCGCATTTGGGCCCCTCTGTTCAGCCGCTCTTAACGGGAACTAGTGATCTGTGAAGTGACAAATGAAATTATGCTCTGGCAGAGAATGTGCATGCAAAAAATGAAAAACAAAGGGGAAAGGAATTTTCTTTGTCTCAACACGATTTAATTTGGCGACTTAGAGGCTGGTTAGGCATCATCTTATTAAATATGCACAAATGTGCACATAAGGCTATAATACTCAGGGTTGGGGAGTAACGGAATACATGTAATGGGATTTAAATGTAATGTAATACATGTAATTACGTATTTAAAATACAAAATATAAGTAACTGTATTCCACTACAGTTACAATTGAAATAATTGGTAATAAGAATACAGTTGCATGATACGATTCAAAGTGCATTTGAACAGCGGTGAAACACTTTCTTATGATGTGTTACATTCATACGCGCAGACAGAGAAGTGAGTTTGAAGTAAATTTGGAGCAGAAGAAATAGAAATAAACCTTGTGTAAATTGTTAGCTTTACGCTAAGCTAAAATGCTATTTCTAGCCATTTTACATGCACATGTTACCAGACAAGATCATATTTATTTATTAAGAAAATTCACGTTGGATCATAATTTCTTTTTTCCTAGTAAGACCTTTGATATTAGGGCAAAAATCATATTATTGTTAATCATTTTTGTATTGTTTTCCTGTAAAAATATCTATTTTTTTTACTGATCTTGTTTTAGAAACAACACTGCATAAGACATTTAGGTTTTTCAGAGAATGTATTTTGTATGTGTATTTTGTCTTACAGTACTGAAGAAGTATTCCAAAGTATTTAGAATACATTACTGACCTTGAGTAATCTAACAGAATAGATTACAAATGACATTTTACAGCATGTATTCTGTAATCTGTAGTGGAATACATTTCAAAAGTAACCCTCCCAACCCTGATAATATTATATTGTGATGTAATACAGAATTACATTATAATGCAGATGATGTCATTACTTGTTTTAATGTGATCAATAACTCGACAGTTGGTAATCGTCAGGATGTTGCACAAAGATTATTTGATTAATCAAACTTTAATTAGATATTTTCTATTTTATTAAGAAAATGGGTAACACTTTACAGGTTCAATTCGTTAACGTAGATAATGCATTAGGTATCATGAACAAAACAATTAAAGGGGTCATGACATGAGAAACCAAATTTGCCTTGATCTTTTGGTATATAAGAGGTCTTTGTATCATTAAAACGTCCTGCAAGTTTAATATTTTAAGACGTCCTCCCCATTCTAAACGAATCATTTATTTAATCAAGCTCAAAATACAGCTCGTTCTGGATTCATGGTTAGAAGTGACGTGACGGTTAGAAGTGACGTAGCAGCGTTTGCATATGACCGCCTCCAGCGCAAGATAACTACGCTTAATTTCAGACATCGCTCAGTAGCGCCTCACAAGTGTTCAGTCGATGGACAGCGAGCTCTGACAGAGACTACTTGTGAACAGAAAAATTACGATGCCACACAGATGTGCTGTTCCTGGCTGTGGTCAAACAAAACCTCTGAATAAGCTGCCGAAAGATCCAGGCGTCAGGGAAAAATGGATGCAGTTTATTTTTTGCGGACGTCCCAGTCACGGCAGTGTTAACTTAAGCGTTTGTTCTGTACATTTTAAGGATGACTGTTTTGAGAACAAATCTCAATATGATGCTGGCTTTTCCAGAAAACTGTTGCTCAAAGATAAGTCCGTGCCGACTATTCTGGGAACAACGACGACGCTAAACTGTAAGTAATCTATTTTAAACTTTAAACTACTTTTTAAAGCGCAATTTCATTCATTATGAATAATCACAGTGTTTTTACTTAGTTTACTTGCATATTGTTCTGGCTGGAGGCGTCAATAATTGATACATAGGCACTGACGTTAGCCAATCATAACAGTGGGCGTTAACACTGAAGTCTTAAATGGAAAACGCCCCCAAAACAGACTGTTTGAATCAGAGGATGAGAAACAGGGTGGGAAAAGGTCATAAATCACTAGATTTTAAAAGTTTTTCTTAAAAAAAAATATATTAATACTATAATTGCACCTAAGGGAACATAATAATACAATAAAAAAAACCATGTCATGACCCCTTTAACAATATATTTTTACTGCATTAATGATTATTTGTTAATGTTAGTTAATAAAAATACAGTACAATTATTCATTGTTAGTTCACATTCATAGTGCATTAAATATTGTTAACAAATAAAACTTTTGAATTTAAAATGAACATTAACTAATATTAATTAATGCTTAAGTATTGTTCTGTTCATTGTTAGTTCATGTTAACTAATGTTAACAAATGGAGCCTAATAAAGTGTTACCATAAAATGTGAGTGGTGAAAAATGCTACTCAAATAAAAATTAATAATAATAAAAATAATGTTAAGATTTACACATTCCAATTTCATTAAAAATGTCACCAAATTGAAATAATCTTAAAAAATAAAATAAAAAATTACACAAAATTATACAAAATATTTTCAGTTTTGATAATAAATTTTTTCGTTAAATATTACACAATTCAAAAGTAGGAAAAAAGAAAGACACCTGCAAAGCTCGCATTAACAGGATTTTAAATTACCGCTCTTCCTCAGACTTAAAAAAGTTCAACATTAAGATGTTAAAAACATTATACAATACTAATGTAACGTTGATTGTTTTGCCGTAAGTCCGAGGTGCGGAGTGCCCCTTGCTTGTTTCGCTCTCAGTCGGCGTGGTGGCATCAGAAGTTTCAGGGGCAATGCCCCCAAGTCTCTATGATGTCCTGATCCCTAGATACAGGATGTGTGGGGAACTTTTCAATGGAAGTCAATGGGATTTTTCACCTGAGAGGCAGATGCTTATATTCTGAAATAAAAAATATTATTCTGTTCTATTGTTTCAAACAGATCAAATTTGATACTATTCCAAATATCACATATACATATATATATATATATATATATATATATATATATATGTGTATATATATATATATATATATGTGTGTGTGTGTGTGTGTGTGTATTTATATTTCATTTTTCTTTGTACCACCATTGATATATAGGTGGTGCTCTTTCTAATGCTATTTTTGAAATGTTTTTTTTGACCAGAACAAGTTGTTTGGAATTTTCTCCCAAAATGAAGGGTTAATTCTTTTCATAGCTTTTAAATGTAAATCGACTATTGTATGACACTAAATCATCTTTTCGGTTCAAAATCTAATTCTTTGTGTCTTTTATTCCATATCTGGTATCTGCTCTATTTGCCAATCACTCCTAAAAGTTGACAAAATGAAACTAACTTCAACTAACTGCTATTTAAAAACAAGAGACAAGCCCTTCGATACTCCCAAACTTTGTGTTTCAACAGGAAACATGTTAACAGACTTAGAGAAAACTAGGATTTTATGGTCTTAAGCCCAATCAGTGAGAACCAGCAAATGGCAAAAAAATAAATAAAATAAAAATAAATGTCACTTTAACCAGAATTACTCAGATCAAACACATTCTGCAAGAGTCATGCTGTGGCGTTTTAGCGTTAGCTGCTTTCATTTACATTTACATTTATGCATTTGGCAGACGCTTTTATCCAAAGCAACTTACAGTGCACTTATTACAGGGACAATCCCCCCGGAGCAACCTGGAGTTAAGTGCCTTGCTCAAGGACACAATGGTGGTGGCTGTGGGGATCGAACCAGCGTCCATCTGATTAACAGCCCTGTGCTTTAGCCACTACGCCACCATCACTCCACATGCTTTCAGTGCATAAGATAAAGCAGAGGCCGTGTATGTATGCATGTTTTGTAAAGAGAAGCATGTCTGAGGTTATATTAGCCTGATGTGAAATTAGTATACATTATGTGTCATATCCCTCATTGCCTCTGTAAATTGGATTCTGTTGAATGGTGGCGCGCAGCCGCGCTGTTGCCACCCTTCCCGCTCATTTCTCCATCTCCCCGTAGCCATTTACCCGGGATGAAAGTGATATGTGGCAAATTTGTGTATAATATATTATAATGACATGGCTTGAGGTGCTTCCATGACTTCCAACAGCGGCCCCTGGAAATAAGCTAATATGGAATTCTGCTTGCCTGCATAAAAATAAGAGAGCTTAAAGATTGCGCCTACAGAAAGATATTATTGACTTACTGTATGACTTGAACACAAAGAAAGGTTGCATGTATTACAGCTCGGCCGTACTGCTGCTCGCTCGAATGCAGATGCAGTGTGTGTAAAATCATCCTGCTGTGTTTTTCTCGCCAGGTAGTATGTCTTTGAGAAATCATTTTGAAATGTCGTTTGCAACCCTTTTAATTCTGCAATGTTACGTATTTCCAGGTGAAACAGGATATGGAATGGGACTTGATTTTAATCACTGGGAATTAATGGACCGTGAAGAGTGGGCGTTACATACCAGAATGGCGTGAGTTGGTTGGAGGGGGAGGGGTTTATATGTAAGGGGATTTGTGATGTCATCAAAAAAGGAATGTTGTTTCAGAGGTGGAGTAAGTTATTATATTTGGATTAAAAACGTCTATTAAGACAACAAAAATTGGAGTAGTGTGCTTTTGTTGTTAAAGGATGTGATGTAAAAGGTCATGTGACTAATCAAATTCTGTTTGAATGCTGTGTAAATTCTTCCATAGTGATTTCAAAAAATCCTTCATAAAAGCGTTTGAAGTCATGAACCAAACCAACCAGCTCCAATGTGAATCATAACATTACAAATGTTGATTTTGGTTTTGTTTTTTCTCCCCAATTTGGAATGCCCAATTCCCAATGTGCGTCTTGTCACGTGGCTTGTTGTGAGCGCATTACCGCGGAGACCTAGTGCGTGTGGAGGCTTCACGCTATTCTCTGCAGCATCCAAGCACAGCTCACCATGCACCCCACTGAGAGTGAGAACCACATTATTGCGACCACGAGGAGGTTACCTCAACGTGACTCTACCCACCCTAGCAACCAGGCCAATTGGTTGCTTAGGAAGCCTGACTGGATCGAACCTGCGACTCCAGTTGTGGTATATGTATAAACTTTTAACCTTTTCCGCTCTGACAGTTATTTCCATTTAAAGCCGCTCGTAACCGGCTAAGTTAAAACTCTTGTTTTAAGCAAAGGTTGATTGACAGGTGAGGGGTGGCACTATGCTGCTGCTGGGACGAATTCAGGACAGATTAGCATTTACACACCAAATGTGAAGCAGTCACATGCGTTTTTGCCACATACATATTTGTTTTTTGTGATCTGATCACAAAACATTTTAGACCCCTTTTACACCTGTATTTAGCGTTGACCACATGTGATCGGATAACCAAAAACGCATCTTCATACCAGGTGTAAACAGGGTCTAAAAGTTTAAAAATACTCCCCTATGGTGAAAATGGTTGGGATTTTTACTTCCGGAACCAGACTGTTGGACTCTATTAGGCAGATGCCAACATGGACATGCGTGACATGCCCTCGTTTTTTAAAACAATTACAAAACTATGCAGAGTAAAAGAAAATATGACCCAGACTACATTAAATACCTGGTGTTTTTTTTTTTTTATTAAATAAAAGTGGGATGCTGGGCCTTTGCTGGTTTAACTGATTTCGTAGCTTAGGAAAAATCCCTTTAAAAGTACCCCAAAAACCCTCTAAATCCATCAAAACAAACAATTCTAACTAGCCAGCCTGGGAGACAGGCTAACCTAGATTGATACATTTAACTGGCTTTATGTTCTACAGAATAAAAAAAAAAAAAAAATTATATATATATATATATCAGAATCAGAATCAGAATCAGAATCAGCTTTATTGCCAAGTATGCTTACACATACAAGGAATTTGTCTAGGTGACAGGAGCTTCCAGTCAACAACAATACAAACAATACCAAAAAAACAGCAGCAAGGCATAGGTAATTAAAAACAAAAAGAACACAAAATAAATAATTATACATATCATGCATATAAACTCACCTTCATACATACCCACATACACACACGTGAGTGCAAATCTAATACAATCTGTATATAAAGAACAAAAAACAGTATATTATGTACAGAGCAATGTAAGTAATGGCAGAAGTGGATAAGTTGGATAATATAATTTAAATTAAAATTAAACTGTGTATTGCACATAATTATTGCTCAATGGGGGTAATTTAACTGTTCATTAGATGGATGGCCTGAGGGAAAAAACTGTTCCTGTGTCTGACGGTTCTGGTGCTCAGTGCTCTGAAGCCGGCCAGAAGGCAACAGTTCAAAAAGGTAGTGGGCAGGGTGAGTGGGGTCCAGAGTGATTTTACCAGCCTTTTCCTCACTCTGGAAGTGTATAGTTCTTGAAGGGAGGGCAGGGGCAACCAATAATCCTCTCAGCAGACCGAACTGTCCTTTGTAGTCTTCTGATGTCTAATTTCGTGGCTGCACCAAACCAGACAGTTACTGAAGTGCAGAGGACAGACTCAATGACCGCTGAGTAGAACTGTTTCAGCAGCACTGGTGGCAGGTTGAATTTCCTCAGTTGGCTGAAGGAAGTACAACCTCTGCTGGGCCTTTTTCACAATGGAGTCGATGTGTATCTCCCACTTCAGGTCCTGTGAGATGGTAGTGCCCAGGAACCTGAATGACTCCACTGCTGACACAGTGCTGTTTAGAATGGTGAGGGGGGACAATGTTGGGGTGTTCCTCCTAAAGTCCACAATCATCTCCACTGTTTTGAGCGTGTTCAGCTCCAGGTTGTTTTGACTGCACCAGACAGCTAGCCGCTCAACCTCCTTTCTATACGCGAGACTCATCATCATCTCGGATGAGGCCGATGACAGTGGTGTCGCCTGCAAACTTCAGGAGCTTGACAGAGTGGTCCTTGGTGGTGCAGTCATTGGTGTACAGGGAGAAGAGTAGTGGGGAGAGCACACATCCCTGGGGGCACCAGTGCTGATGGTACAGGTGGTGGAAGTGAATTTTCCCTGCCTCACAAGCTGCTGCCTGTCCGGTCAGAAAGCTGGTAATCCACTGACAGGTAGAGGTGGGAACAGGGAGTTGGTTTAACTTAGTCCGGAGTATATCTGGTATGATTGTGTTGAAAGCCGAGCTGAAGTCCACAAAAGGATCCTTACGTATGTCCCCGGTCTGTCCAGATGTTGCAGGATATGATGCAAACCCATGTTGACTGCATCATCCACAGACCTGTTTGCTCGATAAGCAAATTGAAGGGGGTCCAGAAAGGGTCCAGTGATGTCCTTCAGGTGGGCCAACACCAGTCTCTCAAATGACTTCATGACCACAGATGTCAGGGCTTACAGGTCTGTAGTCATTAAGTCCTGTGATTTTTGGTTTCTTAGGGACGGGATAATGACTGAGCGCTTGAAGCAGCATGGGACTTCACATTGCTCCAGTGATCTATTGAAGATCTGAGTGAAGATGGGGGCCAGTTGGTTAGCACAGGAACGAAGGCAAGCTGGTGAGATGCCATCTGGTCCTGGAGCCTTCCTTGTCCTTTGCTTCCGAAAGACACGCACACATCGCCCTCACAGATCTTTAGTGCAGGTAGTGTAGCAGGAGGGGGAGGAGGGGGTTGCAGGAGGTGTTAATGGTTGTGTGAAATGAAGGTCCGAGTGCATGTGGGGTGTGAAATCGGGCCTTTCAAATCTGCAGTAAAACACATTCAGGTCGCCAGCCAGTCGTTGGTCCGCCACAGGGTTGGGGGTAGGAGTCCTGTAATTAGTAAGTTGTTTCAGGCCACTCCACACTGATGCTGGGTCGTTAGCTGAAAACTTGTTTTTCAGCTTCTCAGAGTAGCTTCTTTAGCCACTCTGATTTCCCTATTCAGTGTGTTCCTGGCCTGATTATACAAGACTCTATCCCCACCCCTGTAAGCCTCCTCTTTGGCATGACGAAGCTGTCTGAGTTTTCCTGTGAACCATGGTTTATCATTGTTGAATGACAAAAATGTCCTAGTAGGGATGCACATATCCTCACAGAAACTGATGTATGATGTAACAGTATCTGTGAGCTCGTCCAGGTCTGTAGCTGCAGCTTCAAAAACACTCCAATCAGTGCAGTCAAAGCAGGCTTGTAGTTCCAGCTCTGCTTCAATAGTCCATCTCCTTATAGTCCTTACAACTGGCTTGGTTGATTTTAATTTCTGCCTGTAGGTCGGGAGAAGATGAACCAGACAGTGATCAGAGAGACCCAAAGCTGCACGTGGGACAGAGCGATATGCATCCTTTAATGTAGTATAGCAGTGGTCCAGTATATTCCTGTCTCTGGTGGGGCATGTAATGTGCTGTCTGTATTTGGGCAGTTCGCGTGTGAGATTTGTTTTGTTAAAGTCCCCAAGAATAATAATGACTGAGTCCGGGTATTGTTGTTCTGTGTCTGAGATTTGATCAGCCAGCTGTTGCAGCGCTAAGTTCCCAGACGCGTTTGGAGGAATGTAAACACTCACCAGAATAAACGAAGAAAACTCCCGCGGCGAGTAGAACGGCTTACAGTTAATAAAGAGCGCTTCCAGATTAGGACAGCACATCCTCTTTAGTGTTGTTACATCTGTACACCAACTTTCGTTGATGTAAAAGCATGTTCCACCACCTCTCGTTTTCCCCGTTAACTCCGCGATGCGATCCGCTCTGAACAGCTGGAAGCCCGGCAGATGTAATGCGCTGTTCGGAATGGCTTCACTCAACCAGGTTTCAGTGAAGCACAGTGCAGCAGAGTTTGAAAAGTCCTTATTAGTATGTGTGAGGAGATGTAGTTCGTCCGTTTTGTTGGGAAGAGAGCGGAGATTCGCGAGATGAATGCTCGGCAGTGCTGTTCGAACGCCGCGCTGACGGAGTTTAACCAGCGCGCCAGCTCGTCTCCCTCGCCTGCGTCTCGTAGCGCATCTAAACAACACAGCAGCGCCTCCAACTAAAATGTCCAGCAAAACGTCCGAATATTGAAAAACCGGGAAAAGATTATCTGGTATGTGCTGCTGAATGTTCAGCAGTTCGTCCCTGGTAAAACTGATTGGTAAAAGATTGCTAAACACAGGACAAACTAACAAAAACAACAAAAGAATTGAAGAGCTCCACACCGAGGCGGCCATCTGCGGCGCCATGTTGTCAACATTAACATATATATATATATATATATATATATATATATATGTTTTAACAACACGGGTAAGTAAAAATGGCAGAATAGTCATTTTGTGTGAACTATCCCTTTAAATGTGACAGAGGCTTCAACATCTGTATCACTTGTGTTTTTTACATTCAGGTTATACATCTGCAGACCCCCAGTTCTTTTGTCCCACGTCAGATGCACCGTGATTTATTCCCACCTCTGATTGAACATGCTCTTGTTTTTGTAATGATAACCATCGCGACCGTTTGTAGCCGCCCAATGAAAGAGACAGATTATTTGTGGCTGCTCTGGCAGCAGCCCAGCCTTTCCTTAATTGGCATCCAAGCTCGATGAACGTATGCGTAACTGCAGCGCTCCTGCAGGCAGTACACTGCTTAAGTATTCTGAATCGGAGTCAGACCTTTCATCGCAAATATGTACACTGACAGTTTCGCTGTCAGTCTGCACGGAATGTGGCATGCTTGCATGCCGTCTGTTTCAACTAGCACATTTGGCGAGGAAAAAAGTGCACACACTTTATCAGCATTTGTGCCTTGGTCTCCATGGCAACAGCATAATGGATTTGCCCTAATTCAATCCCAGAAGCGATTCCGAAGCATGTACGGGGGGAAAAAAAGGCTAGTGTCTGGTTTCTTTTGAAGTCAGAACTCGCATGTCAAGAGGCGAGTCAAATGCCGTGATAACAGATAGAACACAAGAGGTGCAAAAATATTCACAGTGAGCCATCACAAGCTCTGCGGCCCTCATCCGTTCTCTGATCTTGCGCTTTTTCTTTCACCCATCCCCCTCTGTTTGCGCGCCCTGACATTCACAATGCAAGACCCCATTGGATTTCACTCCCACCCCGAGATTGTGCTTTATTGCGCCACTCTCCTTGAAATAGAATGGTAATTATAGCCAGGGTCAGCAGCATTTCAAAGTAATAAAGTGTGCAGAACGAGTGCTGCCTCACCAAGAGAGAGAGGGAATCTGAAGTGATGCTCTCGTGAATTCCAGGTATTTGAGACCCTTCAGCAAATGAATACTCTTGGAACCTGTTATGGTGCAGGACACAATATACAATCATCGTCTTCTGTCAAATGACAGCCTCTTCAGTCCATCTCCTTGGTGACCTTCTGTTGAAGATGATGAGAGGACTTGCACCTGAAACAAGAGATGTCCAATTTTCAGACAGTTCTACGGCAAAGAGGGCAAGTGATGAATAAAATGCATTCCAAGCAAACAATTCCTGGAACGTTAGGAAATGGTTGGAGGGACACAAGCCATATCTAGAGACTAGAATATCGTAGCGACTTGGAAGTTGGGCTATTTAGACTTTATGCTAGTAAGAAACCTACTAACTACCACCCAGAACACCCTGCCAACCATCCGCAATACCCTAGCACATAAATCTTCTTCAGAGTATGTAAAAAATGTATGTAAATAAAAATGGTTTGGAACCACTTTATATTAGGTGTCTTTTTCTACTTTGTACATATGCATTTGATACAATGTACTTATAGTATATACTGTATACACCATACATTGTTGCATTGTATTTACATATAAAATACTCGCTTTAATAACATCTGTAGTTACAGTTGAAAAAACTTTACCCATAACCCTAAACCATACCCTGAACATAACCCCTTTGCCTAAACCAACCCTTTCCCCAACCTCATAAAATACACAAAAAGCTAATTCGTCGTGTTCTATGGCAAGTTATTAAATTACAAGCAGAGAACACCTGTGTGTTTGCCCATCACCTTCCTCCCCGCTTATCTTCACTTTTTCTCACTCTCATCCAGTGGCGGCTGCTGGTCTTTCAAAGAGGGGAAGCTCATTTTCGGCCTACATTAAAAACTTATTTACCCTATTTTTTTGCACTAAATCAATCTTAGGTGTTGATCTGCCCTGCTGTTTAATTCTAATTTTTTCCTCGTAAGGAAGACTTTCACCAAAATCAGGTCGACAATATTAGCACCGTCTGCCATCGTGCGCAGTTTCACCCGTACGACGCTAGCCTAGCCTACTGTATGAATGAATGAATGAACGAACGAACGCTCTAAAACAAAATATATTAAACCTGGTAAAACTGAAACAAGGAATGTGGTGTATAATTGTGTGAAATGTATTATGCAAATTGACAAGCAATTTCGCCAAACAAATATAAAGAAATAGGTTGCAGCAGTTTGTCTTTCGACTACACTTGAGAAATCCACGATGGGACTGAGCTGAAATAGCTTCAGTGACTTCTTATAGTACAGATTCGCTGTCAATCAAAAGGAGATGCAGTCTTTCGACAGATCCTCCAATCATCACGCTGAAGCCCGGAGTCCGGGCCAGCCCACTCCTCATTCACCCCCAGAGACGCTGAGCGTCCGTGGGCGAGACATAATCGCAGCATTTATCCAATGACCGTCTATTTTCGGAGCACTGAAAAAACTGTTCAGAGCAGCCCCGTTGAAGTCAATGGACGCTCGGCTTCAACAGGGAAATGCACTGACGCTACGGGAATGTATGAGAAGTAAATCGAGTCAGCCGACCTGCTATATGTAATGTAGCTGATTCCGAACGAACTCGTCTTCGAGATGAACGTGTTCTAACGCATTTTTAGTCAATAAATAGTTTACACAATAGTACATATTTGACCATTATTGTTTTGACATTATAGGGGAAGCTGAGCTTCCCTTGCAGTCTTAAAGAAATCCCCACTGCTCTCATCTCATCATCCGCTCTTTTAACATGCCTTCGCACCCCCGCATATTGCTCCATCTATTCACCTCAATAGTGATATTTGACATGAGAAGGGTGAGCGGTTCCATAAAGGAAATCCTGCTGCAATATTTCACCATCACCATCTGCCACCTGTCTTTATGTTAGCATTTTGCTACCAAACAACTTCAGAAGGTTGTGGCAGAACTTAACAAGGGGTTGCTCGAAAAACAAAGTTTAAAAAGGTGCCAGGTAATGCTGCTTCAAATCCCCTTGAGAAGTTCTTTTTACAATCTCGTAATGACGATGGGATGTGCTGCGATTCTGTTTTCTAAGTTTTCTGAAGACATACAATAGCTTTGTGTGTGGAAACAGACTGAAATTTAAGTGATTATTCACTGTTCCTCTTTTTGAAGCATACATATAGCCTGCATTCATGTCCAAATAAAAAAACTATGCATCAATTGGCACAAAAACAGCATTGGTTTGTAACGTGAAAGTCAATTTTTCCACTTCTGGACATGAACATGGGCTAGACCCAAGCTTCAAAGTTAACCGTTCCTTTTAAGAAAAGTTTACCAGCAATTCCCACAGGTGTTAACAACATTTTGGTGACATTAATGTGTGCTCATCTCGTAAATACAATATTTCCAGCATCACTTGAAAGCAGCAAGAGACAAAGAGAAAGAGAGAAACATCAGGATGGGGGAAGAGTCTGTGGCGTGGAACAATGGTCCATTATGCAGCGGCAGAAAATTATCACCTCTGCGTGCACCTGTCACGCCGCTGCTGATGGCTCCATCAGCGACACTGGGACCTGCATGGGCTTCTCAGCTCAGCTTGGTCTTCATCTCTCTGTGTGCATGTGTGTGTGTGTGTGACAGGCCCACCACTGGGCCAATCCAAGGGCATAGATTTGGCTTGAACATTGGGGGGGTTGCAGCGTGAAGCATTTCCCATGTTCCATCACTGGCGTAAAATTTGGGGAGACAGGGGCACCCGTCCCCCCAATGCTGTGAAGGGGGTGATTTGCCCAGGATTTAGGTGAGCCACTACGCCACGACGAGGACTTAGAGTGCATTGGGAATTGGGCATTGAGAAAAAATATTTATATTTATATATAAATAAAAAATAAATAAATAACTATGTCTCCAAATGGATTCTTAGACTTAAATGCGGATGCATGGAGGATTCGGTTTTCAGAGCGTCAAGCGCCCCCTGCAGGAATAAAAGACCCAAGACAGTCAGTGGCTGACAAAGTGCAGTTTCAGTCTATAAGTCTGTTACCCACAAACAACTTTCATATGAATTTAGATTACACAAAATACTTCACATTAGTCACCCAACATTATTGTACTTTGGGCAGTTTTTTTTGTCAATAATTACGAAGATTAAAAGAAAAAGATTTGTCATGATGTAATCAACCGGTTTTAATTCAAACTTACTTTTGATGAAAATACTGAAAATAATACTGCATGATATTAACAGTTTTATATGTATTTATTTTAAATAAATTATAAATGTTAAATAATATTTAAAATCGAGATAATAATCCATTCATAGTATGCAAGGGATTTCCCTGCTGAACATCAGTATACTGAACTTTACTAATGTGTTATTACTTCTCTCAAACACTATACATGGGAGATTAATCAGCAATATATGTATATGTAATATAACAATTTACATCTGCACAGACAATGAAGCAACTGAACAGGTGAACTTGAACTAAGTTACATGCTAGTCAGAATACATAACAATTGTAAGTTTAAATATTTGTAAATATTTTAGCCAAAAAATATGACCGTATTCTGATAAAAAAAAAAGAAAAAAGCAAACAACCCGTGTCTGACTGTATTTATAAGCAGATTTCAGAAACAATCCAAAGCACATTGTTGCTTATAATAAGCGGGTATAGCAACACTGTTTTATGCTAATGCTAATGCTGCTCATTTCCTACACTCGTTATACTTCATCCGGACATTGTCATAGTTATTATGGAAATATCATTGTGTATATAGCTGCACTCTCTCTCACAGAGCTGGTCAGAAATGTTAGGAACAGCAGTGTCCTCACTGAGGAATATATCATAGACACTCAAAACACAAATCCATGACAACTGCTAGACTTTTGGCCTTGGTGACACAAGAACTGACAGAGAGGGCATTTAGTGCTGTTCTGAGAAAAAAAAGAAAGACTTTTGTGTTACGAGAGTTTGTTCACGCTGGTGATGAAATAAAATGGGTTTATAAAATGAACATTAATGAGTACTAGCAGAGAACACTTATGTGTGTTTGTTAGCCTGCTAGCATGCTTGCTAACCTATATTCAAAACAAACAGGCCCAAGTAAATAAAAAACATGAATGATGTTTCAATATTCATTTGTTCTTGATGTTTTTAACATCTCTGATAGCACACATACAGTATGTTGCAAAGACATGTATTATATGTGTTTTAATCTGGAAGATGACATTTTTAGAGCATTTGTTTTGCAACATGTTTCTAAAATGCTTCCTGATGGATACTTGAATGACAGACATTTTAATATGAAGTTTATGAATCAAAATGCATGCAAATCTGACCTTTAAAAAACATTTCAGGCATCTGTACATAAATATGTTGCCTAAAATATATATATTTTTTGCATTTATGTTTCTTTAGGGGGCAGTGGTGGCTCAGCGGTTGAGGCTCAGGGTTACTGACCAGAAGGTCAGGGGTTCAAGCCCCTGCACCACCAAGATGCCACTGTTGGGCCCTTGAGGAAGGCTCTTAACCCTATCTGCTCCAGGGGCGCTGTAGCATGGCTGACCCTGCACTCTGACCCCAGCTTAGCTGGGATATGTGAAAACCAATAAATTTCACTGTATATATGCAAAAAACTGTTTGTATAATGTGTGACCAAAATAAAGGATTCAATTCTATTCTATTTCTTATATAGATGTCTTGGTGATTTATGTTGTGCTTACAGGGTTGTTTACTGTTTGACTATTGTAATTCCAGGTGAGATATAGTAATTTTGTCACCACATAATTCAATTCAATTCAATTCAATTCAATTTTATTTGTATAGCGCCTTTCACAACACACATCGTTTCAAAGCAGCTTCACAGAACATCAGCATTAACAGACGACAAAAACTGCAACGTCCAAAGTCGATTAATCATCATTGTGTAATTTAGACAAAATTTGATTTTAATGGTTTAAAAATAATTAAATGATAATTATATTAACTCTTTCCCTTCCAAACACGGAATTTTCCGGGTTTTATGAAAAAGCTTCCGCCAAACACGGAATTTTCCTGGTATCCGTGTTTTAGGTGGAATACGGTAAGAAAGACCCACGACGCATGTTTTGAAAGAGTACGCAACTCTTTGATCAAAGAAACAGATTGCGATCATCTTAAACGTAAAGTGGAGTTTTGAGAATGTAGCTCAAAATGTATATAGAAATGCCTTTTTCTCAGCTTTTTGTCCGAAATGTTGTTTTTGACAAAGCCTACCTTTAATGCCTTAATGGCATTAAAAATAACAAATGAAGATAAAATAAAATCGTTTTTTATTTGCCTAAAAGCAGAGGCTCAGATCTTTATTTTGATATATAGCATCTTCATATATTCATGGAATTAAATATTCTGCGGGCCATTAAAGTTTTGCTAAAATCGTCAAAAACCCTGGCGGTGGCTGGCAACTTTTTTTTTTTAAAACGCTGGCGGGAAAGAGTTAATAACCCCAGTGAGCAAGCCGTAGGCGACTGTGGCAAGGAACACAAAACTCCATAAGATGTTGATTAATGGAGAAAAATAACCTTGGGAGAAACCAGACTCACTGTGGGGGCCAGTTCCCTCTGGCTAACATTATGAATGTAATGTAAATATTAATTATGTATAGGTAAAATCATGTTTTAAAATTATTAAACTAAGTGTTAAGGTGTCAGTGAGTAAAAATCGATTGTGTTTGAACTGTTAGATTAATGACCAAAGTCTTTGAAGTCCATCTAGATTAATTGTAGAGGTTCACATAGATGCAAGTGTCCCTGTCAATTGGCCGACGAAGGCTTTTGTGGGCAATAGTTAGTCTATGCATTCCATTTCACGATCGTAGTCCATCAATCGACCGCATTTAGTCATCATCATTCAGCGACATGTAGCAGTGGAGTCCAACATGAAGCAGGAATGGTGCTGGATCCAGCCGGTTCTGGTGACCTCAGGATAGGAGTCCCGAGGTTGAGACAGGGAAACAAATAAAAATATGTAAGCGTAGATGCCATTCAATTTATTGCAGAGTTTGAGATCATGCTCAATGTTTCTAGTTCCGGCAGACTCAACTAAAGCAGCCTAAGTGTGGGATAAATTAGGTGTATGCCTGGCTAAATAGATGAGTCTTTAGTCTAGACTTAAACTGAGAGAGTGTGTCTGCATCTCGAGCAGTGTTTGGGAGATTATTCCATAGTTTAGGAGCCAAATATGAAAAGGATCTTCCTCCTTTTGTGGATTTTGATATTCTAGGAACTATTAATAGGCCAGAATTTTGCGATCTTAATGAACGTGTTGGAATATAGCGTGTTAGATCATCACTTAAGTACTGCGGAGCTAGACCATTCAAAGCTTTGTACGTAGATAACAGAATTTTAAAATCAATACGAAATTTAACAGGTAGCCAATGTAGCGATGATAAAATGGGGCTAATATGATCATATTTCTTGGTTCTCGTCAGCACTCTGGCTGCTGCATTTTGAACCAATTGAAGTTTATTTATTGATCTTGCTGGACATCCTCCCAGTAATGCATTACAATAATCTAGTCTTGAGGTCATGAACGCATGAATTAGTTTTTCGGCATCAGCAACCGAGAGCATGTGCCTTAATTTAGCAATATTTCTTAGGTGGAAGAATGCTGTTCTACAAACATTTGTAATTTGATTTTCAAAGGACAGATTTGTATCAAATATAACACCTAAGTTCTTTGCTGTTGAAGATGATGTAACGGTACATCCATCTAGAGTCAAATTATATTTTAGTGGCTTATTTTTAGAGCTTTTTATATAACAGATTACATCTTACTTTTGGAAGTAAGATGGGGAGAAGATTAAAATTAAATGTTCCAGTCCATTTTTGAAGGGTTCGAATAATGCAGGACAGACATGCATTAAAGGTGCACTCTACAATTTTTCCCCAATAAAAAAGATTTTCTCCTAAAGAAATTAATTTTAATTTTGAAACATATGTATAAAATCATGACCACTCACGTGAGACGAGGACTCTAGTCAAATCAGTAACCTTATAAAAGCTGTTTTATTCTACATGAGGCAAGGGAGTCCTCACGGGGGCTGCCATTTTTAATCACATGACCAGAGGAATACTACTCCCTTAATCTCAATAACCTTGTTGTTATTGGACACTTTCACTCTTGGATTACATTTATTATGGCTGATTGTGAATAGTGAATTTCTACAATAGTATCTGTAACTGAAAACTATTGATTTTGAATAATGCTGCATCCACACCAATAGGCGTCACTGTAAGTCCAAGATGACACGAGCAAAAGTTACTGAGTGCCGCATAGTCACCTCTTTCCTAGGAAGGCAGAATCCATCCTCCTTTTTCTTATCGTTGCAGCGCTGTTGGATCAAAGCGACGGCAGGTCCAAAAATAGCCTGACCAGACTCTACCGGTGCTCCCGCAATGTGCCGCTTCTCGCAGTTGGGGAGGCCCAACAGATTAAGCCAGGGCATGCGTTCTTCCACCACCGAAGGAGCCATAGAATGCCCACAGACTTGGACAGCCTGACGGAAATTACGGAGGATGAGGTAGTGTACTGTAACAATCTCCTTCCATAGAGAGGGGTGATGCCCCATGTCGACCAGGAGTTCAAGCTGTTGAGGGCCCTGACAGCAAAGGCCAGGTGTCTGGCGATTGGTTGCTCAATGGCGGGGGTGGGGGGTCACCCATGCCGAGAGCCGCCATATCGAGGCCGTGAGACCGTGTTT
Organism: Xyrauchen texanus; assembly: GCF_025860055.1. NCBI lineage: Eukaryota > Metazoa > Chordata > Actinopteri > Cypriniformes > Catostomidae > Xyrauchen > Xyrauchen texanus. The sequence continues at coordinate 29,659,256 of NC_068318.1, forward strand.
GAGTTGTCCCCGTGGGTAGCTGTGGGTTTAGGAAGCACCATAATGTAAAACAACTCAAAATCTGTGGCGGGCAGCCGTGGAGCAGGGGGAAAAGGTGAGGAGAAAGGCGGGCAGCCGGAGTAGTAGTAAGTGAGCGTGGGCGGCTTGCAGTATATAAACACAGCTAACCTGGCAGAAGCAAGACAGTCACTTCTGGCTGAGGCTGATCTTAACAATGAGTCTTTCTGTAGACAAAGAGTGAAAGTCCAATAATCCAACCAAGCTGAGAATGAAAAACAGAGGTCGCGAGAAGCGAATGTCAAGTGAAGAACAGCAGGGCGTGCAGGTCCTTATATGCACCCAGGTAAGGGGCGGGGCTTCCCTCACATAGGACATGCACCTCTGTCTTGAATGCTTCTGCAGAGGTCAGGTACGGATGCCCTTCACATAGGTGGATCTCGAACATGAGATGATGAAAGAGAACTCAACATCACTTTTTTTTTTAGAGCATAGCTGTTTTAAATCTGTTGAGATCCAATTCAGGTCATCGCAGTCAGGGGCTTCGACAAAACGATCACTGTCAGCTGCGCTTCACAAAACAGCATGAGCTTCAAAATCTCATTTTATTCCAGAATTTCAATGTGACCACACCGCAGCATCTCTGCCTGATGAGTTGTGCTTTAAAAAAAAAAAAAAAGGCAGAAATCTCCATATTTCATTTAATTAATCTCAGGGTAACCCAAAACCACGAGCAGATGTTCAGCTAATTTGCAGTAATTACTTTTCTCTTTATATCTGCGTAGTGTTTTTGCTAGCCCAAACATGCTTTCTTAATGAAGCTTTCTGAGAGCCGCTGTGCTGGTTATGCGTATTAAATGGACAGTTAGGCCCTAATAGCACACTAATCAGGAGGGGTCATGCAGTAAAATTACAGTGAAAGGCCATCAAACAAAACACTGACTGTGATTTTAATCAGGAAGCTTTCGTTCCTGCAGTGTTGTAGATTGAACGAAAGTTCAAAATCCACAGTGACGTACTTCCTAATGTGTGACAATATTAGCTTGAGCACCAGGCATGATTAAGAAGTATTTTTTTCAAGAGTTGTGCTTTCATTATGTATGCGTTGACCAAGTATTCACGTCTGCGTACTTAGAATACTTGATTGCTAATTACGCCACAGTAAATAGTGCTTACTGCACATTTTTAGACATAGAATGCGAAACAAATCACATTATGCAACAATAAACGTTTTGAACAATAGTGTGCTACATTGCTGTCACATGACCTCATCACATCAATCAACAGCATTTGTGGCATAATGTTGATTACCACAAAACATTTTTTGACTCATTTATTTATATTATAAATCAGGGTTACAGTGAGGTACAAACAATGGAATTGAATGGGGCAAATCCGTAAACACTAAAGTACTCACTGTTTTAAAATAGACAAGTCGTAAACATTATACATGTTAACATGATTTTAGTGTGATAAAATCATGCACTAACCTTGTAAGGTTAGATCCAATATTACAACTTTCTTGTCATGATGACGTAATGCTGGTAAAGCTTGTAAATCCCAGATTTTATCAGACTGAAATCATGTTAACATGTATAATGTTTACGACTTGTGTCTATTTTAAAACAGTGAGTATTTTATTGTTTATGGAGTGGCTCCATTCAATTCTATAGCAAGTTCTATATGTTTCTATATTTTTGAATGAATGAATGAATGAATGAATGATAGATAGATAGATAGATAGATAGATAGATAGATAGATAGATAGATAGATAGATAGATAGATAGATAGATAGATAGATAGATAGATAGATAGATAGATAGATAGATAGATAGATAGATAGATAGATAGATAGATAGATAGACAGACAGATAGATAGATAGATAGATAGATAGATAGATAGATAGATAGACAGATAGAGTTATAGACAGACAGATAGATAGATAGAAAGAGTTACAGACAGACAGACAGACAGACATATAGACAGAGAGACAGATAGATAGACAGACAGACAGACAGACAGAAAGAGTTATAGACAGACAGTGAGAAAGACAGATAGATAGTTACAGACAGACAGATAGATAGATAGATAGATAGATAGATAGATAGATAGATAGATAGATAGATAGATAGATAGATAGATAGATAGATAGATAGATACAGACAGAAAGAGTTATAGACAGACAGAGAGACAGACAGACAGAGAGACAGATAGATACATAGATAGATAGATAGATAGATAGATAGATAGATAGATAGAAAGAGTGACAGACAGACAGAGAGACAGACAGACAGAGAGACAGATAGATAGATAGATAGAAAGAGTGACAGACAGACAGACAGTGAGACAGACAGATAGATAGAGTTACAGACAGACAGATAGATAGAAAGAGTGACAGACAGACAGACAGACAGATAGATAGAAAGAGTGACAGACAGACAGATATAGATAGATAGACAGACAGAAAGAGTTATAGACAGACAGATAGATAGACACAGACAGACAGATAGATAGACAGAAAGAGTTATAGACAGACAGAGAGACAGACAGATAGAAAGATAGATAGATAGATAGATAGATAGATAGATAGATAGATAGATAGATAGATAGAAAGAGTTACAGACAGACAGATAGATAGAGAGTGACAGACAGACAGACAGATAGATAGATAGATAGATAGAAAGAGTTACAGATAGATAGATAGATAGAAAGAGTGACAGAAAGACAGATAGATAGATAGTGACAGACAGACAGACAGATAGATAGATAGATAGATAGAAAGAGTTATAGACAGACAGAGACAGACAGACAGACAGACAGATAGATAGAGATAGATAGATAGTTATAGACAGACAGATATAGATAGGAGTTATAGACACACAGACAGACAGACAGACAGACAGAAAGAGTGACAGACAGACAGACAGACAGACAGATAGATAGATAGATAGATAGATATATTTTTTAGAAATCAGCATAATGCCACAAATGTTGTCAATTGAGCTTAACTTGTATGAAACCCAGAACATTACATTGAGTGAACGGTGTCCAGATATTCAAAAAAATTATAATTTATCAGTCCAAAAAAAATTATAAGGCAATAAATACTTACCTGCAAAAAAATGTGTTTTCTTAATGAGTATTTTTGTCTTGTTTTCCAGTAAAAATATCAAAAAATTCTTAAAACAAGATAGAGAAGCAAAATTACATAATATATACATAATATATTTTGTATTTATTTCAGAGAATTTAAATAAAAATGAGTAATGTTTATGCATAAAACAAGAAGAAGAAGAAAAAAATAACATTTACCAATGGGGGACGAAATGTTATTATTTCTCTTGACCCTTTGTAAAAACGTTTTTCATGCTTTAAGCATTAACTGCGCCACTGTTGTTAGATATCACTGATAACAAAACTTAAGATTATGCAATTTTGCTTCTCAGGCAAATTTAATTTTTTAAATATAATTTTTTTGTTTAATATACTACTTTTTTTTTTTACTACGTTTAAAATATAACTTATTGCACTAATGGAACTAGTGGGATACAGTAATGCTGGCAGTGCTCTATTGTGTTTTGCACAATCTTGCAAATGTAGTCAACCTGGTATTCCATCCATACAGCAAATTTGCATGCTGTGCACTGTATGCATACTATATACTGAAAAAAATAGTAACTGCGGGGTGGTAGTATGCTATTCCGAAAGTTACCTTAAAAAATAGGCCCTGATTTCAGAATGCTACAATTCATATAAACTGTAAATACGGTTAAAATATAATGTTAAAAGTGTGCCTGTGTGTGCTTGTGCGTCTGTCAGGATGTTGTCACCTGGGAACCTGCTCTGCATGTTTCCCACCCACCCACACACACACACACCCACCCACCCACACACACACACACACACACACACACACACACCTGCCTGTCACTGAACAGGTGGAGCGGAACAGAAGGTGTTTCTTGTCTCAGTAGCTCACACACCTTACTTCAGACGCCCAAGCAGACGACAAACAAACTGCAAAATAATCAGCTGAGACTAAAACACTCAAGCTGAAAATGCAGACAAGTGGTGGCTTTTAGTTCGACAGAGCTGACCATGCTGCCAGTGCTAATGCTATCATTACACAGCATGTGAGTGTGTGTGTGTGTGTTGCTGCAAGATGATTTTGAGGATGGTTGAGAACAACAAAAGGAAAATTGCTCCCTGCCAATAAGAAACAAATTCAGAAAATTGTGAAAACCTGCATATTATTCACTAACTGCCCTATTAATAACATTTGTCCATTTAACCCTAGATAAGTTGGAATAACCCACATACCAGATGAGATATCAATGTCTAATCAGACTGTTTGTTTCTGTGCCAACATCACAGCCCTTGTGCCTCACATTATTTACCATTATGTCATTTTGCGAAGCAATTAAGGAAACATTACAGAACAGAGCGGAACTGAATATTAGAATATCACTCATGCCTATAATTACCTGCTCTGTCAAGGTATTTCGGAATTTCACTGATCACAGACATTAATTATACCTCCTTTAAATACAATAAAAAGTAATGGGGGCCCTCTGGTAAAATGCTTTTGACTTCAAAATGCCTAAATGAAGCCATCATGTTTATTAATGGTCTCTATTCTTCATCATCTATTATGAATCTTACAAGAGATCTATTTTACTGAGTGGTCAGGTTGCCGGAGAACGGTCCGACGTTATCGGGGCAATTTTTAAAATTAAAATGAGAACTCTTCTTTTTTTCTGTGTGACAATGAGTGCAGAGGAACGATACTTTAATCAGGAATGTCGTGAGGAAGCGGGCCTTGTTAGGTACCTTAATAGATGGCCCCCATTCATCACCTGGAAGCGTCTATGGAAAGAGCGGGGCCGGGGACTGACGGTTTTAATTACTATTCAATTATAAAACCCTTGGCTCATAAATAAAAATAAAAGATGGGTATTCATGAGGCATTTATAGAAATCCACTTGGGATGCGAGAGAAGGGCATTTTGTGAGATAAATAAATCAGAGAGAGTACGACTTGTCTCACTGCAGGTTTACAGGGGGGAAACTGGAGGTAAAACGGTGTAGAGAGAGAAGTTGGGACCTGATCTTAATATGAACTTCACCAATAATCCTGATACAAGTAAAAAAAAAAGTCATTATTTACTAACCCTCATGATGTTCTAAACCCATATGAATTTCTTTCATGTAACACTAAGAGAGATGTTTGGCAGAATGTTATTCTCAGTCACCATTCAATTTTACTATATGTGAAAAGATGCAATAAAAGTTAATGGTGACTGAGGCACTCAGTCCAAACATTAAAATCTAATGTTAACATTTCAAACCAAACAAACTTATTTTCATGAGAAGTGTTGATTTAATAGGGCCTAAAAACATAAAAGCTAATAAATAAATGAATGAATAATCTCTCTCTCTCTCTCTCTCTCTCTCTGAAAAGAGAAAAAGAAACAATAGCTTGTGAGTAGTATGGAAATCTTTGTAGATTTTCCTAAAAATATAAAAACACCTAACCACAGACTTCCCATGCTACAGTCAGACTTTGGCTCTGTGAACATACATGTAAGTCTACAAATAAAATAGAAAATAGAATAGAACAGAATAGAATAGGATTGTTTTGATCTCAAAATAGCAACCACCACAACACGGTAGAAATGACCCAAAACAATGTAGTAACTGCATAGCAATCAGCTAAAAAGCATCAGAACACCTTAGCAACCAAAACGTCACCACCTAGCAACAACAAAGAAGACTATAGCAACTGCATAGCAATGTACTAGAAACCATTTAGAACACCTTAGCAACCAAAAGTCACCACCTAGCAACAACCCAGAAGACTAAAGCAACTGCATAGTACAGTATTTAAAACCACTTACAGTATAATACCTTAGCAACCAAAACGTTACCTCCTTGCAACCACACAGAACACCCTATCAAAGGCATAGCTAAAAATGCACACAGAACACTTTCGCAACCAAAAGTCACCACCTAGCAACAACCCAGAAGACTAAAGCAACTGCATAGTACAGTATTTAAAACCACTTACAGTATAATACCTTAGCAACCAAAATGTCACCTCCTTGCAACCACCCAGAACACTCTAGCAACCACATATCAATGTATTAAAACCCCTTAGAATGTCTTAGCAATGAAAATGTCAGCACCTGGTGAACACCTTAGCAACCACACAGCACCGCGCCAAAAAAAAACTTCAGAACACCGTGTCAAACACAACATTATTACCTAGCAACCACCAAGAACACCCCAGCAACCACATAACAATGCATTAAAAACATTCAGAACACCATAGCAACCAAAATATCACACCTAGCAACCAACAAGAACACCCTAGCAACCACCAAGCAATGCATTAAAAAACACTCAGAATACCTTAGCAACCAAAATGTCACCACCTAGCAAATACCCTAGCAACCCTTTAGTAATGCACTTAAAACCACTTAGCAACCAAATTGTCACCACCTAATAACCACCTAGCCATGCATGAAAAAGTCTCAGAATACCTTAGCAACCAAAGTTTCAACTCCCCTCAACACTCTAGCATTGTTGCGGCGAGTTTTGCATGACCAAGCACAACTCATGTTGTCTTCAGAAAATTTAAAAAAATCAAGTGAATAAAATGCACATTTACAAAATGCATAAAATATCAAACCAAGTCAATTAATTGACCTGCATTATTTTCACTTGTCCTCAGCAGTGACATTTATGAAAACTTTATGAACTGCAATTGTTCCTATGTGTGACATTTTCATTTGACTTTAAAGTTTATACTCGGAAAACAACACGACAGTGGCTTCAAATCTTGCTAGCGCTGTTTCTTCAGATGAAAGTCTGAGCTGACGGCTTTCATCTCCCGAGAAAAGGTCACAAACACCCTGGTGGAATGTATCACATGCTGATAGATGTTTTAGATATAAGAAGAACTCACAAAGACCTTGTTTAAATCTCCACGTTAACAGCACATCTGTGGCAAGAGGGTCTTTGAAGCCTGAAGAAGGGAATAAGGGCCCGACGGCTTCAAACACCAGCGAGTGTCTTGGTCCAAAAATGTCCTCATCGCCCAGGGGAGAATGGGGACACTAGGATTTAATCAGATAGAAAAAAAAGTGTCAAATTTGCCAATGGCACATCACTGAATCTGTGCACATTTTTGGGGGACAATCTGCAGAATGCATTTAAACATGATTTGTAGAACAGTTCTGTGAAAATCTGTGGCAACTTTTGCGTGCACAAATCCCATGTGGACATGGTCAATGTCTTGCATAGCCAGATTTTTGACAACGACATAAAGAGCGCTTTAACATGTACTTTCTTACACCGATTACGCATATTAAGCCGACAATGTGTGTGTGTGTGTGTGTGTGTGTGTGTGTGTGTGTGTGCTCATGTAAATGCATTGAACTGCTTACCTTTATCCAGGTTAGGTCATAAACCACTGAATGGTGCACTCAGTATTTTTTTTCCTCATAAAAAAGTTTTACTCCTCAAGAAAGTATTAGTAATTTTGAATCTTATACAGTATATAAAATCATGAGCACTCAACATTAAAAGGAAGACTCCAGTCATGTCAGTAACCTTATAAAAGCTGATTTATTGTACATGGAGAGGGTCCCCTCATGGGGGCAGCCATGTTATGATCACATGACCAGCTGAATACTACTCGCTTAATCTCAGTAACTGTGCTGTTATTAGACACTTTCACTCATGGATTAAATTAATCATGTCTGAATGTGAACAGTGAATTTCTACAATTACATTTTATCTGAAAAATAACAAGTTTGACAGATGCTGCATCCACGCCACTAGGTGTCAGTGTAAGTAAAAATTGCATGTCTAAAAATGTACTGAGTGCACCTTTAAGAATAAACTGATCGACATGAATAGATTTTTGCTCATTACCCAGATTACGTGTTGCATGTAAACAAATGTTCTTATGTGTTGTGTTCGTGTCTCTTCACGGTTTGAGGTCAAAATCAGAGAACAATTTGAACAATCATGTAAACACATTTTTTTTTGTTTGTCTGATTTTTGGGAGTTATCAGTGTATTTCTGTGCATGCAAACAGGCTAAAAGTCGGATTCAAAATGTATTTTATTCTGGTCAAGGTACGCCCCAACATGATCTCATTAAGTGGTGGAATGAGGTTGGCTAGTGCGCTAAGCTAGCGGCAACACAATGAATCCATTTCAAAACGTAGTGAGCTGCATCGCTGTCTCCTGCCTACATAGGCAACTACCTTCTATGGCACCATCCTGTCTGAAATGATGCCAAGAGCTCTACATAGGCGGAAACTCTGCGCATCATTTGAATAGCACTCCTCGTCGCATCATATTTAACTGTTATTTATCGATACTTTTCAGTACTGAAAAGTACATTTATTTTTCCACCGTGCATTCTGGGATCGTCTACCCAGGGAACGATACATGCGATGCCACCTTAGACTCTGTCCAAAACTAGATATCTAATGAGGCAGCATAATTGAGATACCTCCCTTTTCGAACAGCCTTAGTGTCGGGAACGTGGCTATGATGTCTGAAAATGCTGCCTCCGAAGTAAGCTCTACTAAGTTTTGGATCAGACCCATTGTGTGCATTTGAGAAGTCACTTCCATCAGCTGTTAAACGGTAAATGCTTCCATGTTGTAATAAAACTTTCATACACTAGATGTCCGAGTGCATAGTGTACAGTGTGAGTGCACAGTGTATAGTGCTTCATTTGGGACTCTACTCCTGTAAAGTCCTGCCAATCAGATTAGAAATAGTGACGTCAGCAGCTATTGCCATTTTTCTCTGGAATATGCATCAGACAGTTACTGAACAGACTGTAGGTTGTCTGTGGGTGTGCCGTCTGGAGCAGAGACTAGTCTACCCATAACTAACAATCAAGTTACTCGCCTGTCAGACACTACCACATTTGTACTGTACAGTAGGAGTGCATACATCCACAGCACACATATCTGAGCGAGGTGTGACCATAAGTTTGACGCATGGATTCACGGTGCATTCCCGGCGTTCTCGGGGGAGGCGCAGGGATTACGGAGTCATATCTTCCAAGGACACTCTTTCACAGGTAAGCCGTGAGCTATCTGTGTGTTAGTGCTGTCCAACAGTTTTCATAAGCCCCTGTGTGGCTAATTTAATCCTGCGCGGCCCCCACTCACCTCCCGCGGCCCTTGAAGATCCCGGATCCGAGTGTGCGGTGAGGAGACATAAGTCGCTTCCCAAAAAATCCTTTCACACACACACACACACACACACACACACACACACACAATTGTTAACAAGATTTAAGCAAAGCTCTCTGGGGTGCTTTAATGAAAGTATTATTTCTAATAAGAACAAAAAATTATTATAGAGACAAATCCATACAACATACAGTATGTTTAAGTGCGTATGAATAAATATGAATTTAACTGTACTACCACTGCAAACACAACAAGACTTAAAAAGCCTTTATTATATAATTCTTTATATATAACTTTGATTATATAACTCAATAAACCTTTATTATACAGTATAGCATGCATGTAATGTATCAATTGTATCCCCTGGATATTATAACTCGGCTAAAATATCGGCAGGGTCCACAGAAAGGTTCAAATATTTTCTGCTGCATTTAGTTTATTCTTGCATATAAAGGGCTTTACTGGGACAGGCAGTGAATCGAATCATCTCAAGAGGCGTGACACGCCTGGTATGTTAAGCCAATGGGATTTCTGCATATGGCTGGTGTGTTCAGAGCATTGAGATGATCATGCTCTGACAGTGAAGTAAAACATAACATTATCCTCTTCAATAGATTACACACAAATAGCACCGGGGAGAAAGAGGCGGCGGCTTGTTTTATTTTTCCGAAAGGTTTTGGTTTGGTCATATAATAGTCTGCGCTCTCTTTTTAATGGCTATGTATGGAATGAAGTACTAGCACAATTACTCATTACTGTGCAGTACATACTATTACATACTTAAAAAAAATAGTGCAAGAAATATTTGGCTTTATTCCATGATCAGAGTTTCAAACAGTAGTATGCCGTATTGATTACGAAAGCAACCTAAATTTGCTTACTGTGCCCAGTATGATATCCTACTATTAATCCAGTATATGGTAAGTATGGTGGTATGTTCCCAAAATCACCCTCGATTTGCAGACTATGTCCAGTATACGGACTTTACAATGCAGCAATAGTAAAAGTACAGTAGTATGTTTCCAAAGATAGATTTGCATACTCTGCCTAATATAGATATTATGTACTGCAGCAATAGTAAAAGTAGTATGGTGGTATTAGTTCAAGAGCCAAAATGTGCACAATGTGCCCAGTATACATACTACAGTATATACTGCAGCAATAGTAGTAGTCCGGTGGTATGATTCCAAAATCAGTCTAGATTTGCATACTGTGTCCAGTATACATACTACAGTATACAGTATAAGCTGCAGCAACAGTAAGAGTAGTATAGTATGATTACGAACACAGCCTACATTTGCATACTGTAACCGGAATACATACTAAATACTGCACAAATACTGAGAGTAGTAAGGTGGTATGATTTCAAACACAACCCAGATTTGCATTCTGTGCCCAGTAGACATACTACAGCCATAGAAAGAGTAGTATGGATGGTTCCAATGTGTAATATATATATATATCTACTGCAAAAATAGTAGGAGTGCCCAGTATACATACTATACACTGCATTACGTGTAGTATGGCGGTATTGTTCCAATTATAGACCAGAATTGCATACCAAACCCAATATATATACTATACACTGCAGCAATAGTAAGAGTAGTATGATGATATATTTCTGAACACAGCTCAGATTCACATACTGCACCCCGTATACATACTACAGCCATAGAAAAGTAGTATGGATGGTTCAAACACAGGCAACACTTCACCTAGTATTCATACTATATACTGCATCAGTAGTAAGTAGTTTAGTGGTGTGGTTCTGCACGCAGCCTAGATTTGCATACAGTGCCCAGGACACATACTGTATAAATAGTACATAGCATGGTGGTATGGTTGTGAACAGCCTAGATTCACATACTGCACACGGTGTGCATACTATATACTACAGCCTGAGTAATGGTAGTATGGTTGCGAACACAGCCTAGATTCACATACTGCACGCGGTGTGCATACTATATACTACAGCCCGAGTAATGGTAGTATGGTTGCGAACACAGCCTAGATTTACATACTGCACATGGTGTGCATACTGTATACTACAGCCCGAGTAATGGCAGTATGGTTGCGAACACAGCCTAGATTCACATACTGCACACGGTGTACATACTGTATACTACAGCCTGAGTAATGCTAGTATGGTGTTATGATTCTAAATACAGGCCATACTTCATTGTGTATTAATACTATATCAGGTCACATTTACTTCCTTTGAGTGTATGCTGGCGTATTTGTCTGCCGCTGCTCTCTGGTCTCTTTGATGTGGTTTTTATGTTTTTTGCTTGGAGCAACCTTTCATGAAATACATTTTTGTCTCTTTGTTGCCCTCGCCACCTTGTTACCCGGCAAACTCTGGTTTACCTGTGAGTAATTGGACACATTCTCGCTCATCGCTGGTTGCTTTGCGGGTCAGATTGGAGCCCTAAACAGGCTGCTTAATCTCTGCCATGTCTGCTCTGGGTGTGCTGGCTAACACGGACAGTAAATCTGGGAGTGCAGATGGGCTGGTAATGATGGATTATTTTTTTGCTGCTCACTCTGGCTTGTTGGAGTTTAATGAGTGATCTTCACCATCCGCCGCTGGTAACATGCTTTACACAAAAATAAGACACAGGCCGTCTTATTTTTCCCAATGTGGTCTTTATTTACTCATCCATGGATTTTCATTGCTTGAATTCCATATTATTAAAGGAATGTCTAATCAGTTATCAAAGATTGGCCAAAAGAGGCCAAATCAATTTTCCTCTCTGAATTAATTTCCGAAAATTCAAGCAGGCCTAAAGTACGGTTTAAAACATTGATTCGGTGCTAAACCCTTCTTCAGTAGCCTGTCATGATCCATCTCTTGAGACCTGTGGGAATTTTCTTCAGATTTTTTATCATAAAATCCAAGATATTAAGTCGTCCAATAAGCCCTTAAAATTTAAACTACCACTGGTATATCCGCCGCTCAGTTATTTAACGGCCAATCTCTTCAGCCCAGTTAATTGATTTAGTTTTAATGGGGAAGTGTTCAAGTTGTAAGACAGATGTTATTCCTGCACGTCTTTTCAAAGATGTCTTTGTAAGCACAAATGTAACAGATATCCTTAAAAGCTCTCCAGTAAATGGAGTAGTACCTACTAGTTTTAAACAGGCACTGTGCTCTCTCTGCTTAAGGAACCTCATCTCGATCCCACTGTGCTCAAGAACCATTTCCAAATTGTCTTTTATTTCAAAGCTCTTGGAGAGAGTTGTGTATTCCCAGCTATATTCTCATTTGAATTCTTTTAATATTTTAGATATTTTCCAGTCTGGTTTCAGACCTTTACCTAGTATTGAATCCGCTCTGTTGAAGGTTACTAATGCCATTTTACTTTCACTGGACTCTCATATGCAGTTTTGGTTTTACATTTACATTTATACATTTGGCAGACGCTTTTATCCAAAGCGACTTACAGTGCATTTATTACAGGGACAATCCCCCCCGGAGCAACCTGGAGTTAAGTGCCTCACTCAAGGACACAATGGTGGTGGCTGTGGGGATCGAACCAGCAACCTTCCGATTACCAGTTATGTTCTTTAGCCCACTACGCCGCCACCACCACCACTCATTATTGGATCTTAGCGCTGCTTTTGATACTATTGATCATAATATTCTGTTAAAGCATTTGGAGGGTGTGGTCGGCATTCAGGGTGTGGCCCTGCAGTGGTTGGCCTCTTACTTGAGATATAGGTCCTTCTATGTGACCATTGGGAATTTTCCCTCTACGTCAGCATGCTTATCTTGTGGTGTGCACCAGGGGTCCATTTTGGGCCCTTAACATTCCACCCTCTATATGCAACGCTGACGATGCCCAATTTTATTTACCCGTCAGACCAGACAGTAGCTGCCCTTTTGAAGTGCTCCTCAAATGTCTTGAGGACATCAAATGTTGGATGGCAAACCATTTTTGGCAATTAAATGAAGGCAAAACTGAAGTTATTATTTTAGGCTCTTCCAGGCCCTCTCCTGCCCTTGGAGCATAGTTAGGTTCTCTTTCCTCCAGAAATCTTGGGGTTGTTTTTGACTCATCTTAAATTTTAGACAAACAAATCAGTGCCGTTGTTGAGGGAAGGAATCCATGCTTTTATTACATCACGGCTGGATTATTGCAAGTCACTGTACATCGGTCTGCCTCAGTCTGCTATATCTCCTCTGCTGACTGTTCAAAATGAGGCTGCTGGATTTTTAACTGGGATTAAAAAGAGGGATCACATTTTCCCTGTATTAACTTCACTACACTGGCTTCCCGTTAAGTTCAGAATTGATTTTAAAATTGCCTTTCTGGCCTTGCACCTAAATACATTAGTGACCTTCTGCACGCTCCTCCAAGAATGCTCATATCAGGTAATCAGCTTCTTTGATCTGTTCCTCGTTCACGCATCAAGTCAAAGGGTGATCAGGCCTTTTCGGTTGTGAAATATTTACATTTACATTTATGCATTTGGCAGACGCTTTTATCCAAAGCGACTTACAGAGCCCTTACTACAGGGACAATCCCCCGGAGCAATCTTGAGTCAAGTGCCTTGCTCAAGGGCACAATGGTGGTGGCTGTGGGGATCGAACCAGCAACCTTCTGATTAACAGTTTAGTGCTTTAGCCCACTACACCACCACCACTCATATGCTTCATAATAACATTTTAGCCTAGATCTGCATACTGTGCCCAGGACATATAATGTATCAATACTGCGAAGTATGGTTGCAAACACAGCCTAGCACACAGTGTACATACTATAGTACTACAGCCATAGTAAATGTAGTGTGGTATGATTCTAAACATAGCCTAGATTCAATTTCTGTGGCCATCATACATACCATATACTAAAGCAATAGAGACTACGCAACAGTGAGACTACGCCTAGTTTATGTACTGAATCAATAGTAGGAGTAGTGTGGTGGTATGTTTACAAACGCAGCCAAGATTTGCATATTGGGCCATTATTTATACTAGTGTATATACAGTACTGCAGCAATAGTAGGAGTAGTTTGGTGGTATGATTACTGAAAACAGGCTAAATTTGCATACTGAACCCAGTATACATACTGCATACTGGATCAACAGGAATACTATGGTTGTATGATTCCAAACGCAGCCTAGTCTGATAATTGGGGCCTGCCGTGGTGGGGTCAGTGTTCTTTAGCACAAGCTTTACTTAATGGAATAATTAGTTTTGAAGCTCTTGGATTGTGCATAAAACAGATTACAGTGTACTGACACTGATTTGCACAGAAGAGCATGAAAGGTTAAACCCATTCATAATTGAAAAGTGAGATCTGAAAATCGGAGGAATGTGAAGGTTCAAAAGGTTGCCTTCAAAAGCCCTCATATGGAAATACTTTTTTTCCTCGAAAGAGCAAACAGTGGCGACTGGGTAAAATGTGAACCTTATTGAGTGGTCAGTACATACGGTCCCTCATTATGACCAGTGGCATTTAAGAATGCATGTATAGAGCTAAAGTGCAGTCATCACAGGTTCTAATAAAAGATAAGGTATTAATACAGTTTACATAAAGTATCTCTAACCAAGACTGCACTTGGGACTGAAGACGAATAATTGTAACATGCAAAATCTAAAGTTGTAGTGTATAAATGACGCGTCACTGTACAGATTTGAAAAAGTATGACAGTTTCCAAACCATTGGTGCGACAAACACATAGTCCATCTTATGAACAGTTATCCAGCCGCATCAATTGACAGAACTCTCTCTTTAAAAATGTCATAATGTATGAGTCATTATTAACACTACTGTTTTGCCCGTGGCTTCCTTCTGAGTGTGCAATACCCCAAACACCACTCAAGGCACTTCTCCAGAACCAGATGCTTCCTTCCATCTTCCGTCCATGTTCTTCTTGTTAAAGGACAAGCAGGGAACATATCCAACCAATTGGTGAAGCTCCTACACTATAAAACCATGAATCTATGCCTTCTACAAACTATTGTACAACAAGAGATCAAAATGTTATCAGTGATGGGTCATTCCTGTTATGCAGTCATTTTTCAACTTTGTGACTTTTAAAAATGAATATGCTTGTGTTGTTGTTTAGATAAGTGTGTGTGTGTGTGTGTATATATATATATATATATATACACATACACACACACACACTCACCTAGAACTTTATTAGGAACACCTGTACACCTACTTCTTCATTTGATTATCTAATCAGCCAATCATGTGGCAGCAATGCACTGCATAAAATCATGCAAATATGGGTCAGGAGCTTCAGTTAATGTTCACATCAACCATCACAATAGGGAAAATTGGTGGCATGATTGTTGGTGCCAGACAGGCTGGTTTGACTGGTATAACTGCTGATCTCCTTGGATTTTCATGCACAACAGACACTATAGTCTCTAGAGTTTACTCAGAATGGTGCCAAAAACAAAAAACATACAGTCAGCGGCAGTTCTGTGGACAGAAACACATTGTTGATGAAAAAGGTCAACAGAGAATGGCCAGACAGGTTTGAGCTGACAGAAAGGCTACAGTAACTCAGATAACCACTCTGTACATTTGTAGTGTGCAGAATAGCATCTAAGAATGCAAACAAATCGAACCTTGAGGCGAATGGGCTACGACAGCAGAAGACCATATTGGGAACTATTTTTAGGACCATACTGTTCCTAATAAAGTTCTAGGTGAGTGTATATAAAAAGGCTAATTCTAAAAGGTATACCAGACTTTCAGAAATAGGGTCTGGTCAACTTCAGTCTCTTAAACGGGGACAAAAACAACGCCACACTACGCACCCAGAGCGAGAACCATGTTATAGCGACCCCGAGGAGGTTAACCCATGTGACTACCCTCCCTAGCAACCGGGCAAATTTGGTTGCTCCGGAGACCTGGCTGCAGTCACTCAGCACGCCCTGGATACAGTCTCGCGACTCCAATGGTGGCAGTCAGTGCCTTTACTCACTGAGCTAACTAGACCCCCAAAGCACATGTTTAATTTTTTTCAGAAAACATGAAGTGGTGTAATTCCAAAACTTTACTGTGATAAACCCTTTAGCCTCATGAAAAAATTGGATGTGGCATTTGTCAGCTGCAGTTGTTCATTGTATTAGCGGTTCTACTTCCTGTGTTCGGCTCAGAGAGGTACTGTCCTGCCGGGCTGCAATTGCAGTCATTATGGAGTGTTTGGGATCTGCCGTCTTGTGATAAAGGATCAAAGTTGACCACTGGCCAGCACTAAACATCTCTGTTTGCAACACTTGTCAACAGAGGACATTTACAACCACCATTTCCTCCAGTGCAGGAAGTGGACAGCACGCTGCTGTTGTGGTAACTGATATTGTATCTTTTTCTCCAGCTTTTGAGAACACGGGCCAACGGGCCAATGAGCTATTGAGAAAAGCCCATTACACCAATGGATCCTGGCCAATAAAAGGTTTAAGAGGAACCCATTTCATGCTTTCTGTAGCTGCTAAGCTCAGAGCTCTCACATTACACAATTTCTAGCTAATAAAATATAGCACATAGTGCACAACGAGCACGTTTAGGGTTAGGAGTTTAGGTTAGTAAGCTAATAGCGTTTACAGTCATGTAAATGGCTAAAAGGGTTTTCCTTTTTCAGGATAAAGTCAGTTTAAGCATTATCCAAACGGTTTAATAAAAGGTAAAAAAAACATTTATTTCCGACATGATTACTGGATGCCACTCACTGAATTAAACGCAACGTAGCATGCCACAGATTGAAATGAGTATTGTTGCATTTTACTGTACATAGAATTAGTAAAAATAGTCTATAGTATTAAAAATGCATTAATAAGTACACTAGGATTCCAAATTACAATGATGATATTAATGTACATTAAAATAATACAAAATGACCACGTTTGTTTCAAAGATAACTGGACACTCACTGAATTACACGTGCAGCATACTAGGGTTCGAAAGGTTTCAGGTTGCATACTATGTTACATACTATTTTGAAAAATAGTAGGCAGAATACAGTGTATACCTTGTAGCATGCAGTAAGCAGTGCACTGATATCCCATCTTGCAGCTAGTAAAGGCTCTTTATGTGTACTTGGTCAATGCCATGCTGTGCCAGGCTTGAATTTGTAACTGTCTTCACTCAAGCACTTGGATAGCTCGCCCTGAAACCCTCTGGCCTCCTGTTCCGCTCCACTTTGGCAGGAATAGATCCCCTCACAGGCCTGACGATGCTTCATGGGAATTCAGCTGAAGCGATTGCAGTTTGTTCTTCCAAATGTACCGAGCGGCTGCTGGTCTGGGCAGAGTGTTCCATCTTGGATTGTTGGTGCATCTGTTCACTCTGAAACAAAGTGTGAGTGGAAAGTGTTGGTCAGTACAGGTCTTCAGCCCATCTGTCCATTCCACTGATGAAGAGAGGCAGAAAACGGCAAAACTCTGCTGTTTTTAACGGTCCAAAGCAAACGTTTGAAAAAAATCCCTATGCATACTTCCAAAAATGTACATTCTTCAGTAATCTGATCAGTTATTTTACCCAGGTTGTAGCATATTGTAAATAAATTAAATGCAATGCAAATAATCAGAAACATTTTTTACAATTTTCGTCAGTTTGCTGATAACCTTTGCAGCACTGCCCCCAGTGGCTGAAGCTGGAAGTGTTGTTGAACTGTTGTCTGTCCACAGAGTGGTGCTAAAAGAGAGTTGTTTTTAGTTGTAAACAGGAATGCATATTTTATTAACCATATGCCATAACCCAAACACCAACCCTACACCTAACTGTCTTACCGAAGTTTAATACTTGGGGTATAAGAGGTTTATTCTACTGTAATACTAACCATTACTATGACACATATAGTACTTATGATCAAACACTACAGTTATCAATAACGGTGTAAAGGTGCTCGCTTTATCAGTGTGAGAATGAGTTTTTCCTGCAGTGTTTCCCCTTCTTGACATCTCAATGGTTCAAAATCTTGGCTGGTTAATGCCTGGAAGTTCTCCATCGAAAGCAATCGAGCGAGTGTGAGAGGACCTGTTGTTCTTTAATAACTCTGGTCGACTTTATCTTTCCACTCCAAGTGTGAGTGTCATAATCTCCCGCTACAGCCAGTTTATCCAGTTCCTGTTTAGTTTAGACAAGGTGGGCAGGACTTTGAAGAACTAGCATCTGGAACTGAGCAAATTATAAATCCTAAAGCTAATCTAAGTGAACAGAGAAGTTCAAGACACTGGGGGAATTGCTGGATGTACAATAAAGGTGATTTCAGAGAAAACGGCGAGTCAGCACAGCTATTATCCCAAGACATTTCACACATTTAATTACATGCAGGATATAAATGATTGATATCACCAATTCCATTTTCACTTGTTTAAATGCCATTTCTTGAATGACTACTAGTAAAAGTGCTAATTATTGATATCTACAATCACATCATCACTCACAGAAATCAAAATAGGAATTTTAAACTAGTAAACTAGCAAAAACATACTTATGTTTGCAATTTCACAATGATGTATGCCATTGCCTCCGATTCCACACATACACAGATATCTATAACTCATTTCTTAGGCAATTATTAGCAATATGCACTTCTTACCAGTAAAAATGATCATTTTATATCTGTAAAATCAACGTATATCTGTGGGTTTTCACTTGTGTGTTGATTTGTTGTGTGAAACTAGTAAAAAAAAAAAAAAAAAGGATATATCTTTAATTAGTCTTCAATTAATTGATATCTGAAATACCAAATCTAACACATTGAAATGAATCTACAGATATACATTTGTACTATTTGTTACTGAATTGTTAAAATAAGGAATGGATATTTGTTCTAGTAACGATGTCAGCATTTATATGAAATCTTTATATATAATTATTACGAGTAAGAAGTGCATTACTGATATGTGAAATTGAAATTTCAACTAGTAAGAATTAATTTTAGATCTGTAATTTGTGTTATGAATAGAATGACAGATAATTGTGAAATTCTAAAAGTAAAAATGCAGTTACAGTCATCAATAATTATGAATTTTGATAAAGACTGTATTTCTGCCAGGAATGATTTTGACTAGTGTAAATGGAATTGGATATCAAGAATTGGCATTATAACTCATAAAACCTGTTGATATCTAGAATTCATATTATGCATTTGATTTGAAGTCCAAAGAGTGGTGGTGGCGTAGTCGGCTAAGAACATAACTGGTAATCAGAAGGTTGCTGGTTCGAGCCCCACAGCCACCAGCATTGTGTCCTTGAGCAAGACACTTAACTCCAGGTTGCTCCAGGGGGATTGTCCCTGTAATAAGTGCACTGTAAGTCGCTTCGGATAAAAGCGTCTGCCAAATGCATAAATGTAAGTCAATTCAGCTTGCATTAGACCTTTGTGTGTGTGTGTGTGTGTGTGTGTGTGTATTCTAAAGTTTAACACGTGTTATGATAACCAATGTAAAATTGACCATAAATACTGTATAAGAGCGTTGTATCAGGCAAACAAAGAACACAATGATTTTCTTCCTCTCAAAAAACTAATTTTAATTAAAACAAAAATGTTGAATCATTAACAAGTTTATAAAACAGTGATTTAGTTACATAAATAAATTGATATCGGTGTATCAAATCTTAAATTCAACTTCATGAGCATGTTGAACACGGGTGAAGAAGTACAATCGTTTACCTTTCATAATAAATAAAATGGAGAAAATTACATTTCGGTTTCTAAACAAACAAAAAAAAAGAAAAAGAGCTACAGACATACCTCTAAGGGGGTGGGTGGGTGTGGGCACTTGACAACATTTTTGCACAAAACAAAAAACAAAAAAACATAGGAAAACTGCTTTTTAAAGCACAGAATACAGAACCATTCAGCTAAAATTAAAGACAGTGAAGTTGTAACCAAAGTCGGTTGGCTTTCATTTTTAACGAACAAGTTTGGTAGTTAGAACTCCAGTTTGGTTATTTTAAAGCGTTAAGACAAGGCAAGAAAGAAGGCTGTTTTCATTTCATTTGAGGAATCCTACGGAACAACAAAAAAAGAAAATGAAAAACATGAAAAATTACAAATAAAAAAAAAACCAAGAACGAACCAACAAAAGCATTAAAACAAAACGTTTGAACAGTCAGATCTACACAGCAACTTTCTGTCCTGCACAAAGTTAGATGTCGGCGAATAGGCATGTACATGTCATTGTGCGTTTAATGAAGCGTAGTTGTGACTCGATTATTGTGGAAAGAAACAAGCGAAATTGGGCCAATCACTCCGCATGTTTGCCTTAACGTTGATACGGTTGGATCTACATTTCTAGGCATTTTTGAGGCACGTGGGCCTGCGTTTCTTGCATTCCCTATTCTTAATGCTAAGGCTTGCTGCTCTCGTTCGCTGGGTGTTCGTCCAAACCACCAACTCTACATATTAATACAGACCGGTTCGATCGCACATCTCAAGTGGCTCTGCATAGAGACCCAGCACACAGGTTCAACTGCCCCGACAGTGTGGCTATGTTCGGAATAGCACACTACATACTACTGCTGCAGTATAAAGTACGCATACTGTACACAGTACGCAAATTTGCAGTATGCATAAACGAATTTTAAGTAATATCGGCAACAATTTTGTCTCGACACATTATTTTGACGTGACCGCCAAAAGTTAAGACATTTCTACACTTTATAGAAATTATAACTGGACAATTTTGAAATGTTTAAAGTGAAATAATGCCTACTGTTTCAAAAAAAATAGTATGCAGGATCAGTACGTAAGTAAGCTTGTATTCCATTCCGAACACAGTCCGAGGCTTGCGTTTAGTCCCTCTGATATGTTTTGTTTTAAAACCAAGGTACTGCAGCTTCAAGTATTTTGCATTACATAGAATATTCTTTATAAATTAGTCAACGTATACATTTTTTCAATATTCAGACATATACTATCATATATACAGTACAATAAAATGCTCTCATTCTTTCATTTTTCAAGACCATTTTCTCTATCTTTTTTTGTCAAAGAGAAAATCCCTGAGAATGTATGTCGACAGTTGCTAAGATTCCACAAGCGCAAGCACAATGGGGTTGAAGAATGTATATGTGTGTGTGTGAATGACATGCTTTTGGGCTTAACAGCACTGGCAATGCCACGCATTTAGCCTGTTAAACTGAAAAGGAAATCAAAATGGAGAAGTCTCAAACTGATTAAAGGAATATTTGACCCAAAAATGAAAAAAAAGTTTCATCATTAATTTGCCCTCATCTTGTTCCAACCTGCTATTGTTTTCTGTCTTTGTTGAAACACAAAAGCAGATGCAAGCCAGAATGATTAAGCTTTTTCTTTTCCTTCAACGAAAGTGGATGGTGGTTTATAACACCAAGCTCCATAAAGGACAATAGTAGTACATCCGATTTGTGTGCCATATTCAAAGTCTTCTGAAGCCATACGATAGCTTTGTATTAAGGACAGGCTGCAATTTGAGTCTCTATTTGCTATTTTGACCAATTTTATAATGCTTTTTTTTTTGTCAGTTCGTAGCTTGACACCAAGTCCCCATTCACTTTCATTAAATGGAAAAGCGCAGCTTAGACATTCCGCCTAATATCTCCTTTTGAATTCCATGGAAGAAACAAATTGGCGTGAAAATGCCAAAAGTGTGTAAATGACATATTTTCATTTTTGCGCGAATGATCCCTTTAAGATGTTTTTCGTCTCTAAAATTTGTTTTAGTACACTGGTAATGTGTGACTGGTTCAGGAAGGAGTAAAGCTGAAGCCGTACGAGGTACTTGTCACTTAGTATGGAGGTGTTGTTTGGTTTAAAGCCATATTTCTTCACATTTGAGGCTGTGAATGTTTAACACAGAGATTTGGAGTGCTGTGTGGACTTTCGCCACTGGACAACATGTACTCAGTGTAAACCGAAACGGTCGTTTCGCTCTTAACTTCCAATTCTCTTGCACGCTTTCACACAAATAAAGGGGAAAACACACAAACTTCCACAACATGACAACGTTCAATTTTTTTTTCTGTTTTCTTTTTTTTTTTGCGTGAAAGTCTATACACATAATACCGGTGTGGTTCGTATTGTTTTTGTGGTTTGTTTTCCATGGTTTTTTTCTTCCATTTTGAAGTTGTTTGTTTTTAACTTAGAAACAACACAATTGAAAAAGTGGACTCCAGTAAAACAACTCCGGCTAGCCAAACCTCTCTCGAACGAGCATCATAAGTTTCTTTTTTCCTTTGTATATTTGTTTTAGGTTGTCTATAAATTGCGTGAATTGAATGTGTCCGTCATGCGCCATGAGAAAAGTCTCTCTGGCTTTGCTGAGGAATTCGATGAATTCGCTGTAGTGCCGTGGACTGATGTGCGTTAGCCGCGAGTGCGTTGTGTTGATGTAGGCCCCGATCGTGGCGTCCAAGAGCTGTCTTAACGGGGCCTTGTCCAATGACATCAATTTCCCAGAGTTCCTGCGGCTGTGCAGCGCCACCATGCCGGGCGTGGTCAGCGTACAACGCCGCAAAATGTCCGACAGCACGGTGGCGCACTTGACACTTTTCACAACTAGCGGGATTATGGCAGCGAGCTCGTTTTTGCCCAAAGAGTGGCTGAGCGCGCACGCCCACAACACGTCGTTGATCGCGGGATGCGTGTCCTGGTTGTAGCTCAAGTTCAAATGGGCCATGGCAAGAGTCGCAAGTTTGTACGCTCGCATGGGGTAGCCACGGTGCTCCATGTATCGCGCGATGGTGAAGAGCTGCGTGTAGCTCATGCCCGTGGTGGCCGCATCCAGCACGATTTGATAGGCCGTCTCGAAGGCGATGTGGTCCTTCTCGCAGAGCGTTAGGGCCGACAGCGCGCAGTTCTGAGGGTCCTTCATAGCGCACTGCAACGCTAACGTCCGCGCGCTGCTCGCCAGGTTCTCCTGTTGATGGCAGTCCAGGTGAAGCCGTACGATGGTGCTGTTGGACATGACGGTGGTCGCCACGATGCTGGTGGCCTCGGTGGGTGTGAAGAGGGTGAACCAGCTCTGCATGATGCTGTCCAGTGCGTAAACCCCTGGACAAACAAACATTTCATTTAGATTTTCTTCAAATAAAACTAATTCCTTCAGATCCCATTTATCTAATTCAGGCTCTAAACTACGTTGTTCTGAAATGTATAATATTGATCATATAAATGCACACCCCACATATCAATTGAATTATTATTAAATGTGCATACCAACTATAAACAACCTAAGCAAGCATCCTAACTGTCATGGTTTGCACATACAGTACATAGGGTGCAACACTTGACATACTGTAAAGTACAAATAGCGCTCCTGAAGAAAAGTGCACTGGAAAATTGACTCTGGTAGAGTTTGATGCTAGCATGTTGCTAAGCTAACAGTACGATACTCTTGTAAACAGTAGTAGGTAGTAATAGGTAGAATAATTGGCAGAAATAGAAAAAAGTATATTAAAAAAGAATGTTCTGGGTTCAAAACATGTTCAGCACAATTGACAGCATGTGTGGAATAATGTTTATTACCATGAACATTTATTACAGTGAGGCATTTACGATGGAAGTGAATGGGGCCAATTTTTGGAGGGTTTGAAGGCAGAAATGTGAAGCTTATAATTTTATAAAAGCTCACATTAATTCTTCTGTAAAGTTGTTCAAATCAACATTTTTACAGTCGTTTTAGGGTTTGCGGACATTACATCACAGCAACAAAGTTGTAAAATTGGCTTTAACTTTAAACAGGTTAGTAAGCAATATTATCACACTAAAAATCATGTTTACACGCATATTGTTTATATCTTGCGTCTATACTTTTGAAACAGGATTTTAACATTAAAAAATTGGGTCCCATTGACTTCCAGTGTAAGTGCCTCACTGTAACCCAGAGGGAGGAGTCAAAATACATTCTGGTAATCAATATTATGCCACAAATGCTGTCGATTGAGCTTGAACCCGGAACATTCCTTTAAATTACTATTAATGTTAATTGAACAATGCTGCCGTTTCACTCTGCATCGTGCCTAACAACACTCCTTAAGCATGGTAAACACTGTACCACACATCCTTTAGTGCCTTTGCTTTCTTTTAACTAGCCAAGACATGACAACCCCAACAACTAAAAGACTCAAACTTACCAACTTCTGTCGCACATGTGACTAACCATCGTACCATCTCTCGCCGCCGCCAGTTTAACGTCGAAAGAGTCATACGCATTACCTAAACGTCCCAAAACAAAGAAAATGCAACATGACTTGACAGAGCACTTTGAGTGGCGTTCAAAGAGTGATGTTGGATGAAAACGTGCAAACCTGAAGACCCAGCTCCAGGGAGACTTTCAGCAGAGTGATGTCTGGCAGACTGTCCATGAGCGTCGCTATCTTAAAGGCATCCTGCGCCAGTTTGAAGATATGAGAAGAGGAGTGAATATTCTTCTGTATGGACTCTAATACTGTTTCTAGCCTTCGTGCGTCGCCTACAAACAGAAGGAAAATAATGCATGTTACATGCATTACGTAAACATCTGTATAAATATATGGAATATACAGAGACCATTAGTATTTGGACACTAGGTGCTTTACCTAAACAAATGGATTTTATTATGCATGTATGGATGTTACTGCATTAAATCAAAACAAGTGTCATCTGCGCTCAAATGCTACTAGAACTTCACCTTTGCATAATGACAAGTGTCCAAACAATCAGAACGTGCTAAAGCTTTAAATCACCATCTTTAACACCATCTAACATTTTGTCAATTCAAACCCAACAAACATATCTTGGTGGAATGGTTTTCATTTCGAGATGGCGAATCAAGAGGAGAACAATGGATTTACACGATTTTGTAAATGTTTAATTGGATATCAAAAGATTTACACAATGGCAATTGATGGAAATTTGACTTGACTGGTTATTTTTGTAAACTCAGAAAACGGTCAACAATCCGTTGAATGTCCCTTTCACTCAGACATGCCACATTATAGAAGTTAAATGGGTTGCGAACGCCATTGCATGCTGACTTTAAAATGCTAAATTCTGGGACAGGAAATCTGTGTGTATTTATTCCAATTTCAGCTCCCTCTGCATAGCGGTGCAATCAGACCTTAAAAATAGCACTGCAAATTTGCAACTTTTCCAAGCTTGTTGTTTCTCCAGAGCAAGTACACGGCTGCAGATTTGATTTTATAGCCTGGGCTTGTTGTTTGCCTTGTGGAACCAGTCTGCTATCGGATATGCGGTACACAGGGCTGCCATTAAGGAAACAGTGCTGTTGTCACGGTAATTGCAGCTTGCACTTGATTGATGGACGTGCTGGCGAATGTTATGGTCTAACCTTTGGCTGCAGTGAGCATGGTGGAGGCCAGCTCGCACTGCTGCGACTCGATGTGGCTGAGCGTGAACCATCGCGGGTAACGATTGGGGACGACGGACACTATATGGTGAGGCCGGGACATGTCGCTGGAAGGAGCCATGGATTCCAACACTGGTAACCTACAAACACAAAAAGACAAAGACTGGTTAGCAACACTGTTGCTTCCCAAATCATTTCCTGTACTTTTGGTTTTTATCAGCTTTATCATTCAAGATCTCAGTAATGGTTTATTAAAGTGACAGTGCAAGGAGGAGCAAGGGCATTAGTTGAAAAATTAATGGGACTCGAAACGTTTAACATGACTGTTTTTAGAAAGGAAGTCCCGCCATTCAAGAAAAAGAGCCAATCGCTGTTTTGGCCTAGTCTTTAAAAACCATTTGTAGGTTAACAGTCTCAAACTGTAAACACTGTGTCCCTGTGGAACTTGAAAAATGTCTTATTGTTTGGAACGGCTCATCCAGCCAGAAACAACGACACTAACTCAACCCGTGGCGTTTATTTTTGTAATTTTGTTTGTTGGTATTAGTTGAGCAAAAATTACACACTTCAGCTTTAAGATCCTTTCTCTACAGCATGAACAACCTGACATTATATTTAGCCAAATTTGAGCTTAAGTAGTAAAATGTATGCTACCAATTTGTTCATACATATATACGTTATTTGACTTGTTACCTTCTGTAAAACCACAGTTAAAGTTTCCTTTTTTTAGAAGGACACACTGGGGTTTTTGTTCCCCACATACATTTTGTGGTAGAGCTCCAACTAAGCCAACATGAGCCTAGAGGAGGCCCATGGCCTTTACATACAGGTTCTGTCTCTTTAAGAAACCATTACAGAGGTTCTGTTTGTCATATTGCATTTCTCCAATACCACAATAAATATTTTAAACACAAGACTTGAGGGAACTTCAGTGAATGTCTATCCTCTACATTCGAGTGTTTTTCAGCAAAAAGGATATGGAGTCTACTCTACACAGATGTCGAATATGTCTTGTAAATTGGCCATTAGTTGCATCTAGTGCATCTATAACTCCGAAAACCCTCTTGAGCATAAGGGATAATGCTTTAAACATGCCAACAGATGCATTGTAGATGCCATGGCGTTCTGATAACGTGTCACCAACAGTAATCTATTTGATCATGTGCTGTCATGTCAGAGCATTCAGTCTTGTTGGGTTTCGTCCTTTGCCTCCAGTGTGGCGCAGATATGTCAAAGCATCATGTCCTTGCAAACCCACCTACAAAGGGAATTGTATTATGCGAAGATCAGGCCCTAGTCGGAGCCAATGCCATGGAGAGTTTTTGGAAGGCATAGTCTTTTTATAGAGAAAGTCTATACTGAGCCTGAAGCTCCTACAGCTGCTAAATTTAGGTGGATCTGTGTTTGATGCCATCAACTTAATACGTGTTTCCTGAGCTGCAAATCCCCTGGTAAAGATAATCCAATAAAAATACATTAAAATACCAAGCTAAAGTCAGATTTGGTAACATTTGTTGGTCTGTCAAGAAAGGAAAAATAATAAAACATATGATCAATGGCCAGAAGTCGATATAAAACAGTTGGTCCTGCTTGAATTTTGAAATCTGTGACGTGACAAACGAAACACTTGAGTTTTTGCTGTGACAGCCACAGCGAAATCGAATTCATCCAAATGGGTGTTCGCTGTACTGCGCCTTTTTGTGGTCCGCTATGCATAACGCGGCAGCTCATTTTTGCTTATTGCGGCCCATTCGGCAAGCTTTGCGGGCGACCCACTGGCACATTCGGTTCTCCCAGGTTCGCCAGTCCGCCTCTGAGCGGCCCCAAAGTGCGCCGGCCCACTGGGAAAATGCCTGGTATGCCAGATTACCAGTCCAGCCCTGACTGCACATAACTGTATATTAAAACTCAAACTTGTTCTGATTGGCTGTGAGTGCTTTGTGTCACACACCATTTTTTCCCCATCATGTACAGACAAATTACTTGATTTGGAGACTCATTGCATCATGCCTGGTTAGAACACAGCATAAGAATATTGTTGCACATTAAGCCACAATCATGAAACATGAGCAGAATTAATTTTTATGTCAATTGTTCGTTTAACGACGCAAATCTGGGCACTGAATTGAAAGCAGCAATTTACACAAGTATGTACAAGTACAAGTATGGTTTACGAACGAGCCAAACTAGTTCAAGCATAGGTCATTTCTTCATACAAACATACTTGAGTTAAATGTCTAATTCAATGTACAAACGAACAGAACTAGTTCGGGAAGAACGCATGTCTTTGTAAATCACTCGTAAAACTATTCTTACATATGTTGTTGCATTCAACTGAACACACGAGTTACATAAGAATTGTTTTACAAATACTTTGCATGGAAATTTGTTCTTCTCATGTTTCATGAATGAGACCTGTTGTGTGTATATACTGACTAAGACTTCATTTAAATATTAAAATGAGGTATGAAACAGGTATGTAAAGGTGCATGAATAGCAACTGCCGATAATGTCAAATTTCTGCCAACACACACGTTTGTATGAACGTGCCTATACATAGAGCCATATGTGTGCATACATATACACACACGCCAACTCAAGGGGGTGTACGGGGTGAAAGGAGCACCAGGCGTTATCTCTACAGCCTAAATTAGACTCAACAACACATATTTATTATTCACACTTTTTCAAAAACTCATTTTCAGCAGCCATGAATTATTTAGCAGTTTTTCAAGCAAAAGGCGCCTTTTGATTAAACTATGCCCATGATAACCTCGCGCCCCACACACACACACATTTGAAAATCAGTGGAGACGTAAACGGTGAAAACAAAAGACGGAAGGGGAAAGTAAGCCACAGCCGTGGGTGTGTTCGTTACTGTAGGTGGATGTGACAGGTTTGGCAGAGAAGTGTTGCTCGTTCGGCCCATGGAAACTCACCGCATTGCTCTCAGTGCAATTTTGTATGCCAATTCGGCATCGTGAGGTAGGAGGCATGTGAAGACATACTTGGCAAACGTGTGCATCGGAACGCTCTCTCTATAGATGAGCTCTCCCAAACCACTGTAGGGCCCACCTGGAAGACAAACACACAGTCAGAAACATGCAACATCCAAGAGACATTGTGAAAACACGTAGACATTTATAGGTCCGATAGGTGTCCGTAATAAAGTTTGTTCAAATGGAAGAAAGACATACGAGTTGGAAAACCATGAGGTGAGTAAATAATGAAAATCAATTATCCCTTTAATGTTGCCAAACACACTGAATGCTGGAAGCACAGGGCCTTTGGAAGGTGTGATGTGTGGTTAGAAATGAACAGATTTGTAGGTACGAAGTGTAGGTGTTTGTTTGTGAGAAAGTAACGCCTCAGGAAGTTCCTGTTTCACCTCACAACCCTTTTGCATGACACATTAAAATCAATACGTTTTCAACCCTTTACGAAAGTACTGTGGCTACATCATTGTATTAGCACGGTACTTTGATATAAACCATGGTACTGAATGATTACCATATTCAATTAAACATATTTACATATACTCCAAGGTACTTCAAAAATACCATGGCAATTTGTCACTATTATCCTAGTTTGACTCACAGGCTCATCCATAAGCGAAAAGAAACAAGTAATATGATGAAATGGCAGTCCTGTTTCTGGGGATAAGTGCTGAATAGTGGGAAACCTGCTTGGAGAATTTTACAATTGCTTCCAAAACCTAGGGAGCTGACTTGCTCTCCAAGAGAACACCCTAACTGAAACAAGTTACTGATTTGAAACACTCTACATATGCAGCATCTCTGCAAGCCACACATAGCACTTGATTTCAAAGGAGTTTAGCATTAGCATGCTGATGAATTAAAAACTTGGTACTCTATTTAGCATAAAAGCATACCAAAACATTGGGAAAATATGGATCGCTACCAACTAAACTACCTATTACTGTTTACAAGAGTATCATACCGTTAGCTTAGCAACATGCTAGCATCAAACTCTACCAGAGTCAATTGGGAGTCGATTTTCCTGTGCATTTTCTTCAGGAGCACTATTTGTTCTGTAAAGTATGTCAAGTGTTGCACCCTATGTACTTTATGTGCAAACCGTGACATTCCATGACAGATATTATCTTAGGATGCTTACTTAAAAACACACACACAACAGCGGCGCATGCCAAGTCTATACACCATGTTTTGGAAGGGTAGGTTGGGAGAGGGTGACATGCAAGAAAGCTCGTTGTTTTGATGGAGTCTCCCATTTGGCCGAAACTCCCCCAAACCCTGTAGCCTATAAAATTGCGTGCCTTCCTGCTTGTTGTATCCCTTTCACGGCTCTTGGTATACACTTGAGGGTTGGAATTCACATAGCAGTTCCTGTTTATCAGTTCCTTCATTCTTTCATTCTCCCAAAACAACCCAGAAGCATTCAGGAGGCGACTCTGCTTGTAAAGGCGGTGTCGTTTTTTCTACCCGCCAGCAGTGAGTGAAGCAAGTATTTGACACCGTCCATCTGAAGTGGTCCAATAATTTTAAAGTTGGTTGCTTGACCATTTTTATTTTCCTAATATTTTATAGTGATTACCTTCATGTATTGGTATTGTAAAACAAGCATTTTTTTTGTTTTAATTTTATCTTGTTTAACCACGATGGCCATCTTGTCATGGAGCACAACACATTTTGGTTATACAGATGTTTACATAAACCTCAATATCTCAGCTCAGGATGGTCTTGGAAAAAAAACTGATCTCTAGATCATATTACAAGGTACATGCACATATATAAACATTTTGCATGTTCTTGTTCCTTAGACTTCGAACTTAAATCCTAATGTAATGATCAAGATAGCTGAAAAGTTCCACATTTAGGGTCAATTTATAATGGGAAGGGTTCGAGTTTCAGTCCTAATTTTTTTAGGGGGTACCTAGGTAAGTATAGTGTGCATGCAGGACATTTCAGGTTTGACACTTCTATTTTTTTATGGAGGCGATAAAGTGCAATTTTATTTTTGAAATTGTTTTCCATCATGTTCGGGTTGATTTTCTCTGGTGGTGGACCTAATAGGAACCTGATATTTTCACAGATATAAGTCCTCTATGGTAGCATTCTGCTTTAAAAATATATATTTGAGATTCCACTGGTTACAGTGCTAGGGCTAGTTGAAATCTGGGGAAAAGCCTACTTTATTAATGCGTTTTGAGAAATGAACATATGTAATACAAGGATCAAAATTTAAATAACTGTATTTTACAGTAATTATGTTTATGACTGACATACAATAGCTTATGCTTGTACAAAGACCTGCTGGAACTTCTAGTCTGTGACATTTCAGTTATGATTGCATGCTCAACAAGTGTGACCAGTGTCCAGTTATAGAAGCCATACTTCAGAGGCTTGAAAAGTCAGACAATGATGACACACTTCCAGGTAATATCACCTTTAAGCAGTGGGTTAAGACTGACTGAGCAGATATGATCACTGTCATTCTCCCTAGGGATGCATTCTCTGTTTCTCTGGCTGAGAAACTCAATGCGTTAAAGACAAACAATTTCAGTTCCTTAAAGATAGAAAGGCAAACCTTACTCAGTCTGAGTGTACTGTCCTCTGTGACTTTTCGGAAAATTGTTAATTTCATTGTTCAGGATGAAGTCCAGAGTCATCACTGGGTGAACCAACAGCCCACATTTCACCCCTTTGTTTATTATTTCAACAAAGGGGATGGAATTAATAGCTACAGTGTTTGTATCATAAGTGATAATCCTGAAAACATCACAGTCAGAATTCACACATTCCAAAAGAAGCTCTTGGAACACGTCGCTGAGACTTTCCCCGGGAAAGAAAAGATTCTACATTTTTCAGATGGACCTGCTATCCAATATAAAAACAAGAAGAATTTTACCAATCTGTGCAAACATGAGGACTTTGGTATATAATCTGAATGGAACTTCTTCACAACATAAATTCATAATAACACAATAAAAAAAATACAATTCTTCCAGCCACCTGGACCAAGAACATACCTTCACAATATCTTCAAAGGACAAAGCGTGGGTTCCAATGAACAATGTTCTCAGAAAACTGACACCTGCCGAGTTGACTACTGCCACCTGACGCTACCACAACATTTCCGAGAGACTGAGTGAGGAAATCTCACTGCTTCTAATCAAATATATACAGTAGCTTGAAATTGTGGTATGTAAATCATAAACATAAGTACTGTAAAATACTGTTAATTTGTATTATTTGTTATGCTTATATTACATCTGTTAATTTCTCTAAATGCATTAATAAAGTTAATTTCTACTAGCCCTAACTCTGTACACAGTGGAATCTCAAACTCCCAATCTTTTACAAAAGAATGCTACCCATAGGAGACTTGCATCTGAAAATTTCAGGTTCCTATCTGGTCCCCCAACAGAGAAAATCAACCCGAAAGTGAGGGGAAATGATATTGCACTTTCTCGCCCCCATAAAAAAAAATAAGCGAAGTCTCAAACCTGAAATGTTCTGCACGCACACTATACTTACCCAAGTACCCCCTAAAAAAAAAAAAATAGGACTGAGACCCGAACCCTTCCCATTATAAATTGACCCTAAATGTGGAATGAAATGATTCGGGATGCTAAGTAGTATGCAATATTAGGACTAGTATGTTGCCGAATTGTACTGTTTCAAAAAGTAAGACAAAGGTGTCCAGAAGGTGTACTTTTCTGGTGTATGCTAATATTATTAGCCCACAAGCCCTAGTGATATGAAAGAGGAGGAATTTGTAATCATCCATAATCAACTTTTTTTAGTTGTTAAAAAATGGCAAGAAATGCAATAAGGCAAATGTTATGAATTTTATTAAAAGGACATTTAAAAGGTAATAATTTAGCTAGGTGCTAATGCTAGCAAACAAACAATGTGGAAGAAAAAAATATTGGATCACTGGTTTTAAGAAGCACTTATAATTACAGAGCCCAATAGCGGCAGCCTTACTACACACTAACGCCACATCCATACTTGTCCATTTTATTTGAATACTCGTTTTTTAGTGGCCTACATGAATAGTTTTCCAATGTATGCAGTATGGGAGGAAACGCTGTTCTAGTGTGGATGAGATGTGTAAACATAGTGAAATTAATACATTTTCAAAAGAAAAAGTATTGGTATGGATGCGGCTTGAAAGAATGTACTTTCCAATGACCTGTCATGTACAGTGCATACAGAAAATATTCAGACCCCTTCATTTTTTTTCATATTTTGTTATGTTGCAGCCTTATGCAAAAATGCTTTAAATAATTTTTTCCCCACATCAATCTACACTCCATAACCCATGATGACAAAGCAAAAAAAACTGATTTTTGATAACTTTGGAAATGTATTAAAAATAAAAAACTGAAATATCACAATTAAATAAGTATTCAGACCCTTAACTCAGTACGTAGGTGAAGCACCTTTGGCAGCAATTGCAGCCTCAAATCTTTTTTGGGTATGATGTGACAAGCTTTGCACCCATGGATTTGGAGATTTTCTGCCATTCTTCTCTGCAGATCCTCTCAATCCCTGTCAGGTTGGATGGGGACCGTCGGTGGACCGCAATTTTCAGATCTCTCCAGAGATGTTTGATTGGTTTCAATTCTGGGCTCTGGGCCACTCAAGGACATTCACACATTTGTCCCTAAACCACTCTTACATTGTCTTGGCTGTGTGCTTAGGGTCAATGCCCTTTTGGAAGGTGAACCTTCAGCCCAGTCTGAGGTCATGAGCACTCTGGACCAGGTTTTCATTAAGGTTGTGTATTTTGCTAAGTTCAGCTTTCCTTCAACCCTGACCAATCCCCCACATTTACATTTAGCAGACTCTTTTATCCAAAAGGGACTTACAAATGAGGAGAACAATAAAAGCAATTCATCCAACAATAGAGGCAACAATATATTAAGTGCTGTAATACAAGTCCCACATAGCTTAGAGCAGTACATATAGCAAGGAAACGTTTAAAAAAACATTTATGCTGGTGATGAGCGGTACCTGGTTTCATCCAGACATGATGCTTGTAATTGAGGCCAAACAGTTCACACTTCGTTTCATCAGACCAGAGAATCTGTTTCTCACAGTCTGAGAGTCCATTAGTTGCTTTTTTGCAAATTCCAAGCAGGCTTTCATTTTTCATGCACCGAGGAGAGGCGTCAGTCTGGCCACTCTCCCATAAAGCCCAGATCTGTGGAGTTTTGCAGTGATGTTGTCCTTCTGCAAGTTTCTCCCATCTCCACACATGATCTCTGGAGCTCAACCAGTGACCATCGGGTTCTTGGTCAACCCTCTTACCACGGCCCTTCTCCCCCAATTGCTCAGTTTGTCCGGGCGGCCAGCTCGATCAAGTGTACTGGTTATTCCAAACTTCTTCCTTTTAAGAATTATGGAGGCCACTGTGCCAATTTTTTGTAGCCTTTCACATATCTGTGCCTCAACACACTCAAGTCTCTGAGCTTTCACACAGTTCCTTTGACCTCATGGCTGGAGTTTTGCTCTGATATGCATTTTCAGCTATGAGACCTTATATAGACAGGTGTGTATCTTTCCAAATCACATCCAATCAATTTAATTTGCCACAGGTGGACTCCAATCAAAGTGTAGATACATCTCAAAAGACCAGAGAAATGGGATGCACCAGAGCTAAATTTCAAGTGTCATAGAAAAGGGTCTGAATACTTATGTCAACGTGATTTCAGTTTTTTCTTTTTAATAAATTTGCAAAGTTTTCAAAAATCTTGTCATTATGGGGTAAGGAGTGTAGATTGATGTGATTATTTTTAAAGCATGACAAAATGTGAAACAATTTAGGGGTCTGAATACATTCTGAATGTACTTTACATAATTAAAAGAGTGTTGCTCAAATAGGTAAATTGGGACGCAGACATATTTTTAGGTACGTGCTTCAGATACAAAAGATATTTGGCTAGACATTTAGCTGACACAACAGAAAATCAACCGCACCCAATCCTGATTCATCAACTACGCCCAAACTACTTCCTCAAGCTATAGCACTTTTCAGCCTCTGTTAATGAGAAACCAAACTGCTAAGCCACAACACCCCTGTTCCTTCCAAATCTGTGAAAGTTCAAAGACTTACCCTCTAACAGGAAGACAGCTTGCTTGCGGAAGATCTTGACCAGGGTATCGTCCAGGTCCACTTCCTGCAGCTTGGCGATCAGGTGTTCCTCGTTGCGGCAAACCTTCTCTTGGGCGTACAGTCCGTCAGGCATTATTCTCTGCTGACCCAGTCCCATCAGGGCTGTTTCCACCGCCAGCGCCAGGTATGACTCACCCTCCTCTAGGAAGCGTCGCGTGGATGGAAACAAGTGCAGCTCGCTGTGTTTGCTTGAGCTCAATGCGCTGGCTGCAAGAGGGCGAGAAACAGACTCGTCAGGCCTCGAGCCACAGTCAGCGTTGTGCAGTAACTGAGGTGTGACACCTTTGAACTGAATCATTGTGGCGAGACCTTCCTCACAGGCATTGGTTCTTAGACAGGTTTTGTCTTATAATGAGGCACCAGAGAGGAACTTTGCCTGGTCTAATGAAGCAGCCCTGCCTGATAGGGCATAAGGCAAAGCATGCTCAATTAGGCTTCTGAGTGACTGAGGTAATATACTCTACCCTGAACTGTTAAATGCATCAATGCAAGACAGCGTTGTTGTGGGCTGGTACACAGATCATATTCCAGAGCTGGTTTGAAACTTTGGGTGACCAGCTTAGATTTACTATTTGTTGTATAAGGAGGTCCAGGTTGTAATATGAAGCTATGAAAGAGGTCTTAAAGGGGACTTCACCCTTCACTGCTCTCCAGCAACATGGTTGCCAACTCAACACAACACAATGTGTCTCCGATGGTTGCAATCCTCACCAACTTGGCACCAAATACAGTCTTTCAAATGGCTGCAAGTTGGTGAATCTTCAGCAACACATCTAAGCTTTAATTGGATAAGTCATCAATGTCTCAGCAGCAAATTTAGCCTTTTGATTGGCTGAAAGTATTCAGTATTCATGAAAGTAGTTTGCATGAAGGCCTAAAGATATGTAAAGCATAAAATGGATTTTATGAAAAGACTTGACCAAACCTCTCCCTTAAAACATTGAAAGACACATGTTAAAAAACATAAAAAAAAGTACTGGGTTTCTCCTCCTTCATGTCGTTATTATTTCAACAGCAAAGTGAATCCAGAGCTCCATGATCTCTGTTAGACATAATTTAGTGACTCATTTGGGGCTAATAATGAGAAGCATAATAACGTTTTAATGATGCCTCTTTGGACCGTGTGGATGAATCCAGGAGGATTTAATGTCCAAATCAAAAATGAGCACAAAGCGGGCCTCTCTGCTCTCACCAACATGATTGGAACAACGTTCAGGTAAGTAAATAATGATATAATTTTTTGTTATGCTCTTTTCTCCATTCGCAAGCCTCCATCTTGCGCAGGCATGCTGGAAATGGCGAACACGCCCACCCTTCCAGTGCCAATCAGAACGGGTCTGAGCCCAACAGCAACAATAACGTATAATTGCAGCAGCGTGTTCTCTGATTGTGAAACAGTCATCTCGCCAATCAAGGCTCATGAATCAGAAATGGGAACAGAAAAACATTCAAATTAAAAGTGCATTAAAAATGCAGCAGGGAAGAATAAAGTTCAGACTTTTAGCTTGTGATAAAAGAGCCTTTCCCTTTGACTCTTAATATATACCATATCTCTTTAATCAGCATACGTGAGGGTTATTCAAGAGAGGTTTAAGCTCTCCTAATACGGTGGTCCAAAATGTGCATAAAACCTTTAAAAAATGTAACATGCTTGTGAATGGATGTGGTATTGGCAATAAGAGAGAGAAAAATTCACCAACATAAAATTGTTCCTTAATTTACCACAATTTATGCAATTCCATTCAGTGAGGCTAGTATCACAGAAATTACATAGTTTTACATATTGCTTGTCCACTTTTTAAGTGGTGAATATAGTACACAAAAATACTGTATAAATGTTTACATTAACGGTTATTAATATTACCTGCCTAAAGATGCGAACAGGACTTGACAGCTAGTAAATAACATAAATCAGCAAAGCACTGTAGCATCTCATTTTGTACCTGAGAAGTCCAGGAACCCTGCCTGTGAACCATCTTCATCCCCACGGCCTGTTTCCATTAGAGTGCTGAACAGTGTTCCAATGGGGTCCAGAGGGTGGCCCACCCATCCTTCTAAATTAGTGATGGACGTCACCCCTTTATGAAGTAGATCTAGATGAAGAAATAGACATGGGTTTGATTTCAGTCACAGCTGTTCCAACTCCTAGTAAGCTGCCTGCCAAAGCAATATTTTTAGGATTTATATGCACTCTTCCTAAGCAAAGACTGTTATAACCCTCAAGACTGTGGGAATTGCAGGCCAATTAACCTTATTAATCAAGACAGTAAAATATTAGCCAAGATATTTGCTCTCAAAAAATGGACCCAAGTTTATTCAATGAATACACATTTTATTATACAAGTCCACATGCATCAGTTATTACTAACACATCAATCTCTCAGCTAATTAATTTATATAGAGATTGCCCCATAAAATACATTAATTTATATAAGCAAAGTTGCCCCTTTTCACAGAATTTTTAACTTGCCATTGAAACCATATGTTCGTAAAATTATCAAAGGCTGTTCCAAACATTAGGCAAGAAATTTAAGCTGCCTAATTAGGTACCTCTGAATGGCAAAAAAAAAATCGAAACTGGCATTACATAAGCTCATTGAAACTTGTCATCCAATATGGCAGCCAAAATTTTAGTCGGTGCTGAAAACAGTGTATAGAATATTTGCATCTCTTTCACCCAATATGTTTGTTTTTGTCTGTGTTTTTTTTGTTAGCTTAGCAACATGGTAACTTCATACTCTAGTGGGACCAACTGTTAGCATCCAATAGTTTTATTATTAGCATCCAATTAGTTCATTTCAATTAAACATTCACTATTTGGCCCAAAGTTTGAGTGAGCTATGTATTTTAGGAGTGCTTATTAGGAGTTTTGCTTTGTTAAATTAGTAACATGTACAAATGCTAATCTCTGTACATTGCTAAACTGTACAAATTGTGTGGTGTACATAAGGGACCTCTGGAGTTGCTATCAATGGAGTCACTTGTAATGTTCCATTTTGTTTAGGATACTGCCTAAGTAGGTAGCTGCTAATGTAAATGAAGCAGCAATGTTTTGGAACCAAGCTTCTGTGTCCAAAACAACTCCTTAGCTCTAGCAACAGATCCAGCTGGGGTATGTTCAGGCATATTTCCTCACAAACGGAGCTTCTATATTATTGCAACACAAGGCCAACCAATACAAAACCATACTTGGAGTCTGACTTTGTAAAGTGAACAATGGGAGACACCAGAGAGCTTTGATTTTCTTTAGCACCCATGTCCTGTGGAAATCACTGCAGTGGTGCTTTACATAAAGCCCAGGACCGGGTCATAGAGCCGCCTCATTTGAATAATATGAAATATGCGTGGGCACTTTCACCACAACAAGTAGTCATTTGCATTTAAATGCAATTGACCCGAGCCCTGCTGGGCATGAGTGGACATTCAGCTCTAGTCAAGAGCTGTGTGGCATAAAACTGTTACCTGGCCATTAAACAGAGTAATATATATACTTGGCAGTGGAACACAGTATTGAAAGGATAATTGGTTACAAACTATTCTTTATCTTTGTTTTAGCTAACCAATTCTTTTGCGGGGGATTTTGGCTTTTTTCCACTTTTTGGATTCAGACTTGTATTACCTGAATAAAGGGGTGTTCACACAGCAAATGGCAATAATGGAGCATTATGTAGGCACACAATTTCCCCTATATAAATGGACATTTTTAGCAGCAAGAAAACCGATTCATCTTATCATACCAGCAATACATCTAATTTATGAATTGATTTTCTAAATTTATGGCCACTTTGTTAGCCCACCAATAATGCTTGAGCAACTAGCATTAGGAATGCCTACTAGCGCCCAACAATAAAGCCACTGCAACCAAATTAGTGTGTAAACATTATTGCATGCAACATTATTTTTCACCTTGGTACAACCTTGACATTGTAACTAGCCGGTCAATGAGTGCAATGTAAATTTTGGCTCACCTTTCTTGTGGTTTCGAAAGAGTTCCAGCTGTTTCTGCTGTTGTCTGCGCAGAGTGTTGACGATAGCGATGGCCAATCGCAGCGCCTCCCGTGGGTAACCATGAGATCTCAGTGCATCCACCCTTGCGCAGGCTGTTGGGACATGTTCTGTGGTGAAAACCGAAAAAAAAAAAACCTTCACAGGAGTGCACTAGCGATCTTCACCAACACACCAAAATTTGGACAAGCTTAGGTAGAGCTAGCAGGATAAAACATACAAATTTGCATTCATTTTGTAAAACATTCTGTGCAAAGCATCAATTTATAAAAAAAAAAAAAAAAAAAACTTGCCCTCTTTTTTGTAGTTATGCAACTATGGTACACAAATAAGCGAGTCAAGCTAATTTCTGAATGCGCCACCAGTGTTATTACATTAAACTACAACTTTTACAATTATTAATTTTTTTAACTGAAATAAAAATAAACATAAAAAAATAAAAAAAACTACAACTATAAATAATAAAGCAAAAAAATGCATTTTAGAAAGTAGGTGAAACTAGTGTACTGGCACAATCTTTGGGAAACTAAAATAGTAATAATAAAAACATTGATTAAAATTATTGCAATGTTCATATTGGCTCATTTTATATTGTCAAAAAGAAAAATATTGAATACATATATATAATGCAGCTCTAATCAAACTACACTAAAATTAATTCCAAAACTGACAAAAATAAAAATGACCACAAATTTTTCATTTTTAACACATACAACCCACCTTTACTGCCAAAATTGCAAAATGTTGCTTTGCACCAAAACAAAAAACTTAAAAGGTAAAAAATATTTATAAAAAAAAAAAAAAAAAAAAGCTAATGATAACACTGGTTTGACTAAAACTAAAAAACTAAATTCACTGAAAAACTAAGCAAAATGGAAGACAAATGTTAAATAGAAAATGAAATAAAAGCTAAATTAAACACGGCACTCACCGTGCCACAGAGGCCATCCACGAGTGTCAAAGAGCGAATTTTCAGTGTTGTCATGGTAACAGTAGTTGGTGTAGAGGTCGTCGTTGATTATGTGCTGCAAGTGGCTGTCTTGCCAGTGGAGATCGCACGCCTCGATGGCTCGCGTGAAAACCGTCCGGTGGGGCCTGGCGCCCAAATCTGAGGATAAGGAGAGATGGGGATGGGATGAGGAAATTGCTCTGTCATTCTCAATGCAAGCTCTGAGAGGGAAGCCCCTGGGGGCCTGTCAGTCTGGGGCAAAGCAGCAAAACCTTTGGAAATAAATCGGCAGATTAGTCCAGCAAGCTGAACTGTCATTGTAGTGTTGCACATACCAGCGAGACTACTGCAAGGTGGCTTTAACATATGGAGCTGGGCAATATACATTTACATTCATTTTAGCAGATGTTTTTATCCAAAGCGACTTTAAAATGCAAAAAGCAGTAAAACATTTAACAGATTAACTGAAACGGACAAAAGGCACAAAACTAGTTACAGGCATGATTTCTTGGAAACTTAATGGGCAAATACAAAAAGTGCATTAAGAATTGTGATATTGAAGATATTTGTTAATATTTTATTGTCAACACAACATTGAATCTATAATGAATATTCAATATATTGCCTAACCCAAATTCATACCATACTGTAATTTCTTTTTAAATCAAATCTATATAAAAAGGTCAATATCCCAAAAAATCTGCACCCACCAACATAAATGGAAGCCATTTCTTCGCAATTACCCAATATTTACAACAAAACATATCATAAAATCTCCCCAGACATTTTCGCCCAGTTCAAAAGACCTGACTAATCAAAAAGTTTCAATAGAGATATTTTCCCCCCACCCCAACGCTTTATTACACCCAGAGTTATGATTTGCGCACCAAGGACAGAAGCCGGTGTTATTAGGGGCATTCCATTAGTCACACAAAGCCTAATAAAAGGGGTGCACAGAGGCACGCTTGATTAAAAGACCGGTTTCTTCCCCCAACCACCACCCTCGCCCTGACACCCTTGCACACACTTACCTTGGTTGCCGTGTGCACCCTGCGGCAAAGCATTGGTTAAATTGGGCAGCTCGTTGCCGTGGTTACCATCCTCTAAGGGGCACACGTCCACACTGTTCCACTTCTTGAGCTGCCTGAGCCAAGCGGCTTTCTGTTCGGGCTTACAGTGGGGGTTTAGCACGATGCACATCCACAAGGCACCTGCGAAAGAGAGACAGCGTAGAAGATGGAGGTTTTTAACGGTATAATCTCGATTTCCATAGTTATGCCTAAGGAATTTATATATATTTTTGCCCTTAATGAGGTGATTCTAGCAATTAAAAATAAATAGTTCAGCCAAAAATTGGGGATTTCCCCTGAATAATGACTTAAATTACAGTCTTTCCATCACATAATGCTATCATATGCCTTCAGAAGACTTGGAATATAGAGAACAAATTGTATGGGCTACATTCCTTCAACATACAGTTGCATGAAATATTAAAAGCACACCTTGAACCAATCTGAAAAACAAAAACACTATACTTTCATTTCTAAAGATGCAATGCAACATGAAAAACTTATTTATCTGAAGGGCCAGCTAATTCTATTTTAAATGGGCTCAGAGGTTAACAAGCTTGCAAACAAAAGGTATAAATGAAAGAGGAAGACACAGAAAGGGCAGTAAACGCCTCCCTTCAACAGCAGCTTCATCATGTCTGAAAAAGCATGTAAATAGGTCAGCTGACTGCCTGACTGAACCCGGTTACCTTTAATACAGACAAACGACCTCGAAGAGTAATGCAACTAAGACGCACTCGTCCAATCAGTGTCCAGTTCAATTTAACGTATGTCATTTATTCTCTACTTCTTTCAATTTGAGGGTAATCAAGTAAACCAGAGCCACTAATGACTGCAATTTTGTGGAATTAGTATCATAGTTTTGCTCATACTAATAAAAGTTGACAAGGATCTTGGCAAACTGAAAGCAATTCTTTTGATGGGATGGGACTGGATTTTTACCACATCTGTTAATTAGCCATTCTGAAACGATTTTCTGCAGATGACCATAATGTCAGATTGGCCAAAATTGGCTGATTAATTAACCTGGACAATATATTTGTCTATCAATTAGACGCCAATAGCGTTTCTCTTATAAAATTGGCCCGGAATGATTGCTAAATATTTAATAAAATCAAAAATAATTACTCAATTTTAAAAAAAGGAGACATTTTTCATACATATTGAATGTCGGTAGTTTTTATAATTGATACAAGGAAACACATCAGTTAATACCCAAAAGCACGATTATTGGCCAATTCAAATAATCTTAAATTCGCCACAAATGGCAGAGTGTATCGCTAGTTATATTAGTAGCAGCCAATGGTATTTCTCCTCAATATTAAAGCCTAAAAAACAAAGCAGTTCCAACAAAAGCCCTCATATAGAGCTTTGGATCGATACATATACGTCCCTCACGGAGTAAATTGCAGATTCTCACTGGCTAGAATTGTCAACCCATGAGGTTCATTTGGCCTCTAATTCATCCCATTGGCTGCATTAGGCGGTGATTTATGGAGCCTGACGCGAGCGCCGTGCCATACGGATTGTGTATGATGGTTTAATCACTCCTGGAGTTCTCCACAATGACACAACGAGAATACCTGCAAGACCCGGCTGAAAGAGATGGAGGAGGGGCGACGGAGAAAAACAAAACGAGATGAGGAAAGAAATGAAGACAGTGAGAGAGACAAATGCATGATGGCAGGAGAGGAATTAGATAGTAGCGAAAAAAAGATGGGAAGACAAAGGAGAACGAGACGGTGGGGGGGAGAGAGAGAGGATATCTAGAGGAACAAGGGAGGATGGGATAAGAGGGGGAGGGGACAGGACGATCGGCTCTTTGTTTGGGCTGTTGAAGGACATCAGCCGTGCGAGCATGGAATAAACGGGACAATACGCACCCTAGAACATGCAAGCCAGGTACCATTTATATAGGACTAGCGGTGGGAATCATCGGGGATGTGGCAATACGATAATATTGCGATTGTATACTTTATGTATTACGATGCGTCC
The DNA here is from genome assembly GCF_025860055.1 of Xyrauchen texanus. NCBI lineage: Eukaryota > Metazoa > Chordata > Actinopteri > Cypriniformes > Catostomidae > Xyrauchen > Xyrauchen texanus. The sequence goes on from NC_068318.1 coordinate 29,701,962, forward strand.
TGATAAACTTGAGCTCAAAACAATAATAAAATTAGCATTTTCTATGGCAGCTTTACTTAAACCTAATCATGCAATAACTAATACTGTTAACATTAAAAATACCTACTAGTACGTTACAATACCTTTTTTTTAATAAAAAAACCTGCATGTCACGCACAATATCTGGGGCGCGATTCAATAATATTACAATTCTTTAGGTTTAGACTTAGGTTTAGGTTTACAATTCTGGCGGTGAAGTCGCTACTGGTTGCATAGTAACGTTTATAAATGACATTCACGGATGTCATTCCATTGCTGTTGACAGCGAATCTCTTTTCTTGCCACTAAAAACAAACATTTTAAATGCTTTATATCAAAGATGAATGAGAATCAAGGCGTGCTGTTTGCCATAGCGGCTGTTTATCTGCGGCGAAAATGCAAACGCCGGTCTGTCTGGGTCCACAAAATCCCCGCGATCTCAGATACACCTTTCCATGCAGTATTTTTGTTAAAAATGTCCTTGTACGTGGGAAGAGACATATCAGAGCACTGGAAAATTTCTAACAGCAAGAATTAGCCTTTCATCCATCTTTCCGTTACTGCAGGAGCTGAGAGAGAGAGAAGGATCACGTGAGCTCTCCCGTCTTCTCTCCTATTGGTTTTCGCTTCCATTAGTCATTCCTCATTTAAATAAAGTTGAACTTGTCTCAACTTTGTCGCGTCGCTTGACACGCCCACATCTAGTCGCCAACGGTCGCGACAGCTCGTGTCGCCGGAAGTCGCTGTGCTCTCATTGAAAATGAATGTGATGGAGTCGCTGGCAGTGTGTACGCACCTTTACTTAAACAGGACAATGCACTGACTTCTAAATTAACATTACCTAAAATACCTTGTTATAATGTTATAAATGCAACATCAGAAAGATAAACACAATTTTAGTAATTTATGCTTACAAGAAACTTTAAAACGAACAAATATTTGAAACTTTACGGTTATAATGTGGAAACAAAAATATGCAGTATCAGTCCCAATCTTTTGCTATAAAAACTGTCGACGACACGTAAAATAATTTACAAATAACAAAGTTGGACAAAAAGGAAAGAATTAATTTTTCCTCTCAAATTTTCAATTAAACAAAACGGGACCAAACAAGTTTATTTGTATTTTTTTTTTTTTTTACAACTATACATTAACAAAGTTAAGGATAAAAATTCGGAGCAGGATCTTCCTCAATGATTCCATTCATTATAATTTTTTTAACGTTTAAGTGGAACTGGATTTGGAACGGTTAAATTCCTTACAATTCTCATTACTAGAAGGGAGCCGACAAACCTTCACAAGTCAAAAAAAATATCATAAATATTGGCTAGATACAGATAGACACGACAGCTAGAAAGACATAATAAAAACATTTCAATGGTGGTGTTTTCATTCCAATATGTCAAATCAAAAGGATAGCGCCCAAGTGTTAGTAAATAATAACTGATCTTCAAGTTGTTTGGTCTGGTATATCTCGTAAACTGCATAGCGAAAGCAAAAGCAGTTGTGGCAGCTGTAGTTCATCACAACAAGATTACGATAAGCAAAGTGTGATGTTGGGGAGGGGAACAGACGTGGAGAACGCAAACACGCTACATGCTAATCAAGATGCTGCTGGCCATTTACCTTTCCATTGTCTTAGACTTGCTGCCTCAACGGCTTTGTGTTTGGGCAATGTAAAGGATTAACGCTTGCTAGCGTAATTATGTCATCTGAGAGAAGTCATAGCCTAATTTTGCTGCCTTCTCCATCACACGTAACCTAGATGAAAAGGAGTCAGTTTCACTTTGCGGGCCCCTGTGCCCAGATTAATTTAAACAATATTGGGCTTTGCTGAATAAATTAATCCACACATGCACACAATCATCCGCCCGCAGACACACGCACACACACTGACTGACTGCCTCCCCTCCCCTGCTCGCTGTGCTCCTGTCTTTCAAGGGCCTAATTTAAGATTTCACTCTGAATCTCATCCCATGCTGTCAGCACGCCTGTCTTGAGCTGAGAGCATCCCATGATTCCTCTCTCTTAGACACATAAACAACGGCACTCTCCATGGATGCTAGTGGTTGACCGATCTGTGTTTTTCAATGGCCGATACGGATATCTACAGAGCACGATGGCTGATATATTACATTTCTGAAACCCCCCCCCAAAATTGGTATTGCACTTATTGAAGAGCCACATGCATCAATTATTCATAATAAGCATACTGTATTTTTGGACACTCGATTTTGACACTTGTTTTTATGTGAATAAAATAAAAAAGGTACATTTCCAGTTTCAACATTATTTGTACTGCAGACCTTTGTTTTGTTGGATGAGAAAAACTAGCTTCAAACCATGTGACCCACATTTAGTTTGACCATTTAAATTGGGTCAGATTTTATCATTTAAACATGGAGTCACACTGAGAGCAGATTTAACCTTACAGGGCCTTAAAAATAAAGATACATGAAAGTGTGTTCTGAACCAGTACCAGAAAAAATTATGAAATACTTCTTGAGTTATTGGCACTCCAACTTTGGAGAAGTAACAAAAATAGGGGTTTTGTTTTCTATGGTTTGGATGAATAATGCTAAAGTGCGCTAAAGTCAACTGATTTTAGAAAAAAGACCTATCAAAATCTGTGTAAATATAATGACGCTACCAACTTTCTGTTTTGAATCTCCTCTAAAAATGATGGATTACTCAGTATACTGTATATTGATCTACACAAAATATCATTGCAAGCATATTCCTGAGTGAGAGGACAACGGAGAGTGCTGGGGGTGAAAACTACAAACTACATAGATTAGAGAAATAATCTAACAGGAAGTTTCTGAAATTTGGTTGATTATACATGGATAACCCAATAATAGTTCCAGCTGGTAAGCTCCCTGATATGACTGTTCCAAAACCAACTCTGACAATGTAAAAAAGGACACTACCTTTTTCATTTTCTTAATTTTAGTAAATATTGTGTCTGTCTAATGTAACAATTTTGTGTACATCCCATCTGCTTATAAAAGGTGAAGGTGTAATTTCTGTGCCGTCAGCGGCACCAAATGGAAAGACAACAATTAGCGATGTCCAGAATAAAGTTTTTTGAAAAATTAGTACGGACACTTCCTTTATGGTACTTTCCGATACAATACCATTTTTCTGAAATCGATGAATTCCATATTCCTGAATTCCAAATTCAACAGTTTATTTCAAATTTAGAATCAAAATAGTAATTTTGCAATATTTTTATGAAATTAAGTGGCAGTGGTGGCTCAGCGATTAAGGCTCAGGGTTACTGATCAGAAGGTCAGGGGTTCAAGCCCCATCACCACCAAGACACCACTGTTGGGCCCTTGAGCAAGGCCCTTGAACCTATCTGCTCCAGGCATGCCGTATCATGGCTGACCCTGCACTCTGACCCCAGCTTAGCTGGGATATGTGAAAAATAAATAATTTCACCATGTATATGCAAAAATGTATGTATAATGTGTGATAATTGATCACATTATTATTATTATTATTATTACAGCACAATCCAAAATACATCATTAGTGTTATTTTTAGGCAAATAAAGTGCTGCACAACAGAGCATCACTGCTATGAGATATTACTTAAATATAATACAGTTATAATTTATTAAAATATTATTAGTAGTAGTATTACAGAGAAAATTACATCACAAAAGAGTAGTGCTATATTTCTGTTGCACTTTTCAGTTTAAACGGAGCTTTCATTTTTGTGGAAGCTTTTAATTTGGAGTGAGGCCTTTTTGTTTCTGTGCGTTTTTAATGGCAGCTTCTCACCGCCGGAAAAGCGGGTCGCTTACATGACTCTGGGTGCGTTCCATTCATAAGTGATCCTCCCTATGCCCAATCCCATTTGGAAGACTTTACCATCCACTGTGAAAGCTATGGAGGGCTAAAAGATTTGAGACTCAAAAAATAAAAAGTTTATTCAGGACTCTGTAAATTCTGTTTGACGTGATCTAAAAGTACGACTTTCATGATTGTTATCCCCCCGGAGTGCCCTTCAGAGACTTATTTATCCCGTATGGATTGCAGGGCCAGTGTGATTATTAAACTGCAAAAGACTGCTATTTAATTAAATAAATATGTAGTCCGTATGTGCTGCACACTACAAAGTGAATTAGCGCTCTGCTCATGGTCATCTGCTTCAAACAGAGCATGCAATGGTCATGATGGTGTTTTCCATGTAGATATCTTTGATTTGTGTACGAGCAGACAGCTTCACACATTCACTTAGAAGAGTGCAGCATATGCAAACTATATATTTACCTCATTAAAATCGCAGACTTTGGCCTTTCCAATCACACGACGACAAAACGTGATTTTAATGTGGGCTGAAGATATGTGCAATGACATTTGTACATCAGATGGTATGATTTCTGGTATCAAAGCATTTTTACGAGCACGAGTACATACAGTACATGAGCGCAGTATCGGGACATCCCTAACAAATATATATTTTCCTAAATATATGGTCCACAGAGGCCATACATTATTATATTTGCTTCCTGGAAATCACATTGTTTGGCTATTTAATGTTAACTTTATTAAGAGCAAAAAAAAAACTCTACAAACAAACTGCTGAAATTAACAACATTTACTGAGAAATATTCCAATCACAGAAGTAAAATGGGTCGCAAAAATGTTTATGTTGATATGTTTGGCAAATGAAATGCACACAAAATTGCTTAATTTAAATGAACACTTATTCACTTGGAAATATGTCGACAGTGAAATGGTTGCGGAGTCATGTTCTTTGACAATAGCAAATGCAACTTACACAAAGATGCTAAAATTTAAATGTATATTATCTATAAATTAATTTTTTTTTAAATGTAAGAAAATGTGCATTATCGATTCACAAGTTAGATTTGAGCTGACTTTGACGTTTATCCCAATGCTGATATCTCGAAATGACAAAACATCTGCAGATTATTTGGTTTGGATGACATATTGGTCTATTATTAATGAAAATCAAAGCAAACTAATTCAAACAGCTGTCGTACCCTGCCTTATACAAGCAAGCCTTTGTTCCTGCAACAAAAGCGACCCACACGCAGTGGAGGGAGTAAAAGACGAATGAAGGAGCGATGGCATGGAGGATGCTGGGAGGGGCGGGCGTATAAATCTGGGCAGTAATCTCTCGCTCTCACTCGCTGGCAGGCAACTCCTCCACTCCTCAGCACCTACCTGACCGCCGGTGTCAGATTAAGTGTCCGGGATTTAATGAAACGGTCTTCGTATTATTGCGCCTGTCGGAGGAAGAGGAGGGGGTAGCCTTCAGAACGAAGGGCTCTCCAATTATGGCGGGTCTTAAAGAGCCTGACAGGCATAATGATTCATCTGAGAGAAAGGGAGAGAGATGTGCCCCCCCCAAACTCTGTCTCGCTACTCTTTTTAATGAACCCCTCAGCGAGATCTTCGGGACGTATGAGCACTCAAAATGGCAGCCATTACTGGAGTTTAGGAGCAGACCATCAAGAGACATCTCCAAGTTGATATAGATATGTCTGGATAAGTTTATGTTCCTGTAGTTCAAATGGCAGAGCATTGCGTTACCAATGCCAAGGTCATGGCAATTCTTGCTTCAGGCTCAGTAACTTCAGGTGAGGGATGCAACATTGCAAGGGTAGATTCTGAGTTAGACTCAGGATGATTGCACGCCCCCATCCAGGGGCCATCGCCTACTTAAACAGCCTACATCCCTTTTGTGACACAGAGGGCCCCTCTCTTCCCCTTCCTGCAGTCTTTCCTTCTCCATCAAACAAAAATGCAGCAGGCCTCACTGCACACAAATGTCCACTAATCTGTTCAGCCCTGCAAATTCCTTGTAGTCGCACAGTCATCTCGAACACAATAGCAACAGCCCTCAAAAAATCCAGCTTGTAAGAATTTCAAACGTCGCTTTACCAGACCGCATGGAGGGATCAAAACATGTAAGGCCAGACACACTCTACGCAAGTACGAAGACACGAATGCTTGACGAAAAAAACATAAAATATCTGGAAATCACATTATATAAATGTACAACCCTTCCCCCCCCGAAATCACATTATATAAATTTACAAACATTTATATATAAGCATAAAAAGTATATGTTCAAAAACAAAAAGGCTATAACACACTCATTTAAAACAACACGTCTCTTTCCACTGTCCCTCCCCGAAAGCCTTCTAAAAAGGCTAACTAGCAGCCCCATTTCTTATTTAATAGATCCATGTTGCCTAGCCTTCTATGTGACAAATCTTCAAATGTCGCTACCCTGCCCATCTCTGCATACCACTCCCGAAATGAGGGCGCTCCAGCCGACTTCCATTCTCTAAGGATGACCGGTCTCCCTATCATAACACCGGCCAGGACCCAATTCTTCATGCACTCATCTCCCCTACATCAATGACTGCCCCAGCACCTAAAATACAGAAAGTGGGGCAAAATAGGTTGTGTCCCCATCTTCTGATTGGCATCACCAGCAGGTGGGTGTGTCTTTAAGACCCAGCCTGTACAATCTAGAGGGGGTCCAATAGAATCTATGTAAAACCTTAAATTGCATAAGGCGCACCCTTGCGCTCTAGATGTAGACTTGATGTTTTATGATGTTTTACTCCCCATAATCTCATGAGCGAAGTTGAAGCTCCGTCCCACAGACTCTGAATTAGCAGGGAGTAATACACTGATGCCTCTTGGCCTTTTCCAAACACAGTATGCATGCCATTCTTGATCAATTTAATGGTGCATTCTTGTGTTATAGTAATGATAACAAACTTTAGTACTCAAGAAGGTGATGGAGTTACCTTCAGATGTGTATGTCATTAAACCGGATGTTATTATTCAGCTATCTAGTCATAAAGTTGTCAATAGTTAACAGCAGCAAATTGTTGCAATGCCATGACAGTAGTGGACCAGAAAGAGCAAACCAATTGTAAAAGACATGATCTACCCCTTTAAAATGAATATTTCGGGTTCAAAGCAAGGTAAGCTTAAAAAAATCAAGGTTACAGTGAGGTACTTACAATGGAAGTGAACAGGGCCAATTTTTGAAGGTTTAAAAAAGGCAGAAATGTCAAGCTTATAATTGAATACAAACGCTTACATTAAGGTGCAATATGTAATATATTTACTGTACAAAAGCATACATTTATCACAATATGTTATCAGAAATTTAGGAAACATAAAATACTGGCTTCTCCGAAAACAATGCTACAGCCAGTATATTCTACTTTGAAATGCCGTTCCAGGTCGGAACTTCTGTTTGTGTTTTGGCCCGCTCACTACCCATTTCCCAATAGTATTTCAACACCCTGGGTTGCCATATTTGAAACAAGTTAGCGGGCAAATACAGTGCATTGCAGCCATGGAAGCCAGCAATACATCTAACTAACATTGACAAGAGTTATAAAAAAAATCCACATGAGCTGGTTTATAAAAACATTGCAAACGTATACATTAGCTGATCAACTTACAGTGTAAGGCTCATCGATTGCTGTTATCAGTTTGTTTGTTCCTGTTGCATGTCCTCAATCTGGCAACCCGTGTGAGCTTAGAGTCTGGGGAGGAGGGGGGCGACAACTCTCCCCAATATTTTGAATATGGACTGCAGTACCCATTTTAAACGCTTGATGTTAATATTACACATTTTTAATTTAAAGCGTTTCAAAAATGAAAATTTCTCCCATAATTTACTCAGCTTCATGATACCAGGTGTATATGACTTCCTTTCTTCAGCGCAACACATTTGAAGAAAATATGAGCTCAGTAGGTCCTTAAAATGCAAGTGGATGTGGATTAGACATTTGAATGATTTATAGTTAAAAAGTACTTTAATCTTTTTTGCACCAAAATCGATCATGCCCTTTTAGAAGACATTCAATATAACGTCATATGGATGACGTTTTTTGCTGACTGTCTGTGATTTTTGGAGCTTCAAAAGTCTGATCACCATCCACTTTCATTTTAAGGACCTACTGAGCTGAGATATTTTTCTGTTTACTTCAAATGTGTTGTGCTGAAGAAAACTCAGACACCTGGGATATCATGAAGGTGAGTAACAGATGAGATAGTTGTCATTTTTGGGTGAACTATTCCTTTAATTCTTCTTTTAAAACTTGTATTATGTGATATGTAAAGTTGTTTAAATCGACGTTTTTATGGCTGACTACTAAATTATCAGAATTCCAAGGTTTACGGTTACGTTGTTTGGATTGGTCCCCATTCACTTCCATTGTAGGCACCTCACTGTATCAGATTTCTTTGAAGAAAAAGGGAGGACGGATCAAAATGCATTTTTTTGGCAATCAACATTATGCCACAAATGCTGTCTACTGAGCTTAACTTGTACTGAACTCTGAATATTCCTTCAACGCTATTGCACCCCTTGTGGCAATGTTAAGAAAACTTAACTTTAAGCACACTTAAGTTGCATAATTAATTGCTTCGAAACATTTCGGAACACTTAGACGCATGAAATCAAGCTGATGTAGCTAGAAGCATTTGTGTTCACATATATCGATTATGTTCTGCAACTAATTCTGACAAAGTGGCTTCAAGGCAATGAAGGTCCATCGGTCTAGTGCTATCTCCCTCTCTGATTTAGTGCCTGGCATCCTGGGACTTGGACTCCTGCAATTGTGCCCACTGTCGCTCAGTGCCAAGGCAAAATTGATGAAACATCACAGGATTTGAGAATTGGCAGACTTGTGTGATGTGGCCATCCAGTCACAATTAAAATGATTACACGTCCTTCCAAATTTCGCCACTTTCATTGCAATATTGCTGATAGTGGGAGATTGCGATGGAACGAGGGAGGGGGGAAGATTATATTTTTCACATATACTATGCTAGATAGATTGAATTGCAGTAAAACAACATTTGCCGTTTGGCTCTTGTGTGTTTTGATCCAGTTACAGTAACTGACGCAATAGAGGCTCCATGAGCACTTCGGAAGCAGCTGGAGTGCGCCGCTGGTTTCGAGTGCTACAGTTGCTTGTGTGCTTACCACACTATATTTTAGACAGAACACCCAGGAGGGTTTTAAGTGGGAAAAGAATATGCCATATTGATCAAGAGCAAAAGCTACGAATATGCAATCTGGCAATAGCAGCATCCTCTAAATAGCCGTCCTCAGAGACGCAGGAAGAATCATTTTTTTTTAAACAGAGCACAGCACAGACTATGCCTGATTGCCACCAAACAACAGCCCAGCAAAGTTTTCACACTGAGATACCATTTTATGAATTAGTGAATATTGGCTTAATCACTCTTAAATGCTAGAAAATCCATTACAGATACAGTTGAAGTCAGAAGTTTACATAAACTTAGGTTGACATCATTAAAAAAAAAAATTAACCACTCCACATATTAGCAAACTATAGATTTGGCAGGTTGTTTAGGACATCTACTTTGTGCATAACACGAGTAATTTTTCCAACAATTGTGGTTTCACTTTTAATTGACTATATCACAATTCCAGTGGGTCTTAAGTTTACCTACACCAAGTTAACTAAAACTCCAGAAAATTATGTCAAGCCTTTTTTAGCCAATTAGCCTATCAGATGCTAACTGGTTAATTGCAGTCCATTGGAGGTATACCTGTGTACCATTTGCTTGACATCATGAGAAATCAAAAGAAATCAGCCAAGACCTCAGAAGAAAAATCATGGACATCCTCAAGTCTGATTCATCCTTGGGAGCAACTTCCAAATGCCTGAAGGTACCACATTCATCTGTACAAACAATAGTACACAAGTATAAATGATGGGACCATGTAGCCATCATACCGCACAGGAAGCGGACACATTCTGTCTCCTAGAGATTCATGTAGTTTGGTGAGAAAAGTGCAAATCAATCCTAGAACAATAGCAAAAGGACCTTGTGAAGATGCTAGAGGAAACAGGTAGACAAGCATCTATATCCACAGTGAAACGAGTCCTATATTGACATAAAGAAGAAGCCACTGCTCCAAAACCGCCACACAAAAGCCAGACTACAATTTGCAAGTGCACATGGGGACAAAGATCTTACTTTTTGGAGAAATTTCCTCTGGTCTGATGAAATAAAAACTGAACTGTTTGGCCATAATGACCATCATTATGTTTGGAAGAAAAAGGGTGAGGCTTACAAGCCGGAGAACGCCATCCCAACCGTGAAGCATGGGGCTGGCAGCATTATGTTGTTGGGGTGCTTTGCTGCCGGAGGGACTGGTGCACTTCACAAAATTGATGGCATAATGAGGAAGAAAATGTATGTGGATATATTGAAGCAAGGCTGATGACATCAGCCAGGAAGTTTAAACTTAGTCGCAAATGAGTCTTCCAAATGGACAATGACCCCAAGCATACCTCCAAAGTTGTAATGCGTGCTAACGGAAACGTTCATTGAATTTGAGCATCTTGCATGATTAGAGTTGCATTTTTAAGCATGTCAAGTTATAAACATAAATCAAACAAATTTGTCTTGTTGTACTTGAGCCTGACTTGGCTTACCTAACTCATCCCATAGCTGGCGGTATTTGTCCGTCATGGTGGTTCCCTGTTGCCGCCACAGCGCCAGCCGCGGGTCAGCCATGAACTGCTCTGTTATCAGCGTTAACATGCGAGCACCGTTAGAGTCACGCATCTTCAGCATCTCCCGTACCTGCCAAACACACACAATCACACACACAAGGATTAATTAAACATCACGTATTCTGATTGGCTGTGACTTTTTCCCATATCGCACAGTACTGTGTTTTTAAAGACGACAAAAAAAAACAAACAAACATGATATGGGAAATTCTAAAGAAACATCATCTATATAGAAAACATTAGTCATTAAGTCACTATGAAATTAATCATCTTTTAAGGAATATGCCGGGTTCATTACAAGTTAAGCTCAATCGACAGCATTTGTGGCATTATGTTGATTACCACAAAAAAAATAATTTTGACATGTTCCTACTTTTTTTTTTATTTATAAAAAAAAAAAGAAAGAGGCAAGGTAATAGTGAGGCAGTTACAATGGAGGTGGATAGAGCAATCTTTAATTGTTAAAATGTTCAAGGGCAGATTCACTAAGAATGGATTGCGGCCAGTATAAGCACCGTTTTTTTGCACATGGGTTTAGTACCAGATTCACTAATGAAATTATGCAGATTAGGCAACAGCGCAAATGCACCCACAAAATTGCTGCTGAACGCACGTTGCGTGCATCTCTTAAACAAAATTAATTTTACTTTCAATCTAAATTGTGTCAGACAATTTTTGTTAATGAAGCGCAATCTACAATGAGCCTAATTTACATAGAACGGAGGCGTGTTTGCATGGAATGACAATGACTTCATTTAAATACATGCAGTGCAATTTCAACTTTTCGTGAATTTGCCCCTCGCGGTTTCAAAAGCTTAAGTCACAAGATGTAAACAATATGCATGCTAACATAATTTTAGCATGATAAAAACACCTACTAACCTTTTCTGTGTAAAGTAAAACCCAATTTAACAACTCCGTTACCATGATGATGTAATACCTGTAATCTTCGTAATTTAGTAGTGTGCCTCAAAAACAACAATAACACACATGTTTTCGAAATTCTGTATGGGTTTTAACATTATGCCACAAATGCTGTCGATTAAGCTGGAAATATTCCTTGTGGGCTACAATCATAAACCACATGCAGAACCAAATCTTGTATGTAAAATCCGTACGCAAATTGCGTTCGCTTTTGATACAATAGAATTATGGACTTACACAAAGTTGCTCTGCTCATGTTTCAGTGATTAAATGCTAAACTTCAAGTGAAAAGTTTACTCCATGGCTTGCAAATGATTAAAGAGATGGAGGGGAAAGGGATAATCATATATAGGGAGTCGTCATATGGAAGTTGGTTGCACCAACCCACCTTTGAGAACAGGAGATTGAGCTGTTTGCCCGAGCCGTGGTAGCCCCCCTGAGACAGGAAAAGTTTGACCTGTTCCTGGACCTGTTCCTCATCCAAATGCCAGCAGTTCTCATCGTCCACACTGGCCCCTGCTGTGGGGTCCGGGGCACCTATTTCAAAAACACACACAAAAAAAATCCATCAGCTCTCCATATGATGTAGCCTTCCATGAAAATCATCTTCATGAAACAATAGTTTAAAAAAGTAAATGTTAGCATTTTCTCAAGAAAGTCTTAAATGGTGCATGCACATGCAATTCTGAGTGGGAATTCTGGGTGGTTGGTTGCTTACTGGTCCAACTCAAAAACCCATCCGACATCTTTTTAATATTCTGGTCTCTTGATTTGGCTTGGGTCCTTGCACATCTACAGGATGTTTTTTGTCTGTTTTATTGTCAGCCAGCAGATTACTTGGCATTATATTCATGCTGTCAGCCACAGGGGAACAGTGAGTCTGGTTTCTACCAAAGTTATTTTTCTCCATTAACCAATATCTGAGTTTTGTGTTCCTTGCCACAGTCGCCCTCGGCTTGCTCACTGGGGTTATAAACAATTCATAATCATATGTAATCAAACTACACAATGATGACTAAGAGTTTATAGATATTACGGTTTCATTTTCCGTTAATGCATGATATTCTGTTAAGCTGCTTTGAAACAATGCGTGTTGTGAAAAGGGCTATACAAATAAAAATGACTTGACTACTTAGAAATGTAATGGCCTTTTCACAACAAGCCACATGATATGAGGGGTTAGGGCTGGGCGATATGGCAAAATATATTCTCACGATATTTTTTTCCATATTGAACGATATCGATATTTGTTACGATGTATATAATTTAATAATGCTGCCCGTTTGAAAAGTATACTGATAATGATGTCTGAAGAAACCAGAAGGTTCAATTACAGGTTGAACTATATAGTTTATTAACATAAATAAATAACAATGCAAACATTTAACTGTGCAAACATGGATTGGTTGAGAATATATTTTGTTATAAAAGAATATTGATAAACTTTAAATCTAAATGTTAACATTTTACTTTTAGCAAACATGCTTTATCTGCCTTGACAAAACAATGCAAGTTAGCTTGCCTTGTAACTGATTATAAAATATCAAACTAAAAGCTGTGACTACAGTACTATCACATCAAATTTCTTTGGCAGGGCAGCAAACATTTCAAACTGTTTGTAGAGGTACAACCAAGACAACAAATGTAAACAAGTGAACCACAAAGTCACTGGCAGATTTAAGTACTTAACTGTCAGATAAATAAAATATTAATTGTGTACTGGTTTTAAATATCTCAAATGTTTTAGAGGTACAAATCTGAGTAAAAAGTGCAAAATGTAAACATTGTAAACCAGTTATATCCTTGCTCCTTTTTGATCGTTTTTCATATGGTCGCAAAAGACGACACGATTGATTGTTGTTTAGGTACAGCCCCGCTTGCGCTGCTAACAACAGAAGAACCACTAACGTTAGCATGTTGGCCAAAACTTGTGGACGGAGTAACATTAACATGGGCCCGCATTTTCATACTCTCGGTGTGGTCGCTGGGATGGTACCTTTTCAGGTGACCGAAAAGGTTTGTTGTGTTTCCCGTCTTGGTTATCACCGACCGACGACATATTTTGCAGACCGTCTTTATTTGCGCGTCGTCGCTTTTCAGATATCCAAACCACTTCCATATAATTGACGTCTTGTTACCTTTTTTTGTCAACAATTTCCTCAGCTTTGGAAGATAGTTCGAGTTCACTTTCACCGTCGCTTTCGTGTTCGTCGTTTCCACTCATTTTTTCTTTAAATTCACTTTCTTCACTGCCGGTAGCTCAAACAGTGCTCCGCTAGCAAATGGGCGTGTACTTAGACGCACAAGCCAAAATCTGCGTTCTGACTGGCTGTTGTCCGTTTATTTCTGCTTTGTAATAGGCTGTTAGGTCTATCCATTTCGAGTAAACATGTCAAAAGTTTATCATCGTAGTCTAAATAAATATTATCGCGATGCCATATATCACCCCCACTGAAATCAATACGGTCACCTAATTTAAAGCAGACAGACAGCATGTTGGCGTTTCAGACAAGGGCTGGTTTCAATTGCTTCGCACATGCGCAGTGTACCAAGGAAACCCCGAAGCCCAAACAACGGCTGATGATTTAAACACTGTCGACCATGCTGAGGGTCTATAGTAAAGATTTATTAGACGCCACATCAAACCAGCTTCCTGCATTCTAGGCGTGACCTCACACAGGCCCAGACTGATGAAAGAACTTCCTGTTTCCCCATTCCAAAATGTGCTGTTTGCTGATGCCCCCCCCCCCCCAACTGGTACATCCGCTTTAGATTTCCCCTTCCCGACAAAAGAGAAATATAATATGCCCATTGTGCCTTTCAATGAAATGCAAAAAGAAGTGTCTTTTTTCTATAGATTTATGTCATCAGGCGTGGGACCAGAATATCTGATAACAGTAACAGCTCTGAGAAACGGCAAAGCTTAGAAATTGTGCAAAAATGATAGAAATGTGCATGTGACAATAGCGGTGAGCCAAACTAATTTTTAAAGGGGTGCTATCATGGAAATCATGGAAAACAGGATTTTAAGAAGCTCTCTAGCCAGTACACCCAGACCATTTATTGACACTTAAAGGAACAGTTCACCCAAAATTAAAAATCTCATCATTTACTCACCCTCATGATATCCCAGGTGTGTATGACTTTCTGGTATTTCTGTATTTGTATCCATTTCTTTACTCATAATGTGGCGTTTGCGTGCTCATCCTGGATGATTACGTCCGTATCATGGCAACGCGAATGCATCACACGAGAGACCGCGTGATCTCCACCCTCTCGTGAAGCTTACCATAAGCCTTGGATTCTAGTTAAAAAGTTCTTAAATATTGATATTTTTGCACACCAGAAGTGATCGTATCACTTCAGAAGACACGCATATTAACAGCTGATGTTGTATGGATGACGTTTATGCTGATTTTTGGAGATTCAAAAACGAAAATCTCCATTCGCTTGCATTTTATTGCTTTTAAATGTGTTCTGGTGAAGAAAGTAAGCCATACACACCTGGGATATAAAGAGGGTGAGTAAATAATGAGAGAATTTAAATTTTTTGGGTGAACTATACCTTTAAGCCCAAAATATACTTCGGTTTTGACATGAAAGCTTAGCGTATGCATACTATAGTATGCGCAGCCTTGCAAAGTATACTCCACATTTACAGTGCAGGATTATGGCAATTTTCCACTGCACGTTACAGTTCGACTCGCCTCAATGCGACTCGCTTTACTTTTCTGAGCTTGCATTGCCACTGCAGTTTAGTGCCGCCTCAACGTGGATAGGATTATAGGATGATTGTCATAGTTGAGCCGCCTCTACTGCCGTGACATCATCTTAAACACGACACAAACAATAATCACGACCGCTAGCTGTTAGCTACTAGCTCATTGTGCTGCATAAAGCAGTTGTTGCATGGTGATTTTACACAAGTGTAGCAGTTAAATTGGCCTGGTTGTTTCAGAAGCTTTCCAGTAGCTGGTCAACTAAATAAAGTGAAGTTTTCAAGCAGTATATAGAGTTAAAGTAACAAAATGTACCATCCTCCATCTTGGATCAACGCAGTCCAGGGCACTCTCCCTCCAATTGCTCGCCGGTCTTGATAGCATCCATTTGGTCAAACCACTTCCACTTTTCCTTGATGGTTCTGTAGTCACTTTAAAAACATATTTACTTTTCTTTACATAGTGCGGCCAAAAGCTGAGACACTTCCTGAGAGAGTTTTTCGTTTCGTTCGTCGCTAACGAGTGGAACGCCTGCACCACGTTTATTGACCACGCCGTGGTTTTGCACAGTCATTTCTTTTTACAATTCGAAAGTCGCGTGAACAAATTATACCGCTATCGCTGTTGCTAACTTTAAAACTAGCGGGTTGATGTCGCGTGTCAAAAATCCAGTGACACAGTTAGTGACGATTCTCCCTGACCAATCAGTGATCTGCAGGATTTTGACATTTCACATTTAGTATTGGCTCGGCTCGCTTGGAACCTCGACCGAGGTGGTACAAAAAAGTAGCAGGTACTATCCACAGTGGAAAACCCCCAAAAACGAGCAGAGTCTAGGTGTACCATGCAGTGGAAAAACCCCAATACACAGGCTTTTGGCTCATGCATGCTAGGACTCACTGGACTATTTCTGTTCCGTAGTTTAGACCCATAAAATGTCTTTATATTCCTTCAAACTTGAGTAATACAAATGCAGACCTCCTCACTACACACACACACACACACACATGCACACACACACACAGTTGTGGTTTCAACCTTTGTCTCTTGTTATATAGCAGCGATTATATCTTCTAGCAATTCTTGGTGACAGCAACAGCTCAACTGTGAGTGTTGATACACTTTGAACCCACTAATGAGTGCAAAACATTCCTGATGCATGCGCATTCTGAGTTCACAAGTTTAGAATAATCAAAAATCAATATGCAAAAATGGTCATTCAGATCTCTTGAAAATTGCAATGTCACAACCACACACACAACAATCCATGTTCGCTATATTAGACCTGAAAAGCAAGGCCACAAAGTCTAAGTAAGTGATGTTTGACAATTCATATGCAAAGATGCGGACATATCAAAATAGAGACACTTTTAAAAGTATCTGAATTTCAAGAGTCAGAGTGGAAATTGGCTGCCAATGTAATGCGTTAATTCAACACGCATGCACGCACGCACGCACGCACTCTAACTCGTAATATGGAATATTTCTATCATCGGAACAATTCAAGCTTGAAGTACCACCGGTTTTCAGCAGGGGGCAGTAAGCAAAACACAAGCTGAATAGATAATTTGCAGCTGTACAGACAACAAACCACACTCACGCTTGCTTGACACCAGAGACAGCACAAGTTGAGCAAGCGTTCCTGCGTTCAATCACAGCACAATTCAAACTACGTTTAACCTGACACAGCAACCTAAAAAGCCATCTTCATGATGCAATGCGACCAAAGTGAGACTCCCCAAAAGCATCTATCTGATGCATATGTACATTGATGAGTCCTCCTTAGACGAGCTGGACAGATTGACAAATTCAATTACAAAATAAATTTGCTATGAACTGTAGGCCAATGATAGGCTTTTGTTTAGTAATATGGAAATAAACAATATACTGCCTTCTAAAGCCACTTTTTGTCTCATCAATGCTTTACTCGTCTGCCACAATAACAATGCATATATGTTAAAATACTGTTTCAAAAGTTCAGCCACAAGACAGAAAGGATATGAGTGTAAACATGATTTTAGTGTGATAAAATCACTTACTAACCTTTTCTGTATAATTACACCAATTTTACAACTTCGTTACCATGACGATGTAATGTCAACAACCCCTAAATCCCTAAAATGACGATTTAAACAACTTTACAGCTCAAATAATACACAAGCTTTTACAGACGAATTAATGCAAGTGCTTTTATAAAATGATAAGCTTCACATTTCTGTGTTTAAACCCTCCAAAAATTGGTAGCGGTCTAAACTAGGCCAAATTCAAGTTTCTTTGTTAGACAGGAATGTCAAGGAGTAATGCAGCTTGATACTGAGGGTTTCGCTTCAAGCAGCCAAAGCTCACCATGCACTTGGTTAATCTCAGAGTTCTGCGAGAGGATCTCATCTGCCAGTTTCTGGGCCGTGGGCAGAACCTCCGTGTGGTGGACGGTAATGAGATACTGCACAAACTTCTGTAGCTGGTCCCTGTTCATCTGGAATAGAGTCTCTGAGATGGGGAGGTGAAGTTTGACCTGCTCTGGCCGCCGTACGCGGTACAGGGAAAGCGCCACCACATGGGCGCAGTAAAAAATGTCCTTGTTTCCGCAGCCACATGTTACAGACGTAATCTTGCAGCGGTCGAAGCTAATGGCTACGCTGCACACCATCTCGGGTTCTGATGGCGTGGCGGGTTCTGTTACTGTGCCACTGAGATGAAAACCTAAAAGAGAGAGAAAGAAAGAGTTGTTATAATTCTTGCAATATTTGATATTCTTTGATGCACAAGTTTGTTCTAATATCACTAACCCGAAGTTCTAAAATTCTGCAATTAATTCAGCCCGGACCACTCAAAGTACAGACTCCAAATCTCCTATTCACTTCATTTATAGAAGGTTTCATATTCAAAGATGTCATTTTTATATTTACGGACATACTGGATTTCTTACATCTATTTACATACTGAACTTTGAGTCATTCTGCACCTTTTGGGGTTGCTTTTCTATGTAAACATGCGCTAGAAAGACGTATTTGACTGCATCTTGTGCAGAAGCGCCATTTTTTTTTCTGTTAAAAGAATTTCACATTTTTGTTCCATTCTTTGCAATACATCCTTATTTTAATATAAGGATGCATTGTGTGCGAACAGTCCTTGCACTCAAATACAGTGTCGTATTGTGTTGATTCTCATGCAAGGTTCACAAAAATCTAAATGCGTACTGAGTGTCATGAAAACAACAAAGAGACTCTAATGCAGTAATTAACCCACTCCAAACCAAAGCTTAAAACAAGTGTTCACCTGAACTTCAACAATATTCTTTTGCAGCCTTGCAACCATGGCTGGTTTCTTCAGAAAATGCAAATCAAATTGACACAAACATTTTGAAAAGGGAAACAGGCACAGCGCTAAGAGGAAGAGAGAACGTAGAGGTTTAGTGTTGCGAGCAGATGTCTGCAAGTGTGTGTAGTGTGGGGATTTGACAGAGGGTGGGCGATGTGGGTGGAGCTGCTCAGTGACTGGCACGTACCACTACAAAGGCAGCACTGAATAATCCAGCTGCTCATTTGAATATCTTTCGAAGTGCCCTTGATGCCGATCCAAAAGAGGTGGAGAATCATGCTTGTACTTGGAAGTAAAGTAGAAACTAATGAGAGCGCCCCAGCCAACCAACACCCTGGAGAGTTGCACTGTGCCCCTCTATGGCCAAATTTCACTTACTGTTTGGGCCGTTTCCAATATATAAGCACAGAAAGAAGTAAAGCAGGAACCAAACGACAACATTGTGGCTTCTATTCTAAAATCCGTTAGCACAAATGCTGTATTTTGCCGGACATTAATGCATCAGAACATAAAGGACCAACTTACATTTTAGCATTTACTCTTGTATTATTGTTCAAAATCCTTTCTTCCTTGAAACACAATAAGAAGTGCAAAAAGGGGCTGTCAAGCACAAGAGAGGACAAAAAAGCTCCATAAAATTTGTCCATATGACTCAATATCGCCTTTTGTGTGCCATGGAAGAAAGTCAGATAGGTCTGAAATAATAATATTATATTGTGTAGGTCCCCCTCGTGCTGCCAAAACAGCGCATGGGAATTTTGAGATGATGTTCTTCTCACCACAATTGTACAGAGCAGTTATCTGAGTTACTGTAGACTTTGTCATTTCCAACCAGTCTGGCCATTCTCTGTTGACCCCCTCATCAACAAGGTGTTTCCATCCGCAGAACTGCCGCTCACTGGATGTTTTTTTGTTTTTGGCACCATTCGGAGTAAATTCTAGAGAGCTGTTGAGTGTGAAAATCCCAGGAGATCAGCAGTTACAAAAATACTCAACACCAGCCCATCTGGCACCAACAATCATGCCACGGTCCAAAATCACAGAGATCACATGTTTGCCCCATTCTGATGGTTGATGTGAACATTACCTGAAGCTACTGACTTGTATCTGCATGATTTTATGCATTGCACTGCTGCCACATGATTGGCAGATAATTGATTAGATAACCGCATGAACAAGTAGGTGCACAGGTGTACCTAATAAAGTGGTTGTGAGTGTATACAGTTGAAGTTTACATACACTTAGGTTGAAGTCATTAAAACTCATTTTGTAAACACTCCACAGATTTCACAAAGCAAACTATAGTTTTGGAAAGTCGTTTAGGACATCTGCTTTGTGTATAACATGAGTAATGTTTCCAACAATTGTTTACAGACCGATTGTTTCACTTTTAATTGATTATATCACATTTCTAGTGGGTCAAATGTTTACATGTACAAGTTAATGACATGTACCAGAAAATGATGTCAAGCCTTTAGCCAATTAGCCTCTGATAGGAGGTGTACTGAATTTGATGTGTACCTGTGGAAGTATTTTAAGGCCTACCTTCAAACTCAAGTGCCTCTTTGCTTGACATCATGGGAAAATCAAAAGAAATCAGCCAAGACCTCAGAAAAACAATTGTGGACCTCCACATGTCTGGTTCATCCTTGGGAACAATTTCCAAACACCTGAAGTTACCACGTTTGTCTGTACAAACAAAAGTATGCAAGAATAAACACCATAGGACCATGCAGCCATAATACCGCTCAAGAGGGAGACGCATTCTGTCTCCTAGAAATGAACGTAGTTTGGTGCGAAAAGTGCAAATCAATCCCAGAACAACAGCAAAGAACCTTGTGAAGATGCTGGAGGAAGCAGGTAGACAGGTATGTATATCCACAGTAAAACGAGTTCTATCCTGAAAGGCTGCTCAGCCAGGAAGAAGCCACTACTCCAAAACCACCATAAAAAAGCCAGACTACATTTTGCAAGTGCAAATGGGGACAACGGTCTTACTTTTTGGCAATAATGATCATTGTTATGTTTGGAGGAAAAAGCCGAAGAACACCATCCCAACCATGAAGCATGGGGGTGGCAGCATCATGTTGTAGGGGAGCTTTGCTGTAGGAGGGACTGTTGCACTTCACAAAATAGGTGGCATCATGAGGAAGGAAATGTATGTGGATATATTGAAGCAACATCTCAAGACATCAACCAGGAAGTTAAAGTTCAGTTGCAAATGGGTCAATGCACAATGACCCCAAGCATACCTCCAAATTTAAGGTATTGGAGTGGCCATCACAAAGCCCTGACCTCAATACGAAAATTTGTGGGCAGAACTGAAAAAGCATGTGAGAGCAAGGAGGCCTACAAACCTGACTCAGTTACACCAGTTCTGGCAAAATTACAGCAACTTATTTTGACCCAGTTAAACAATTTAAAGGCAACGCTATAAAATACTACAGAAGTGTATGTAAACTTGTGACTCACTGGGAATGTGATGAAAGAAATAAAAGCTGAAATAAATCATTATCTCTACTATTATTCTGACATTTCACATTCTTAAAATAGTGATCCTAACTGACCTAACACAGGAAATGTTTTCCAAGATTAAATGTCAGTAATTAGGAAAAACTGAGTTTTTATTTTGCTATTTGCTAAAAATAGTATTTTGCTAAGGTGTATGTAAACTTCTGACTTCAACAGTAGGTAGATATTTAGATATGCATTTAGTAGCATTAATGTCTAATAATGAATTTAAATAAGGATCATTAAGATTTTTGCATTTGTGATTTTCAAGAAATGTCCTGGTCATATTTGACCTTAAAGCGTTTTTGAGTTTTCCTAAGAATCGTTCAACCAGGCCTTAGAAAATGGGAAGTAATTTCTTAGCAATTACTAGTCTTGTGTAAGAACATGTAAATAAATTTTTTGTGAGATTCACCCACAGACATTGACAATACACACACACACACACACACACACACACATTCCTGGCATGGAGGCGTTGTAGGAGACAGGGGAACTCTTTAATGAGCTCCCGGCGTAAGGAGAGGATGTCGTACAGGGACAACGCGAATTCTCCCGAGCTTTCGCATCTCATGAGGAGCTGCATCTCCAGGACAGTTCGGCAGAACTCCGCCATCTGTTAGCTCGGGTTAAAGGGTTTCCAGCTGTTCTCTGACAGACTGGTAAATAATTAGCTTCACCTCCACTCCACTCACAGCACGATGAAACATCACAGTTTTGTGCTAAACTAACTGGCGAAAGAACTAAACACATGATGCTTATTGCCTTCTGCAGATGCTCCTGAACCAGATCAATGAGACAGTCAAATTCTCTTTTCCATAAGAAACAAGGCTGTACCAATCAGGAACAGGTAATCAGGTCAAATTAAGGGAGAACCCTTCCCATTAATACTCCGATTTGCAATCAATTTAGACAATTTTTTCAATGACCAATTCTTAATTTTAGCGCAAAAACAAATGTCTGGGAAAAAAAAAATGTTCGTAAAAATACTTTAGGACTATTTATACTGGAATAAACTTAACAAAAAGCACTTTTATATCCTGAAAGTAAAGCCACAACACAATTAGGCTCAATTTTCTTTATGCAAAGTACAACCCCCCCCCCTCGTTTTGATTTGGGAGTAAAATATGTCCTGGACACTTTCTTGATCATTTGTGTGAGATTCATCCAAACAGCTAGAAATAGGTGTTTTCTATCGTAAACTGCCGGAATTATGCTACAAGCCTGGACATAACAAAGAGACCGCTAATGTGGTTTTGAAGTACACTGCACGTGGTACAATGACATTTATTGGGGTTTTATGACAAATAATTACACCTTGAATCATATATCACGCTTTTTTAAGCGTGGGCTGGCAGACAAATAATGTGTATGCTGATAGGTCTGTGAGTTATGTCACAGCCCCTCCTGAAGGGGAATTTACTGCCAGACAGCTAATGTTAAAGGCAGAGTTAATGGAATCGCTAGGGTAACAAGACAATTAGTATGACTTTAATTAAGACATTTTCTCTGTGGTAAGTTTCATTAAAGCACTTAAAGAAACTCACTGACTGGCACAGCAGGACAATCTATAACTAATACGCAACTTGGGAGGGCAGCAAATTGCAACATGCTGGAAATGCTAACGTGTTGAAGCTAGAAGATGCCAAAATGGGCTGATTTGAGAGTTTTGAAAATACTGGTAGTCTTACCGCAAATAAGGTCAGGATTTGAATTTCACCAGGTCAAACTAGCTTGGAATTAGAGAGTATGTATGGGTGAACTGCACAAAATATGTCAGGAACATGTTTGGTTATATTTAACGTAAAAAGTAAAATTAGTAAAACTAGTAGCACTAGTACAGTTGTTAAATCTTGATATCAGCAATGACATTTTCACTAGTAAAGATTTTCCAAAAAAACAAAAAATTATATATATATATATATATATATATATATATATATATATATATATATATATATATATATATATATATATATATATATATATATATATATATATATATATATATATATATATTAGGGCTGTCGATTTAATCTGTTAATTCAGTGCGATTAATTTTACAAAAAAAAAAATAACGTGTTAAAGAAATTAACACATTTAAATCGCAAGCCCACAGACCATAATAAGGAAGAGTCCTGAGAAATGCAAGCTTGTAGTACCACCTGTTTACTCCAGAGGGCAGTAAGTGAAATTTCAGCTGTATGAGCAACACACAGTTTATACAGTGAAGAAAACACTTCAGTAGACAACACAGCACATACATGTGTTTTGAACGCAAGAAAATAACCCTTGAAGAAGCGCAAATGCAAACTAAGGGATCTCAAGATGTGTTTAAAGATTGAGTATTAAACTATATTAAACTTGACACAGTGATCTAAACATTTTAGGTTTATGACGCAACACACCCGAGGCGCTACACAAGCATGTCTGACGCAGGGTGTGGCTGGATTGAGATGGTGAAAAATTTGGAAATTAGCCCATAAGTATTTAATCACGAATAAAATCAAAGAAATTTCCTTCAAACTTATTTATAAGTACTACCTCAATAATTATTTTCTTGTAGAGAGATTTAATTGTGATGTCGATATATTCTGTACATTTGGTGGTCTGCAGGTGGAAAAAGTTCTCATTTATTTTGGAGTTGTCCCGACTCGACTTGTTTTTGGTCCGATTTCTGCAAGACTGTTAGAGATCATATTATTCCCAGCTTTCAACTATTTTTTTGAAAATGTTTTATTCGGTTTTCTTTTAGCTATGACATGTGTCTTCATAAGGAATATTATTTGATTAATGTTCTGCTTTTGTTGACAAAGTTTAGTATTCATAAATGTAAGTATGGTGGCTATAAACCATTAGTTTTACATTTTAATTCAGAGGTTCAGCAATACCTAAGAACAATTTCCAATTTGAGTAACAAGAAAGCTGTAAAGTGTATTGAAATATGTAAACAATTTTATATTTTTATTAAACTGTTTATTTATTTCTTTTCCTTTTTTGTTGTTGTTTGTTTTAATATACCTCTTGGCTCTAGATGTAAAAGTTTAGTAAGCATTAATAATAAAAAAAAAGGTCTGACGCAGGTGTAAATTGACGGGTCCTTAAACAAGCCCTCATAATAAATCTCCAACTGATTGACAAATTCACTTGTGTAATGGATTGCTGTGAACTGTGTGCCAATGATTGACTTATGATCAATAATATGGTAGTAAACAACACATTATTTTCTAAAGCCGCTTTTTGTATTGTCTTATCAATGATTAACTCTTCTGCTACAAGAATGTAGCATTTTAATTATCTGAATTTTTTATATATATTATATATATTCTTTATATATTGAATTATTGTTATATGAGGGGCAAATATTTGTATATGCGATTAATTAATCGGGACACCATGTAATTAACTCGATTAAAAATTTAAATCGATTGACAGCCCCAATATATATAAATAAAACACATTTATTTCAACTAGTAAAAGCCATAATTTTTGTCATTTCTGTGAACTGAATTTACCCTAGTAAAATTTAACAATGGTCAGTCATTCTCTCCTGTTCAAAATGCAATTACAGATATCAATAATTTATTTATTTTCATGCATATTCCAAATACACATTTCAGCTAGACTCCTCACTAGTAAAGAAATTATATACATTTTAAATCAATAATTAAACTTTTTCTAGTGCAATATTTAACTACTGAAATAAAAACTTTAATTACAGTAAAATAGTAAAAATGTTAGATTCAGTAATTCGGATATTTGGAAATGGATTTAAGATATCAATAGTAATTAAAGATGTAGCCCAGAAATGACTAATTTCACCGTAAAAATTAATCCCACTATACATTTCACCAAATAGGAAATTTGGGGAAAAAATATGCTAAAAGACGCAGGGTGTAAGATTCAGAAACCTTGTTATTAATGACACCTGTGGCCGTTAAGTGAACTGCAACTAGTTAGCTGTTGCTCGTGCTAGTGCACACACTCGATAGGGACGCGAGGGGAGCGAGTGAGCATCGACCAAAACAATACCTAACATACAAAGAGGCTGAACGTGATTCACCAGTGAGATAGCATAATAAAAATTACACAGTTCTGATTGTTTTACTACAAACTTTGAGACTAAACTAAAACTACTTATCAGCCAACATAGCATATTGATACACACATACAGCTACATACTACCGAATTATACCAGTTTACTGTAGCACTGCACTGTTATGTTGCACTATTGTATGTTTTGCATGTCATATGTTGTACTACGATCAAGAAACCAGCGTATTTCCTTACATTTATCCAGTATACCTGACTTTTATATAGAGAAGATTGTTGAAATTATTTGAAAATTACGTCAGCGTTAGCAGGCAAGATCAAGTTAGCTAAAATTACACAGATCAATCCTTATGGCACTATATTTCACATGGTTTGCAGTTATGTAAGCTTACCTGCCCAGTAAAAAGAATGCCAATTCAGGGTCGGTTTTGATCCCCAAAACCTAATTAAGGTCCCTCCAGGAATCAAATGCCCTGCCGATGTTCACTCTAGTTTTCACTCGACCACGATCACATTCCCACTTAGCCAGACCAGACGGGATTCAGTAGATAATAATATATATTTTTTGGCTTACTCAGAGTTTGTGTAGGAGTCGGTGTTGTGCTGGGAGCCGCACGCTTGCTGGATTCCATCTCTAGGATAACGTTACCTAGTGTTGCTCAAGGGAGCGCGCATAAACGTCACATCCTTTGGATTATCCTGGCAAAACAGACCCGCCGCTCCCTTCGCATGAAAATCAGACTACAGGCTTTTATATGCTACCTAGGAAGTCCGGGAAGGGCTCATTTTTCATACTGTACCTTTAATTATCAAAGAAAATTCTCATTGTGAAATTATTTACATGCAAATACAACTTTATATTTTTCTTCAGATTATGAAATGTAACCTGGACATGTTTTCGTGAGATTCACCCATATGCAACTAGCGAGGTGTGGAAGACAAGAGCAATGGAATCAAGACACAGCTGCTGTATTTGCCTTGGACTTGACGGTAGCGAGTTTGAGGAGATTGATACTCCTCGTTTCCAGGCCGACAGCGGGACTTGTCACTCTCTCACACCCTGACAAAATAAATTAAGACTAATGGCGGGCCGGGGTTTATTTCCACCCATGAAAAGTAGACCAGATATGTGTGCGGACAGCCCAACGTTACCACAGATGGACAAGTCTAAGTGCTTTGCAAAACGTCCTCCGTAAATCATCTCCAGTTGAACGTCGGAGCAAAGCATCCCATGCCAGCCTTCAAAAAGACATGAGTCTAACATTTCCAACCTGAAAATGACCTTTTCAAGCATTTCCATTTCAAAAATGTAGAATTAGCTTTGACTGACACATCCGAATGACAGATCTGAGGAGTTGGGCGTCAAGAAATGCAGTACAGCTAATAAACAAGGAGCGTTTGGTTGGGTTTAGATGAACATGTTTTGAGCATACTTCCATGGATAAACATTAGGTTTTTTTTTTGCAGCGACCAACGTGCAAATCTGAAATTATTTAAACATCTAAAAACTACACGACACCATTAATGAAATGCAATGGTTAACTAAGCT
This sequence comes from Xyrauchen texanus, assembly GCF_025860055.1. Classification (NCBI taxonomy): domain Eukaryota; kingdom Metazoa; phylum Chordata; class Actinopteri; order Cypriniformes; family Catostomidae; genus Xyrauchen; species Xyrauchen texanus. The sequence continues at coordinate 29,728,627 of NC_068318.1, forward strand.
TTATTTACAGGTAGCATTTGGGTGAGAGTGCCTCTACAGTTTACACAGCCTGGACGTCACTTGGTTTGTAAGGACCTTTAATTATAACACGTCCCTTTTAAATATGGAGAAATTGTATTTAATCTATTCCACATTCCACTTAACCAGTTGCAACGGATCAAATCAGATTTGCACGTTCAGACGTAACCAACCTATTTGCATGGGTTGCTTTGGTAACGACGTAGGCCTACCCATGTGACGATGCTTTCAAAACAGATGCGGGAAAAATGGAGGTGCATCATCTCGCTCTCCAATTAAGTTCAAAATGACTGAGGAGACTGGTAAATAGGAGTGGTGGTGGCGTAGTGGACTTAAGCACGTAACTAGTAATCATAAGGTTGCTGGTTCGATCCCCACAGCCACCACCATTGTGACATTGAGCAAGGCACTTAACTCCAGGTTGCTCCGGGGGGGATTGTCCTTGTAATAAAAATGCACTGGAAGTCTCTTTGGATAAAAGCATCTACCAAATGCATAAATGTAAATGTAAATATTGTGATGTTCCATGCTGCAGTCACCGATTTTTGACGTCATTGTTGTGGATCACATTAAGAGTGACGCAAAAGACCATTTAAAATCCAAATCGAGCAGCCAGAGCTGATTTCATGGGATTTTTTTGCAGTCCAGACAATCAAAAACTTCGTATTTATTCCATTCACCATCCTCAGAAGCATGTTGTCAAATTATAAGTTACATTCCAATTTTAACAGAACAGTACTTTAAATAATACTTTTAAAAAGTGATAACAGTATTTTTTTTTTTAAATCGCAAGAAACAATGAATTTTAGAATACAGCTTGAAAGTGGATTCACCTGTACAGCCGGCAGAAAATACGAAAATATTTTATAACTATGTTCCATCCGCATCAGCATTCCAGAACAGTCATCATAAACGGACGCCAGAAACATAATTCGGTTCCAGTATTTTTGAGGTTTTCTATTGTTTGAAACGCCCCATTTTCGATGGAAGCAATCATCATTTCAGAGCAAACTTAACAAAATCACAAGGGTCCATTTAGCCTTAAACGAAAAACAAAAATTTAACAAGGAAAAACATGTTTTAAGGATGCGAGTTGATTCATTAATCAATCAGAAGAACCGGTTCACAAATGTATCTAAATAATTTTTTAGCAATTCAGTCCGAAACAAAAAAATATTTCTTATTAAGAAATTAAGTTCTTACAGTAAATCAAAAAACTTTCAAATTTGCAGGAAAAAAAAAAAAAAAACCCCTCTGAACCCCAGTGGTTAGAAGAAAAAGAAATGGGCGTTTTTCAGGAATTCATGTGCAAGTTATTAAATGCTGACATTTCGCCCCCTTCACGCCCTTAAGGTTGGTCACCAGAGAGTTCCCAAAGAGGCCAGTGTGTCTCGAACGTGGCCAATTTTAGCCTGCGCCCAACACTGCGCTGTTGTCCCAGAAACCAAGTTAACCGTGCTGAAACCCTCGCCAGTTCTACATAAACCAGTTTGTTTTCTTCTACAGACCACCCAAACACAAGGGAACACATCAAACGCATTTTTAACACAGCAGTTACCGTCTGCTAAAACGGTCGACAGTGATTACTACCATGTTCCTCTCTGCTCACCACTTCAGCCCCAAAAATGAGATGTTGAAAATATCAATGCAAACTCACATAACAGTGGCCAAATATACTCGACACACTTCCACAAAAATATGAGGGAGCTAAAAGGAGCCGTTTTCCAGCTCATTAATTGAAATAATTGATCTCATGAGATACATGCTAAAAAAAAAAATGACTGTAATTGCAGCCTTGTATTACTCCAGTTGTGGCCGGCCAGTGGTCGCAGTGCAAGTTTGCAAATCCACAGCTAAATGTGTGTTCTTTAGAACATTAGCGAATACTTCAGCAAATTCAATTCTCCATATAAGCCAAATTACATTTGGAAATTCCCGGTGAAGGGAGTATAAGAGACGTCTTCAGCAGGGTTGGAGTTATCTTGGGATAAAACTTAAATGAAAACAGGCTTGATTGTTAACACATTTTTTTGTTGTCCCCAATTGATTCAATGGATTTGTAAGCTTTTACCATGAGAAAAACACAAATATGAGCATAGAACAAAAACCTTTCAGAAAATATTAAAATCAATTAAAATGACAATTTATTACCATTAATCGTTAATCAAACGTTATTCCAATTTAAAAACCACATGAAACAGTTTGATAAAAGTTCAGAATAAATTGCCATTGTCTCTATAAAAATTCAACCGATTCATAAGGGTTAACCATAATAAAACCTAAAAATAAACACTACATAGAAAAATTACAAATGTAACATTCATAGCTGCTTCATCAGTTACAATGAAATATTTAGTCAAAAGTTATTCTGATTTAAAGACCCCATGAAATAGTCTGAGTGTCATTTTCTTTCCTGTGTTGACGCATTTCCAATCGGAATAAGAAATTGAGGTGGGACATATCCAATGGCGTGAGCTTTTATGTTTTTTTTAAATAGCCAACAGCCTTTAGCTTACATGCTAGTCCAACAAAAACATTATTTGCTACTATTGTTTGCCAGTCGGTGGTTTTTATAATTTAGGGGAGGGGATATTCTCATTCCGAAGAGTATTTTATTGGGCAAACGTTCGTATAATCCTGTGAGTTCAAGATGAGTCATCCATATTTTTGGTCTATTTTCCAGAAAGTTCTTATTTTAACATTTGAGGTTAATAAGCATACAGATGTTCACAAAGCTATCAGATATAGAATAAACAAAACTCAGAATTTAATTACAGTAGAGGATCCTTATTCAGCAACCCTAGTTTGGGTGGGACCCAAAAAGCAACGTTACACAGAAGCCCAATCTTTTAGCCAACAAATCATTCATGCACCCATGTCAGAACACCACCATACTAGTTTTATACTAGATGTTTCTTGTAGAAAGAAAAGCTAGTCGCATCAGCAGAATATGCATTTTTACTTCCCTGCTGATTGGCGGATAGTTTAAAGTGCATACGTGCATGTCAATGCGACAGCGTAAAAGTGCGTCTGTCTTGGTGTGTGGTCCAGTCTGTAAACAGCATGCCACTGGTCTGAATGAAGACCAGACTGGTTTCTCCCCTCTGCACCAGGGGCCTGGAAAAGCACAGCTGCAGCCCAGCGGTGTTTTCACAACAATCAGCCTTTACCGTGCCACACCCTGCCGACCAACCGAGCCTCCACCTCCTCTTGCGGGGGCCCAGTCTCGCACCGCTCTAATATCACTTTCCCAAAACACACGAGAGAGGAGGGAGGAGCGAAAAGCAAATCGGTTTTACTTCAGAGGAACTTCATGCCAAACCCCTCCTACACATGCACACTCCGTGGTACACTACAAAAACCTTTCTAACTCCGTTTTACAGTTAAAATCTTTAAAACAAGAAACTTTGGCTTGAGAAACAAAATTGCCAAAGCTATTAACATATATTCGCAGAGAATGCATCTTAAATTCAATGTAACCTTTCCTACTCCATTAGCACGTTATGTTTTCATGTTTTAAGCATTAATCGGAAAAATAAATAAATAGACGTGCACCTGTTTCTTTGGGGTGGTCTCTGAGACGCACCGTGCTGCTTAATGTGGATGGATTGCACTTGATTCAAATTACAGGATGAAATGGAAAACCATGTTTTTGGAATAACATGGGGAGAGAAAGGGACCGAAGGCTACGACTGAACCACTTCCCTACAGCTTGGGATCTGAACACTGTGGTGTGCCGACTACCTGCCGAGCTCTGAAGCTGTTAAAACATCCACACATAATTTTACAACACCCCCCCCCTGATTTCTTAAGATGGTCAACACAATACTAGACTGCACCTGAATGACTCTCCTCGAAACAGCAGACCTAACACAGCAACCATATTCCAGAGAGAGAGAGAGAGAGAGAGAGAGAGAGAGAGAGAGAGAGAGAGAGACAAACAAAAACACCACATACTGTATATAAAACCAACACACACACACACACACACAATGAAGAAACAGGAACCAAATACCAAACAAAAACTAAACAAAAACCCAAAAAAACTAAGACAAAAATACAAACTCAAAAGCACACAAAATAAAACTCATATATGCTGAATCACTGAATATTAAAAGCCTTCAATGTCCTCTTCAAGTGAAAATCCTTGCTGTAAAGAATCTAGAGAGAAGCCAGATAAGCTCAACCGAGATTTGAGCCCGAACATTGATGGTAAAAGCTCCTAAATATATCGTTCCTGCCTTTTATCACTAGTGCTGGTCCCATTGCGGGGAGTGTTCAGTGGTGACATTCAATCCGTCCTGTTAGGGAAGTGGAAAATTGCTATTTGGGGACAAACTTTGCATTTAGCTGCAGTGTTTTCAGCAGGGTCAGATTTGAGGTTTTAAGGACCCCTCATGCTAACAATTATCATTAGCTGTCAATCACTGAACAAAAAAGGCAGCTAGTTGGAAATAAGCTAAAAGATTCTGTTCCAATTATATTTTTTAAAAAGTGGTCTTTGCCACACTTTAGCAAGTTATATGCTGCAGTTATGCGTTTATGCACCACACAGTATTATTTAACAACATTACTGTAGTTAACGTGAACTAATGAACTTAATGTAAGTTACAACCAGGGTTGTCGATTTAATGCGTTAATTCAGTGTTAAATTTACGCAATTAATCGCACTGTCCCCGGACCATAATAAGGAAGATTCCTGAGAAATGCAAGCTTGTAGTACCACCTGTTTACTCCAGAGGGCAGTAAGTGAAATTTCAGCCGTTTATGCACAGTTTATACAGTGAAGAAAACACTTCAGTGGGCAAAACAACACAAACATGTACAACATCTAATTACATATTGATATAGCCGCGGGTCATTTTATCTTATCGCGACCCATTCGGCACATTTCGCGGCCAACCCACCGGCCCGCTCCGTTCACCCTATGGCCAGTCCACCCCTGATCGGCCACAAAGTGCGTCGGCCCACCAGGAAATTGCCAGGAAGGCCAGATTACCAGTCCAGCCCTGCTATTAGTGGAGGTGTGGGATCTGGGGAGGGGTGGGGTCCCCTCCCTACTCATCAGGGCCCCAGGGGTAAGGGCGAAACAGCATTTAAAAAATAGGAAGTAGCCACATATAAGATTCAGTAATTGCTTTACTTTGGGGAAGAGAGCTTCTTTAAGAGTATTTCTGAAAATATAAATAAATAAAAAAATAAAATAAATCTAAGACCCATTTTAAACTGTTTTTGCACTAAATTCATTGAAGGCCTACAATTTAAAACAGTTTGTTAGTCATTAATATAGTAATAAAGCTTCCAGAGCCTTATAAGAATGACGATTTAAACCACTTTACAGCTCAAATAATACATGAGTTTAAACAGAAGAATTCATGCAAGTGCTTTTATACAATTATAAGCTCAACTTATTGCTTGTTTAAAAAGGAAGCAACAGAAATATAATTACAAAGACCACAATGAAAAATTCACAAAAATAAATATTACACCAAGTAATATAGCTCAATAACCTAACTATAGGCAATTTACAGCAACGTGCCAGATTAATATGGATTGTTTGGTCACGTTGGTGCGTTCATCTATATTTTATGACTTCAAACGTGGCTCATCCAATCAGAACAGAGTCAGTTTTATAAAACGTGGCAACAAAAGCGTTGTTAGTAATATTTACATAAGTACAAAGAGGTTCTGTTAAAGGGATGGATATTAATAAGACATTACAAAATATTAAAAGGCAACAAGTTTACTAGTTTCAAAACTAATTTTAGTTTACAGAGGCGTATGCACACTTGAGCAAGCTCGAGTTTTCACTTCCCTTTAGAGACACTTGCTCAGTTAGTATGACTGGATTTTACACCCAGACTAACTGACAGGAAAACCTGACTAATAATGTGCACATGTGAATAGAAGACATGTAAAGAGTGCAGAGGAAGAGAGACTGACACCTTGCCAAACCTGAAGGCAGTTGCCTCACAGCTATACATATATATATATATATATATATATATATATATATATATAGAATGCTGAATATGATGTATAATAATGCTATGGGGAATATGGTCCTAATGTCAAATGTCTGATTTGATTTATTCACTTCCATTGAATATGCATTTCTAAAAAGAACATTTAGATGTAATTAGAGACAATATTATTTAGTAATAACAAAAATGTATTTGAACTTTTATTGAATTGTGCTTAGTTTAAAGAATCGTTCTGAACTGATCTGTGTGTTTAGTATCGTGAACCGAACGAAAACCCTGCGATGAGCGAACGTTACACCCCTATCATTTCATGTGGAAATGCAATCATAAGTTGGAAAAGCTGAAAATAAATCACCAGGTATATAAGTATACAGGCTGTCATGAAAAAGCTGGATTAGGCGCGGCTAGATGCCTCCGTACTTCAAATTGTAAATGCAGCCAGAGAGTAAAGCTGGGGGCGGAGCCGATAACCCATGCCCACATCCTGGACAGCCCCACCCCTTTTGCTCTTCAATCAGATGCACTGCAGCCACAAGGGATGTGTTGCACTGGCAGTCAGTCATCTGCTCTCACCCACACACACACCCACACACCCACACACCAAAGACACTCCTCTATGTGGCCCAACCCCGAACCGTGCCTGGCCCCGAGCTGAACTGCTCAACTGCTGCTGACGTCATGCAACACGAGGGAGAGGCAAAGCATGGGGGGTGAGAGAGAGAGAGAGAGAGAGAGAGAGAGAGAATTCCTAAACGGTAGACAAACCCACTGGTGGGAAGCTTAGAAAGCCCTCAGCTGTGGCGAAGAAAAAAGCGAAGGCTTGGCCACGTGCCAGAACTCTGAGCTCAGCATTTTGTAATGCACTTCCTATTCGCTTAACAGCTTGCATAATAGCACCAGCCGCAACGGTTGTCAACCTTTAACCCTTTATTTCTTGGTCACCATTTTATGCATGGTGGGGTAAAACAAATCTAATATTTTCCAGCCAAATTCCAGTGTTGGGGAGTAGTTAACAAAAAGTAGCAACGTTACCAGCTTTACTACAAATTCTAGTAGCAGGACAGTAGCTCGGCTATTTTCACAATAGTGTAGCTTTTCCAGTTATAAGTTACTCTAAGAAAGTAATTACATCTTCCACAGTGTAATTAGATTACTGAACTAATTACTCTGAAATGTAATTGCATTACTTATTACTAATTACATTCTAAAATATTTTCAACCTCGACCAGATGAAAAATACAAGGATAGACATGAAATTGTTCTTTTAATTCTTTCAAATAAATCATATAAAATCAAATAAATTATTCATGAACTGGCCAAAGAATTTAAGGGGGCGGCGTTACATTAAAAACAAAAAATTTTAACATTACTATTGTTTTATATAGAATTGTTCTGGAGTCTATTTAAAGTAATTACATCAGAAGTAACTTATTAAATTACTGAAAAATTAAGAGTAATCCCTTACTTTGCCTTTTTAATGAAAAAGTCACAAAAACACTGATCGTCCCAAAACACTACATTTGTCACAATGTTACATTTAACGCATCAACTGAGCCGGCGGAGTAATGTAGCATTGGGAAAACCAAATAATTTTAGTGAATCGGTTATTTCGGACAGTTCTTGTAAATAAACCAGTTAAAATAAATGACTATTGTAGTCATTTGGGAACGCCGATTCATTCAAGTTGGTTCTTTCGGATTAGTTGATTGAGCCCCTGCACTTTTTTTAAAGCCAAATATTTTGTTATTTGCTGCCGTTTATTGCTATTTGGATTCAGTTACATAAAATAGGCTGTTTTCTTAGTTAAACCCTGAGTTTAAATACAGTTAAACAAGTTTATACTACAGTAATGCTGTGGTATCCATATAGCAGCCATATTTTTATTATAGTAATATTGTAGTAACCATGACTGTGAAAACCGTGGTTCATTTATAGTTACTACCCTGATAGCACACATACATCACCCAGACATCTATTTGATGTGCATTTACATCTGGAAGTCATATTTTTTATGTTGTTTGCTCATCTGCAATAATTCTACAAGACATAATAACAACATCGTAGCAACGCCAATGTCATGCGTTTGATTACCAGAAGACGCTTTGGATTTGCCAAATTCAGAAATGTAAAAACAAACCTCCTTCCAAGAATTCAAGTACCTACACCTAGTTTCAAAAACAAGCATCTCTTGGTAAGACTTTGCATTGCATTTTATGAGGCAGTGAGATCACAAATGCACAAAAGCCATCCAGACAAGTTCTTGCCCAACGCCTACTAACATGCCATTTTAGATACGAAAACATCCTTTGAGAATTAGTGCATGAAAATGAATTCGTCAGCAGTAACGCTGACAGACAAAGACTTTGAAGGAGGGAAATTGTACATAAGTGTTTGACATGGGTCCAGACTTCCACACCATTTCTGCTTTGCAGTCAAAGTGCTCCATCACCACCATCTTCTACTCCCGCCCGAGTCAGGCCCGTTTACAATGACGGCCGACAGAAATGCGACCAGACAAGATGCTTCAACCAAGATACTTCAGCTCTCGCATCAGGTGGAGAGAGGACTGCTACTCAGTGCATGTGGACCTCTTTAAAAAGTGTAATCTTGTTCCCTTTGTGGAAGGGAAGGGCTTGAGCAAGAATTTCAATTCTCAAGTAAGATTACGGATCTCATAAACGTTTATCCGCTTTTCAAGGGCGCCTTAATACACCGCCAGCAGCCCGAGTATATAATATCCCCGGTCCTGAGCAAATAGCATGTTTGAAAAGGTGAAACTTCACTGCATCGCCCACAAATAAGATTTAAATGTCACCCGAGGAGGAGGGTCTCCTTGCCTACAAATTACACCTGGCAGCGTCATGTCCCTGAACGTGGATGGCCTCTGCCACGAGGAACAGTATGAAAAATACTAATAAAAACAAACCAAAAAAAGTGACTTGTAAATTATATTATATTCACTTTGCTATGTTGAAAGAAACAACTACACATTATATGATGTTTTACCTTGTGATTTTAAAATATACAGTAATTTCAAATCAATTGATTGCAACACGCTATAGCAAAGGCTGAATATCATTTACAAATCATTCCTTTTTGTTTTTATTAGCATTTTTCATACTGTCCCAACTTTTTCTGAATTGGGGTTGTATACGCATGTAGCGAATATGAGCTATACAAAATTTTGCAAAACAAAGCCTGGATGATTAATTGGCCGATATTTGTCTTTTTTGAAATCATGTAATTTTCTCTAATTATTTTAGTTTCTTTTTAATTCCACACCATAATTTCCCTACCAGTAGCTTTATCAAAGGATAGTACATGCTTGTTGGCCTTATTCATGAAACACACACACACACAAAAAAAGGTTTCCCTTTGTAAAATCATTCTTGTTAATATATAAATGGTTGCATTGAATGCAATGTGCAACTTACGTAAAATGGTTTTGCGAATGATTTGTATACATTTGTTTAATCAATGAGGCCATTTTAAATCATTTTCAAACGGTTTAAAATAAGACACACAAAAAACATTACAAACAAAAGATTCATTTTACACAAGCATTTGTTCAAAAAACATTTTTTAATTGTTCGAGAAAACAGAGCAAATATTGTGTAAAATAAGTGTTTGTTAATATTTATCATCATGTATGTCTAATTTTACATTTATAAAAAAACATTTGCATAAATGGTCACATTGAATTTAAATGTGACAATTTACAGAAGAACAAACGATTTACACAAATTAAATCAATTAGGCCATTTGCTTTCAAATTACATTTATATCATTTTCAAATTATTTGAAATGGGATACACAAAAAAAAGGACAAATATTTTTCCAAATAAATTCTTAATAAATGAGGCTATTTGTCTTCAAATAGTTCAAAGCGAATTGAGCACATATCGTGTAAAATAAGTGTGTGTCTCATTTTGAATGTTTTTTTTTTTTACATTAATGGTTGAATTGAATTAATGTGACAATTTACACAAGGCCTTTTGTTTTAATATAATTTATATAAAATAATATTGTGTAAAATAATTGTTGGTTTATATTTACATTTGCGATCATTATTACAGCCTACATGTTGACTTGATTATTTCAGCAATCAGCCACTTTGCTTTCTTGATATCGGCATCAGCATTTTAAAAACCCATAACAGTCGACCACTATTACGACTTGGAAGACGGAATGTTTTGTTTAAAAAGTGCACCAATTCTTTGGTATTGTTGGTTTTGCTGCTGAAGTAGATTGTAAACAGTTTCATTTTCTATGGCTCTAACAAACAAAATGGCCCCACTATTTCAATAAGCCAAAAACGGCCATGAAAAGGAAGCTGTAAAAGAGCCAAGGCACCATAAGGAGCTTCCTCCCAATTCAAACCAGCAATGGTGGCCACAACACTGAAGAAACGGTTGACATGACTGTCTGGATGGGGTCATTCTCAACTTGCTGTGACCAGACCAGCCTTTAGCTGCAGGCCCAGGAGACAATAGCATCAGCCCCTTTTTTCAACAGCATCTAACCCCTCCTACAAGACCCCTGGCTCCCATCCAAGCCTTGCATTGTTGAAGTCTGAATGTGCAGAGTTAGGTGTGCAGTGTAAGGTAGCTGTAAGCCCTGTGTACAATAGAGAACCCAATCTCTCCTTTAGACACACCAGCCAGCCCCTGGAAGGGCTGAACCAAGAAGGGGTGGGGTCTAGGTCGGTATTTAATTGTCAAGAAGAGTAAGGGGCTCTCAAACTAAAGCTTCAACAACAATAGGCACCTCCAACCCATCTCCACGGCCCTTTAACCACACTCAGGAACCACAAAGGAGTCGCCAGAGCCTTCCAGCCCAAAACAGCAGTGACCTCCAAGCAGACGACAACAATGAGAGTTTGAAGAGTTGGAAGGGAAGGAGGCATTGACGATAGTTGGGGGAAGAACCCAGATACAAGCAAGCCAGCCACCCATCCATCTACAAATTGGGTCAATGAGGATTTCTCCAAACTAGGTCAATTGAAGCCCACTGAAAGTAATCTCTGACCAACTGCTCTATGGAGGTTGCTGATGAGACATATCAAGATGAGGATGGGTGGGAGTGTCACATCTTGGGTGTTTGAGGCACTTGCTTTGTATTTATTATGTAGAGAGATCTTCGTACCTCTCTAGACCAAGGAGTAACAAACCAAGCAAACAAAATGCTTAGAACAACTAAAGGTGATTTCTGAAGACAAAAGGACATCCACTGATATTTTGAATCTAGTTGTGACCATTATGGCTCTTCCAGGCCTTGCCAAAACTCATTTGAGGAAACTGGTCGCTCCTCTTTAAAGAGAATAGCTTCGGAATGGTAGAGCTCCATCTGTCCATGTGAATAATCGTTTTTTTGGCTTTCAGCAAGACCCCTAGCTTGAGTCAAACAAGAGGATGCACTCTTTACACTGGGCCAACAATGCCAGTTTGAGTTAAGATCAACTAATTAGACTGGGGATTACCATGGTCCAAGCAACACTCGAATTCAAACCAGGGTGGAGAGAAGAGGGTGGGGAAAGTGAGGTCAACTTAGAATAAGGTCATGGTTTCTGATTCTTCTTATTCAAAAGAAAGCTAACAGATTATCGATGCTCCTAAACTACAGCTAGAACCAGTGGAGTGAAACCAAAGATGCAAATAAATAATAAATACAAAACTGTGTGGCATTGCTCAACTCAAATCATACTCAAGTTGACGTATATAAATTATGACGCATTTCCAGGTAAAATGTCAAAACAGACTTAAAACAAGAAAAATGTACTTCTGAAGCAGAATAACATAATATATTGTGTCTTGTTCCAGAGAAATCCAAAAATGTAGTGGGGTTTATGCTAAAAACGGGGGTAAGTACCCCATTGGCATTGTACTAACGAGCATCACAAAGCAGCCGTGCATGTAGTGTGTATGCATAAAAAAAAAAGTACACTTTAAAAAACCTACAGCGCTTGACTATGCGCAAAACGGAACATCTTGCAGAAAAACGAAGTATACCCTAGTCTTTATTATTCTCATGTCAAAAGAAATCTCACAGGTTAAGGCATTTCATGCTACTAACCTACTCCAAGAACCAGTAGAGTAAAACCAGTTTGTGCAAACTACACATTTTTACAAGTACAGAAATATGTAGAATTGCACAACTCAAATCATGACTAAAGTTTACGGTGTGCAAGCTAGTAAACAATCTAAGTGTCTATTAGTATTGGCAGTTTAAAAAAGCCGCTGGCATGCTGCTGGCACTTCTCTACCAGCTGTACAGCATTACACACTAACGACTACCCTTTAACCGTCGGTAATTCTAGCCATGACATGCATCACTGAACTATTAAGGTCCTACAGTGATCAGACAATGGCAGAAATTAATTATTTCCAGTAACAGGCTTATGACTGTTCAACGATAAGTGCTCAGGGATCATGACACACAGAATCTTCTCGAAAACCAAAAGAATTTGCTGACAACATCCCAGTTCCCATAAGATTGGTTGTAAAGTCAGGGCTTAATTCAACAAGCATGTTGTTCATGTGGCTGATGACCACATAAGCAACGTTAAACGAACAGACTTCAATCATATGGAATGCAACATTCAAACGGCTCATATTACAGTTATTTGAACAGTCACAACCAAGATGATGTTTTTGTAGAAGCTGAAACCGGTTCCTCTTATTTTTGTTGTTTTTATTATTGGAAATATCATAAATGATTGAAATGTAACCACTTAGCACACACTGAAAAAAATCTATACAAAATGTACCAGAGAAGTACAATGATATAAAACATTTTGTCTCATTTTCAGAGAAATTCACACTTTTTGGTGACGTTTATGCTTATAACAAGAAACAAATATTCGCCAATGGGGCAAGAATAAAAAAACTTGATTTAAAAAAGGAAATATTTTTAAATCCACAAAATTTTGTCCGATATCTCCAACGTAATAGATTATGTAATTCTGCTTTAAGTAACTGTTTTGCGTTTTAACAATGTTTAGATATTTTTCTGTAAAATAAGACAAGATATTTTTAAGTGCATGTGCCAGAGAGCCCATTCCAGGTTAAGAAGCACCCTACAGTTGAGATTCAACATTTGCTCTCAGTTGTACCCCCTAAACATAACCATTATCTATGGTGCTCATCTTGCACATCATTTTAATACCTCAAAATCATGCAGCTTTTTGAGAAGAGGTGTGCTATTACATGTCTAAGCAATCAGATTTCGGAAAAACTGAGAAAACAAAATAGCCTAGAATTATACTGAAGGAAAAATGTTTAAATCTCATTCTCATGTGGACACATGATTCAAAGCTATGAAATCTTCACATCTCACCAAATCTCTCCAGCCTAAACAAGGGCTGCTCTCAAAACACAGTTCCACTAATTAGTTGCACATTGAAAGCATTTTGTGCGGGAGTGAATGCCAGGTCAGATATTGGTTTTAGCCTTTATGAAAATTCCCCTTTGTTCGGTGCATTTGCAACAGCAACAGCTAACAGCAGTAAAAGCATTGGCCATTCATCAGAGAGGACAGCTGGCTAGTTCACAGTCATGGCGCTTTGACTCGCAGATCAGGCGCAATCCAAACACGCACAGTGCAGTCAGCCCCTTTCAGTTCCCTCACCTTTAACGTCCAGAATTCCTGTGTAAAGAGGGGAGCTGCGGTACAACGGGACCATAAAGTAAACCATACTCCTCCTTCATTGAGATACACATTAGGACGGTGTTTTCAATGAATGCACAGAAGGACACAGGTGTGTCACGGCCGAAATGGGGTGAAAGCTAAGATGGTTGGTATAAGGGACATGGGGCCACAGGGCCAACATATGAGAGGGGAAGGGTGGGAGAAGATGGATAGAAGATTCCGACACACATGGTTACCTACATGCTTCAGAACCAAGCCCTGCTTAAACCAGTCTAGCCTTGACCAGTGATAAAGATGGTCTAATTTTTAGGCTTTCGAGAGGTATCGCCAGGCTGGGAAACCCCCTTAGGCTTGTTTAAGCCATCAAGTGGCAACCTAACGCAATCCCAAAATTGTTTATCATACAAAAACAAAGAATTTCCTTAAAAACAAACATGTGATAAATGGTCTGCACTTATATAGTGCTTTTTTTTTTTACTTAAGGTTACCAAAGCACATTACACTGTGTCCCATTCACCAATTCACACTCATACACCAATGGCGGCAGAGCTGCCATGCAAGGCGCTAGCCATCCAGTGGGAGCAACTTGGGGTTCAGTGTCTTGCCCAAGGACACTTTGGCATGTGGAGTCGTGTGGGCCGGGAATCGAACCGCCAACCCTGCGATTAGCAGTCGACCTGCTCTACCACCTGAGCCACAGCCGCCCCTATAACTTCAATCAATAACGCCCCTTTGCCAAATGCATAAACTGTAAGATACCATACGGTGTTTGATGTCAACAATAAAAGATATGGCAAGTGTTTACTCCTCCCATTTTAACAGTTGAATTTATTTTGATATCCTAACCAAGGCTGGGTATTGATACAGTATTGATACAGATTTCCAGATTCGATTCTGATTTGATTAAATTCAGATTCATTTTCAGTTGTGATGTCCATTTTGCTTACAAATAAATAAAATTCTCCCTCAGATAATGCTGATAATTATACAAAGGGACCTTCTTACTCGGTACATTATGAATTGATACATTTTCACATTTTATTTTACCATAATGTGTCACATTTTAGCTTTTTAAAATATTTAAAATTCCATGTTTTCCATCAATAAGATGATTTCTTGGAATTGTATATATCATTTTGCATACACACATACATACATATTTTGTTACATGTTTGTTGTTTACAGCACATGCAAAATTTGTACTATTTACAAGTATTTAGAATTGCATAACAAGTGTTAAACGGTACTGTTGCTCTAATAACAAAAGTTCAGTGAGCCTCTTAAAGTGTTTTGGTTGAGCACACATTAACGAGTATAGGGTCTCATGGCTTCATTAATCACATCTGTGCCAAGTCTAATCAACAACTGACTGTAAAAATTGTTTGTGTGGATCTCGTCTTTGGACCGTCAGTGGCTAAATCACAGACATGTTTAGTTACACAGTGCAAAATTTGGTGATTTACTCATAGTGTAAATGGTTGTGCCAAGAATAAAAGATTGATCTTGGGATTTTAGGAATTGATATTGGGATCGATCAAATGAAGATCACCATTTAATCATAGATTAAAAATCCCTAGTCTTCCACAATTAAATGGTTAATTTAATTGTATTATTTGCATCTAGCATTGTTTTTTCCCTGTTGTCAGACCAGCGACCCACCAGTCGAAAACTACCATCTTTGAGCACACAAGGTCTGGACATACTCATATGGTCTGGACTCATATTTAGACTCTCTTATGGTGATAGGGGCAGAAAAACAGAGCTAAAATGGTTATTCCAAGGAGCTGATCATCCTTTCAACCTGATAGTAAAGTGGGAAGAGGGGTGAGAGGCCATATACTGGCATGAAATGTGTACTTTCTATTATCAGGAAACCAGGGTTGCTGGTGCCGTGGTATCACCACTCACAGATCTGCTGACGTACAGCCAGGTTTATCAGCGGTACAACTGGTCATCTTACAGTTAAAGGATAATCTGATTGGATGCAGTCATACGAAACCCAGGCGCACACACCCGGCCATGTCAACAAACAGTGTGTTCGGCTCCCAAGTTCTCACCAAGAGCAGGACAAAGCCTCCAAAGAGGCCGGGAGAAACGGACACTCAACTGAATTTCAAAAGACCTCTTTTGCTCTTCGTTTGATTCTCAAGGACACAAGCTTGGAGAGGGACTTGACAAGTAGTGCTTGAGTTTTTTGGATCAGTGGAGATAGAGAGACAAAACTGAAAAGAAGAGGGAGGGAGAGCATAATGGAGCAAAAGATAAAAACGGAATGGGGGAGGACAGTGGCAAACAGGATGCATTAAAGCCATTTCATTGCTCATAAAAGCAAACCTCCAACAGGCACAAGAGAACACAGTTCTCTCAAGAACACTACAATCTGCAACTTAAACGTCTGCTTTTCTCAAGCTAGTATACCAATACACCGATCAGCCACAACATTAAAACCACCTGCCTAATATTGTGTAGGTCCCCATTGTGCCGCCAATCAGCGCCAACCCGCATCTCAGAATAACATTCTGATATTATATTCGTCTCATCACGATTGTACAGAGTGGTTATCGGAGTTACTGTAGACTTTGTCAGTTCAAACCAGTCTGGCCACATCAACCATCAGAATGGGGAAACAAATGTGATGTGAACATTAACTAAAACCCCTGACCTGAATCTGCATTAATGTATGTACTGCTGCCACACAATTGGCCGATTAGATAAATCGCATGGATTATTGTTGGTGCCAGACGGGCTGGTTTGAGTATTTCTGGGATTTTCACACACAACAGTCTCTAGAATTTACTCTCACTGGATGTTTTTTGTTTTTGGCACCATTCAGTGGCAGTTCAGTGGATGGCAACTCCTTATTAATGAGAGAGGTCAACAGAGACTGATACAAACTGACAAAGTCAAAGTCTACGGTAACTCAGATAACCGCTCTGCACAATTGGGGTGAGAAGAATATGTCAGTATGCTATTCTGAGATGCAGGTTGGCGCTATTTTGGGGGCACGAGGGGACCTATACAATATTAGGCAGGTGGTTTTAATGTTGTGGCTGATAGGTGTATGTTAACATTAGTTAATGCTTTATTAAATAACATGAACAACTGTATTTTTATAAACCATTATGAACAAAGATTAATAACTGCTTTTAAAAACTATTGATCATTGATAGCCAAATGCATTTTCTATTTTCAGTGAATAGAACCGTATTGTAAAGTGTTACCATTAGAAATACATATTAATTAAAAACAAAAGACCTAGAGTGTGACCCAGTTGTCTTAAAATCTAGTGTGACCGTACTTTAAAATGTACTGCCTGAATATTGTGATATTTATCAAACATCATCTAATACTGTTAGATTAGCACAAGGCCAAGCATGTTAATGTAAACTAGCCGTTAGGAACGTACAGTTGGGGATAAACCTGTCAACGGTCCGTCATGATAAAGTCAACTGCCCCGCACCATTTGAGAGCCGCCTTCCTACTACACCTGCATAAATGAACCCTTGCTGCTCAAAGGGTGGGGGAAGGGCACCAACTGAGCACTTTTATGGGAGACACCAGTACGACCCTTGACTCCTAACTCCAACAGGTGCGCCGATTGCATGGAGAAAAAAAACCTTTCGGAATAAGCTAATGTCACAGTCCATCACATTGACGGGGTTGGGGGTAGGACTACGCCACTACTCCCTCAAGACCATAAACACAGCCATGCACATTTTCAACCAGGATTACAACACTAAAGCAAAGTCCTCTAGTGACGCAGATGTACTTCCTGTTAGCAGAAACATTTCAAAAGAATGATACGCTGATTAAAAAAAAAGATACAACAAAATCCTCAAATTGGCACCACATGCAACTCTATTGGCTCGTGGACAAAGGAAGAGGGTTATAAACAACGTCTAATCCTTCTGGTTTCATAGCTGTGAAACCAGCACATATGCTCCCACTTGGACCAATCAAAAAAAAGCCAGTTGCCATTTGTTTGCAGAGGTTAATGGCCAAAACCGGAGCTCTGATTCTGGCTTGAGCGGAGAGGGGTGCATTCCTGTCTGAGGGAAAAGTGGAAGGTGGCCTTATTCCATCTGGAAAAGCCCTTGCACATAGCGGGAATGGGACCAACGTGCAGCTGGAGCCAGTGGGTAGAGTGGCATGGCGACAGGCTGTCATGCCAGGCCTTCATTGTGCCCACTGGAACACGGCTAAGGAGATGGGTATTGTGGCATGGTGATGCCTGCCAAGCTCCAGTATTGCTCATTTTAAGCACACAGCTCATTTATTAAAAGCACTCAAGTAGAGAGAGACAGACGATTGGTTTGATATTTTTTAACAATATACGTAACGTTATATATAACGTTACTTTGTTATCAGTACTTTAATATTAGGTCTACCAATAAATGGCACCAATCAGAAGATCTATAAAGAAAAGCACACACTATTAGTCCAATGTGCATTCAACAGGAAACAATAACTTGGTAAAGTAACTTGTTTTTATTTTTTTTTGCAGAAATTTGGCACTTTGCATATATCTCACAATTACATCAACTTTTAACAAGATGGCCATTAAAGTAAAAATAAGGCATTGCAATTTTAAGCTTAATATTTAATAAAATATTAATTTTTTTAATAAAAATATATTTAATAATAAATATTAAATAAAAGAGAAAATAAATATGACCATTTAGGTCGCAAAACTTTGCCAAGTATAAATGACAAATATTAATATTATTATTAATAAAATAAAAAAATAAAAATCAGATGTCCGTTGTTGTCTAATGATTGATATTGAATATAAAAATCACAAAAAATAAAACAATTAAAAATCCCTTCTGCCTATTTGTTACCGGACACAAAATAATTCTTATCAAAATTAAAAATCAAATATCGGTTTATATTTACAGCATAACACATGTTTTTATTGTTGCGGTCTAAAACAAAAAACAAATCAGGAATAAAACAATAATTGAACATCCATTCTGCATGTTAGTTAACGGACACATACATTAAAAAAAAATGCATGCATTTGGATTTATAGAGTAAAAAAAAATAAGACAAAACAATATAAAATCTGTTCTGCCTATTTATGTAATGAACACATACATACATAAAGTCAGCAATGTCTGTAACATCAACAATCATGCTAGTCAAGACAAAGCCAGGCCTACAACTACAACACAAAGAGCAAATTCTGGTGACAAGCTCCGCCTCTCCACACCTCCCCCAGATGGAGAACAAGACAGTAAGAAATAGAGAGAGCCAAAAGCCATGTGCGTGTCAGAGCTAATTCCCAGTGTGTGATCAGTGCTGCGGGCACATGTGGCCACTTCCCAAAAGAATGCGGCAGAAAAAAAAAAACAACAGCAAACAAAGACGTGCTGCAACCAGACAAGCAGGACCATATCAATACTGGTAATCTGCCTTGGATGCAGATAAATACAGAGGTGCATAACCGAAACGTCCTGCAGGAGCACTGTCTATACCATATAAATTAGGTTTCATGTTTAGAGAGCCCAATGTGTCATTCCCAGCAGAACACAAACAGATCCATTATTCTCGCTGTGTGCCATGGAGACAGCTGAAGCCTGTTGAGATCCTGGGCCCCTCTCTCCTTGCCCCAGTACACAGACCACAAACCAGCTGGGGCTCTGACTGGTGGCATTCATTACACATGGACTTTGCATTAAAGGGATAGTTCACCCAAAAATGAAAATTCGGTCTCATTCCAAACATGTATGGATTTCTTTCTTTCTGTGGAACACAAAAGCATACAGTGACCTGCGAGATGTCTAGCTCCAAAAAGAGCCAAAGAAACTCCATAAAAATGGTAGTCCAGATGACCTGTCTGGTATATTTCAAGTCTTCTGAAGTCATGCAATACCTTTGTTCGGAACAGACACAAATGTAAGTTATTCACTTAAAATTAACAGCCCTCTGCTGTTGCTCTCAAACACTTTTAAACTTAGTGCATCATGGAAAGACATGAGGGGGAGCAAATGACAGAATTTGCATTTTTTATTTCTTTCAATCAATCAATCATCACACACATACGGTTTAATCAGCTAATGTTTAATTACTATAATTCTGCAAATTAAAGTGATCTGACTATGTGCACTTGAGTATTTTAGCCATATCTTTTCCACAGATGCAGGACATCGTGACACAATGTCCATTTAATTCTTTAACCTTGTCAGGAGACAGACATGTCAAAACTTTAGTAATGCAAATGCCACCCACGCCTGCTGGCAGACAAGTGTGTGTGTGCGCGCCTGTGTGTGTGTAGACAATCAGGGCTGGTACAGCTGTTCTCCACTCAAGAACTTTTTAAAAGTGTGTCAGTCCCAGTACACTTACCACAAAGAGCTGTCATGCCAATGTGGCCGCCCGTCACACGACCGCAGACCAATTTTTCTTAACTTTAAACATATTACTTCTGCTTCTGAGAGAGAGAAAAAAATGCTTATGAGGACATTTAAAAAAAAAAAAAATATATATATATTTTCTGCAGTGAGTACTGTGGTGTAAAATTATTTTAATTCCATTCTTATCCAGAAAAACTTGTTTGGAGGATATGAGCTACACCAAACACAGCTTAAACAGTCCCAGACTCACAAGTCGTTTTTATGGGGGTGCGATGAACTGTTATGAGGCACAAAAGAAGGCTTGTAGCCGAGTCAAACACAAAGAATGACTTGTTTCGCTTATCTTACAGCACAACTAGAACAATCCATTCACTTAACGTCAACTTTAAGCACCAATGGATTCACCTTTCATCAGAATCACAAAAGGCGAATCGTTCTGGTTAGGCGACAAACCAAACAAAGTATAATTGTCTTTCACAAGCGATTCTGCACAATTTCCTCACGTAGCAGTATGGAAAATTATATGTAGATGAAATAACGAAAAAGCAAAAACAATTGGATACTTAAACCACACTTTATCCATAAATGTCTTTGCATTAGATAAACTATCAAAACAAGTGGCATTTATTTGAGATACTGCACTAACACACCTATAATAAAACAATCAAGTAAAATCAGTTCACATACATATCGGTAATAAAAACAGTTGATATCGGTTGATCTTTACACACAACGTCAGTCGGCAATTATATAAAAAAAAATATATAAATATCTTTGAATTAGATATAATTCAAAATATAAAAACTGGCATTGATTTTAAATAAATCTAAATATTTCACAAAAACAGGCTCAATTTCAGATTATAAAACAATAGGCAGCCTACACTGATAAAAATCCAGACAAAAAGTTTGTGCTTCCAAATATTAGTGGACACCAGTTGCTTAGAAGTCTCTTAAAAATTGTTCAGAAAAGTGCATTTGAGAGCAGATGACACTTGCTTAGATTTGTCTCCTAATACAATGACTCTGACATTTTTAACAGTGACTAAAGTGACCAAAATACTTTGTGGCCACTGTATACATTTACAATCTTTCCCATGCTTTCATTCTCTGGCTATAATTTACAGACTGCTAACTCTTCGATTTGGCACGGCCGATTTGTCTCGGAAGAGATAACAGATTCCGGATCCGTTCTGCCGCGACTGTTAGCATTTATGATGGGAAATGGGTCTTTTCTCACAGCTCGCAGATGAAATTATGATCATTGTTACAGTTTACAACTTGACTCTTTCCCCTCATTCCATGGCATTGTCAAAATCCACATTAAATTAATGGCTGCCGCCCATATTCTTGGTGCTAAATATGTCATATTCTGCTTTTGGATGGTGCGCTGTGATCGAAGGCAGGGCCATCCATTCATCTTGCTTATGCTCTCATAAATCTTGACTGACTTGTGCCAGCGAATTGACACACTCGTGCCCGCTGCTTCCAGTAAATAAAAATATAACCTGTCAATAGTCTGCATACTCCGGCTCTGCAAGCAAATCATGCCGCCGCAGTGTCTCCATTTCCCGTCCGACAGCCTCATTTCATAAACACACACACACACACACACACACACACACACACACACACACACACACACACACACACACACACACACACACACACACACACACACACACACACACACACACACACACACACACACACACACACACACACACACACACACACACACACACACACACACACACACACACACACACACTTTTAGTGTGAAAACAAATCTGTTCAACATGATTCTATGGAGAACATATTGATTACAGGGTTTACTGTGCTATGTCGTCATGGCAACAAAGTAATATTGATATATCTTTGCACAGACAAGCTTAGTAAAATCATGTAAACATGAAACGGTGTGCGTTTCGTGCGCATTTGTGCTGAAGAACCAACATAGAGCTGGGCGATTAATCAAATTTTATTTTCAATTATGAATTTGGCTTCTAATGATTATGAAAACATGATAGTCGAGAAAACGATTATTGCGCCGCTTTCCGTTTTGCATTATATCTTTAAAGCATCCTTTATTACACTTCACATAAGGAAGCAGGTTATGAAAATAAACTCAGAAACTGGCATTTCTATGTGCGGTCAGCACCGTGTCTATGAGTTGCGTGAAGTGACTGGGGAACACACTGAATCTTCTCACGGCTGATGCAAACTCTGGCGTGGGGACGCCCATCACTTCTGCACATTTGCTGCAGCCAGATTATAACATGATGACTCGCGACATAGTGAATCATAATATACGTGTCATGCGCTAGTGATCTAGTAACAGCTGTGCCCTGTTTGATTGACAGGCGGCATGTGTGTTAAGAACTTGAAACCATTCTTCCATAATTCACATATTAGTTAGTGTTATTATTTGTTGTTGTATTGAAGCTCGTATTGAGAATAGTCAAATTTCACAACCGACTACTGAAATGTTGGTTTTGTGATAATGTATAGCCTTTATTGTACATGGTAGATCTTGCTGCAATAACATGATGAAAAATGACATAAATGTATGATGTTTCCAAAGTCAATGAGTAACCATGTTAAATAATCGGGATCTCAATACGGACCAAAATAAGTGCGATTATGATTTTTGCTATAATCGAGCAGCCCTAATTTCAACCTGTTTCACTTCAGGAACTTCTGGTTCTCGTGCGCACTGTCACTTGCTTCTCACGAGGTGAGACTGAGATGGGCGAGGCATCATGTCATAAGGGCCTGTGCGAGCATGTGTGGCCCCGTGAGGAGTTTTGTTTTATTTACCTAAAAGACGGGTCTTTTAAACAGGACTGGTCAGGTGAAGATTAAAGGGTTTGATGTACAACATACTGTCATCATTAACTCACCCTCATGTTGTTCCAAACATTGTTCCAAAACATGATGAACTATCCTTTTAAACTCGCAGCGTCATGTTCTTTATAGCTCATTAGAGCCAGAAGCAGACGGAAGGCAGAGGCGGAGAGAGGGATGTGTGTGTGTGTGTAAGTTTATCCAGCACAAGGGTCCCAGAAGGGGGAGCTACAGTAGGATGTGGTGGATGGATAAGTGTGACCCGGGTTTGCTTTTGAATCTGATCATCAGGAGCACAGCTGCTCATTCGGCTGTGTGGTCACAAGAGAAAAAAAAGGAAATAACAACAGCCCCCCCCACCCCCTCATCCCATCCCATCCCATCCCAGTCATCAAATATACCACACAGAGCTCCTCCTCTACCTCATTTACACACTTAGAGTATACCCAGACATGAAAACTCTTGACATTATTTACTTACTCTCGTGATGTTCCAAACCTGTACTGTTGAATACTTTTCCGGTATATAACTCACCATTTCAGTGCCATTAATTGTTTAAAAAAAAAAAAAATTACATAATTAATCATGTCCCTGGATCATAATATGGAACAATCCAACCATTGGAGCAAGTCAAGCTTTAAGTACCACCTGTTTTCAGCAGGGGGCAGTAAGCAAAACTCCAGCGGTGAACACGACACAGCTATTCAGACAACAAACCAAATGCAAACGTAGTGCAATTCCAATCGCAAGGATGTCAATGTGTTTTTCCAAGTTTCAAATGGTTTAACTAGACACAGCGACCTAAAAATGCTTCTTATGATGCACCACAAACAAAGTGAGACTTATGTTTAATAATATGGAATATACATGACAATATATTGCCTTCTAAACTCACTTTATTCGTCTGCAAAAATGATGCGATGCATTTTAATGATCTGAATTAGTATTTTTATACATAAAAATAATAATAATAATAATAATAATAATATCAATAAACGGTATCATTATACATTGAATTATTGTTATTTGAGGGGCTTTTTCAGCAGATATTTATATATGATTAATTTGGTTAATAAATTGGCACATCATGTCATTAAAATATAGTTTTTCCGATTAAATCACAATCTTTATTTGAGCGATCTCGATATGCTTAAATCCAAAGATCGATCTTTCACTCAATGTGCAAGCCTCTACTACAATGGGAGGAAGTCACTCGCATTTGCAACCAAATTTCATGCTATGCAAATAAAGTGAATATATTTGGCAACTGGCTGGTAAATGTTTACATTTCACTTACTAGTAATTGTTTAGTTTAGTCATGAAGTATCAATACCCAGCCCTTGTAATTAAAAATGTTAATCGATTGACAGCCCTAAAATACACACACAAACACACACGTTGTGTTTCCATGTTTTATGGGGATTTTCCATAGACATAATGGTTTTTATACTGTACAAACTTTATATTCTATCCCCTAAACCTAACCCTAAACCTCACAGAAAACATTCTGCATTTTTACATTTTCAAAAAACATAATTTAGTATGATTTATAAGCTGTTTTCCTCATGGGGACCGACAAAATGTCCCCACAAGGTCAAAAATTTCGGGTTTTACTATCCTTATGGGGACATTTGGTCCCCACAAAGTCAGTCACACACACACACACACACACACACACACACACACACACACACACACACACACACACACACACACTAAGGTAAGGAATGACATATGGTTCAGTAAATGATGACAGAATTGTAATTTTAAGGGCCTATATTAGCAATGTAAAGAACAGCATTTGAAGAACTCGAAATGTGCAAATGACCTGCTTTAGCAAAGAGATACTAAAACATTAGCGAAGTACAGTACACCAATCAACCACTGAGTGCCAATCTAAAGCTCCTTATGAGCAATAGTGAGCTATAAATGTGAGCTTAAAGATCTCATTCATCACTACACACTTTCCAGGTCTCAGCTGTGGCCTAGATAATGAAGACCGATTGGATCTCACATCCACGAATGAGGGACTTCTTGGACATGCAGTACGTAGAGGGTACAGGATAAATAACCTGCTCGCTGGCCCTCCTGAAATCTCATAACTCAACATATTGAGCAGGAGAGGATATGGCAGAATTCCTGGGATCAGACGTCCTGTTTTATGGCCTGTTCCACTGTGGGACTACCATTATGTGCGTCACTGCGCTTCGGGGTACTCGTCCAAAACTCAAGCCGCTGCCAGTGCCTCTCTGTAGCCTGGATTAGGGACAGGGACAGGCAATCTGGCTTTTGAGGTAATTCCCTTCACTCTGGTCCAATACCACGAATGCGGAGATACTGGGCCCCAACGTTCCAGTCTTTTTATAGGGCTTGGTGCCTTATGGACCTGTGGTGAGCCCTGATGTCTGCCGAAAAGGCAGGCCAGGACAAAAGGAAGGGCATAAAGATGTGTAATGGAAAACAGAGCAGAGAGATCTCGGGCGAGGTGAAGCAAGCTTGCATTTAGGGATGGAATCGTACAGACTTTATAGGGCAACATAAATGCAATCTAATAATTGGGCTTAACTATACTGTATAATAAATAAAAACAAATGCCAGATTTATAAAATTCCACTGATAAAAACTAATTTCATAAAGTGCATATTTACCACCAGTCAGTAAAAGAACAGACTCGTAAGAGTCATTCCAGAACCAACCATGGGAATTGGACAACCCTGGTCACACTGTATTCTTTTGATTCACTAAAAACCAACCGGCTCATAAGAGTCATTCATTTGGGAATTGGGCTACACTGTTCGTGCTGTGGTTTGGCGCAGTAGCGGTGTTGAAGGCCATTGATTAGAAATGCACGAAACACTTTCAGATAATTATAGTACGGTCTTCTGCCTGCATCAGCAGAGGAATACACGTTCAAGAACCGTTAAATGGAACCGAACGCCAAATATCGGTTCTGAATAAGAACCCAACTCTTTCAGTGTATTCCTGCCCCCACAACTCAACTCACCACCTCCCTTCCTCACCCTCAGTGAAGGTTAATGGTGCTGAAGGGACACAGTGGAATACAGATCAGCGCAAGATGGATGAAGAGCTGCTGGAAAACTCTCCCACAGCTCTGGAGTCTAGAGATTAACTAAATATTAACCAACAAAAAAACCCCATACTGCTGAGGCCCTAAAAGCAATTAAAAGACGCTCCTCCATCAAACATCTCCCTATGAAGCAAACCAGAGAATGAGCTAATAATATTTAGACGTCCTATGCCCGCCTGCACATGTTGAAGGTTAGCAGAGAAATTATCTTAAAGAGGAAGTGTGCTTTGTGAATCAAAGGCTATGACGGAGTACAGAATGGCATAAAATGGTGTACAAATGTGAAAAATATGGTAGTGCACTACTGTTTAATGTTGCATAATGTAACCATTATTATCATCGTTTATCTTGGATTCAAAAAGTCTTCCAGTGAAAGCCAAACCATCACTTTCTGAAATCGCTGACTTCAGTTTTATGTTTATGTGCTTGAGCTCACTTCTTCAGCTCGATATGGTCTTAAGACTCACTGCCACCCTGTATAAATTGATTCTGAAAAAATAACATTGAATTTCCATTTAAAGTAATGCTGATAATCAGCCAAAGACTGCATGGAAAAACAACGTCAACAGCTTCTTACAATACGCAAAAGGCTTTGCTTATTGCCCCTGCATTTAAATGATCACCCATTATCTTTGGCTGAATGCATTGATTCAGATAATGAAGATAAAGAGAGAGGAGGGGATGGAGCGAGGGATGGAGCGAATGAGGGCGAGGTGATTTTATTGGCTGGAATAAACATGAAATGCTCTTCTAAAGGCAGTTTAGAAAAAATCTTTCTATAAACACTTATGGCTCCAGTGTGTGCATTATACACGGAGGGCTTTTGTGTTGCAGGCCTACGGAGGAATTTCATTTGGGAAGAAAATGCGCTATAACCCCTAAGATTATCAATAACTTCAAGTGAGATTCAAAAGGTATTTGCAAGGATGTCAAACATAACAGATCATATAGGACAAAACCATATGAGCAGATGGGCTTGATTACAGTTAGACAGCATCCTTAACCAAAGAAAAAAAGAGATGGCTTATCTGTGTGTGACATGCAATATTTGTAAAGAACTAGGAGTTTATATAAGAGTTCAAACTTCATCAGAGAGCAAGTTTACACCACGTAAGAGACAGCACAAAAATTTCAAACAGAATCTGACATGGGCATCCTTTCAATTTCGAGTGTTTCCAATAGTGTTGGGAAATCCATTTGGTTGACCACAACTCATCTTACGCATTCCTACTCATCAAATGTGTTGCCATTTTAGGGTGTTTACACACTGGAGAAAGCTCTGACATAGTTCTTTAATATGAAAGCACCATAAAACACCAACTTCAACGAAAAAACAAGATTCTATATCTTAAAGCTAGGGTGTGTAAACCAGAGAGGCTAGCAGTTAGCAAGCTAGCTTTGAAAGCATAGCGCCCGCCCTTGCTTCAGAGGTGTCTCCAAAGCGCCCCCCACACCCACACCTACGAAAAAGATCACAACCTAGCTTTAAATGTAATGAGACCTCTCAAAAGTGGGGCTTTTTTTTTTTTTTTCAATCCCCATTCAAAACCTTCATTTAGACCACGTTTGGCAATTTGCAAGATAATTATGTTTTTTTTTTAATGGATAAGGGCCAGGACCTCCAGACCCCCCTTCCAGGGCACTGGATGTTGCTTAAGTATTCAGCGGTTGGGAGCAAGTCAATCATGACTCATCTACTCTCGTTTCCACAAATGTGCCACTGCCCGACACTCTTTTTCACATGCACAAAAACTGAATGCTGAATAAATGTCTTACTATAGGCTACAAAATAATTAACAGCAAAAACGAAGAGATTGACTATTAAAGAATCATAAGAGCAGCCTGTCATTGCACCGTAGAGAGGAACGGCTCAAAAGTCAAACTCCTCAAACCTCTTCAGTTACTTGACCTTGATGCAGCTTTCAAACTGAAGTGTGCACAGATATTAACATACTGAGGAATGCTACAGTCCTGGAGAACATGGTCAAACGAAGCTACAGAAAATTACTGCCGACCGCTTACTGTAAGAGGCACATCATTTAGCTACCTGTAGGAGTTTTAGACTGCACGGTTACACTGCAGTGATTTTACCATGTGTAATGGGAGTGCCTTAAACCCCTTAACCAAGGTAAAATCACTGTAGTGCATGGCCTCAAGTGGCTTTTATGATAAAAAATAATGTTCAATAAAGTTACATTTATTAATAATCAGAAAAAACAATTATTTGTCCTAAGTAATATAGTCCATTAGCCGAACTGTAGGCGGTTTATAGTTTCCAAGCAACATAGCAATGTGGCGTTTATCAGTTTTGTAGAACAGCTTTAAATGTGGCTCATCCAACCAGATGTAAAGATTTTATTAATTGTATGATATTAAATAAACCAGGCAATGTTTGAAATCAAAAACTTCCGGTGGTTAAAGGGCGTTCTGATTAAAATCCAATAAAGCACTGCAGAAATAGTCTATACAATGTTTCTGGTCCTGATAATATAATCTTTTTATATAACAAGCGATTAACATATTACTCAGAAAGTCAACAGACCCTTAAAAAATGTCAATAAGCTCTTTTTCGCTGGTGTTTCCATATTATACATTTAAGCTAGCTGCTGTGTGTATGCACACAAGCCTGTTCCAATTACAAAATCGTCCATCTTTGCTTTGACAAACACTCGCATAGAAGAACTCGTCCTGAATGTAAACATTGGAGTTAAAAGAGAACATCAAAACAAGTTCTTAAGAATTCCGGTTTTCAGTTTTTCCTTTCTTGAAAATGAGTCTCTTGAAACAGTAGTTTGGAATGTAACATTTAGGCCAAACTTCACTACATTAAGTCAAAATGCAGCTTTATAAGATGTAGGCCTAATACTGCACAATAATCGCTCCCCAAATCTCTAGAGCAGGCAAGTCTCAACTAAATAAAAATATGTAGATTGCAAATTAATGCAACCCTGAGCTTTGATTTAGTATCAACCAGACTTGGTTAAACAACCCCATTAACTGAAGTATTTGACATGCAAAGAAACTATTCAGTCTAATTCTCCAATAGACCCTCAGAGCTCAGTTGAGCTTATGCCCTCCACCACAAACTATATCAAAGGGCATAGCGGGTAGAGTGCCAACTTTCAATACATGGTGCAATTCTCTAGGCTTACTGTCAATCTGACTCCTCAAAGCTGCTCTGTGAAAAGTTACGCCCAGGCCAGACTATCCAACTTATTACCAAATTCAGAAAAACAATGATACGGCAGATACTTTATATTTGATACATCCGTACTTGACCACAATATGCTGTAGGGCAGGGCGATATATCAAATATTAATGATATAATGGAGATTGTTTTGCTGACGAAGTCAATGTTTTTTTCTTTTCTTGGAACAAATGGGTAAATGAAAATAATACTTGCTGTGATCTCCCATTCACTGCTGTCAAAGTTTACCCTGCCATAGTTTACTTCCCCGTTCTAAAACCCGCTGTGTGAAAAAGGTCTATTGGGTTTCAAAAATAAGTCAGTGAAATAGCTTTGCACAATAAAAACATTTGAAGGTAAATAATGCTTTTAATTAAGCTACTATGTATCATTATGTATGAAAAATAAAGTGCATATCAGTGGAAATGACTGAATTTCATTCTCCCTTGTGTTTATTTATTTTGGAGGAATTTTTCTCCCCTTTTCTCCCCCAATTTGGAACGCCCAATTACCAATGCGCTCCAAGTCCTCATGGTGGCATAGTGACTTGCCTCAATCCGGGTGGCGGCGGACGAATCTCAGTTGCCTCCACGTCTGAAACTGTCAATCCGCACGCACATTTTATCACGTGGCTTAACTTATCACGTTACCGTGGAGACATAGTGTGTGTGTGGAGGCTTCACGCTATTCTCCGCGGCATCCACGCACAACTCATCACGTGCCCCACTGAGAGCGAGAACCACATTATAGTGACCACAAGGAGGTTACCCCATGTGACTCTACCCTCCCTAGCAACCGGGCCAATTTGGTTGCTTAGAAGTCCTGGTTGGAGTCACTCAGTATGCCCTGGATTTGAACTTGTGACTCTACCAGTGAGCGTCTTTACTCGCTGAGCTACCCAGGCCCCCTCCCTTATGTTTATTTAATGAAAAAGGAATTATTAGATTTATTTAATATCTTTAAAATATTGAATCTTCTTGGCTACAATGGCTGTTTGGCTGAAATGATGGTTCCTCGGATAAAAAAAAGAAATAAAAACAAGTCATTTTAGAGCAAATACATAATTATCGAGATATATATATATATATATATATATATATACATACACACATATACACATACATACATATATAGAATATAGTCAATGGCTGAAAAATCGAGATATTATCATTTAAGATATATCGCCCAGCCCTAACATGCTGCATTTAAGGCACTGATGTTTATTACTGAACGTGGGCTTAATTACTTTAACGAACAAAACACTGAAAACATGCATTGTACATCTTCCTTTGTAACCTTCCAAAACATCTCAAAATGTGGTACGAAGGAGGGGAAAAAAAAGGGGCATTATCATCCAGCATAGATTGTCACAAATCAAGGCATTTTACATCAAGTACACTGATCAGCGAAATGCAGTCTGTGCTCACATGAAAAGCTCCAACCGCTCGCTTCCAAAAGCAACAGCCTTATGCAAGATTTAAGTTCCACATCTTAAATTTTGCACTTCTGTGTATGAATGAGAGAAATGTGAACACGGGCATAAGAAAGCGTTGGCTTTCCATCCACTTGCTCGATGAACTGGAATACACATTAGCGTACGTGCAATGTGCTTGGAGTCAAGCATGCATGCTTTCCATCTGACAGAAACACACACACACACTTTCTGAGTTAATAAGGTTGATGGAAATGTGCATCTGAGCTGATGTGAGATCAATAAATAAATCAGTTTATTCTACTGTGTTATATCATTACATCACTGCCTTCTTTATCTGAAGTAAAGCTCTCTCGTGTTCACGTATGGTTTTGCCATTAAGATTCTAACTATTCTAGAATTTCAAAAGCCTTAAGTACTTCCGAGAACACACCACAAAATTTCCTGACTTGAACTAGAATAATGGAAAATTACATAACTAGGCCGCTTTGAGATTTAACAGTCTAGCATCCATGCCAAGTGAAAGTAGTGACATCACAATTGCCTGAGAATTCGATTCTTTAACAAAAAAAAAAAAACATCAAAAGATGTGGGGGAGTAACATGGGGAGAGTTGTAACACCAGCAATTCCACCAATCAGGGATAAGATACGAGTCATATGATTTTCAGTGTTTACCTACTTCCTCCCTGATCCCACATGGTAGCTGTCAAGGCTGAAAACAGGTGCATGCAAATTCTATAGAGAAAACCCTATTTTTGAGGTAAGAAAGTACTTTTTTTTTTTTTTTCCAAGACTATATTTTATTTAATACTTATACTATTGCAGATAAAATCATATGACTTATATTATATTGTAGTTTCTCAAGCAAAATGTTATGCATTATGTTTTCCCCTGCTAATTTCAAACCACTATGCTAATCCAGCTAGCTAAACAATGGCTGACAGAGGTCATCACCTTGCATACAACTAAAAAGACTTTCTTGATTTTAATAATTTTACAGAATGCCTAGGCAGTGGAAAGGAAACGCAGACAGAGGTGTGCCTGCCAGTGTTTTAAAAATCGGATGAGGTCACAAAGATGGGCAAGACAGTCAGATTAGTTGCCAAGGCACATGAGATCTGTATCTGCCGTGTAACACGGAGCAGATAATGCAAATCACTGCAGGAGGAGTCCATTGATCTTCCTAGTGTAGGTTACTGGAGCGGCAACAACGTTTTCACTGAGATGCAGGAGGAAGTGTTAGCGGACTATTTGAGTCAGGCAGCAGACCTGAATTATGCACCGACACCACGTGAGGTAAAGCATATATGACATATTAGCCACTGGACACCAGAGTAGAATTGAATACTAGCATAGGTGCCAGACAAATTGAAAAACAATTTTTGTGTCTATGTACTCAGGCTTTCTATTCCACTTTTTTATTTACAGAAAACTTTTGTGATGTCTGTATGGGGCCGTTTGGCAACTCTCAGCCAAAGAAGTGTGGGTAAAATGTGCCATATGCAGTCTCTGGGCACACCAAGCCTGCACTCCAGGGTTACCAACATTCATTTGTCACCGTTGTGACCGATTAAGAACATACACACAGACACATACAAACACACACATAGACATTGTTTTTATTAGACCTACATGTTCTTTACACATTGTAGTAGTGTTCATCAAGCATACATACCATTAAGGAAGTTTGTTCTAGTAGACTAATTCACACACGCACACACCCCTGAGTCAAACAGAAGATACATTGTACTGGATTTTCTTTTATTTCAATACACCTCTTTTTGAAGCATATTGCAGGTCTAATTGTTACAACTTACCCCAGCATGTGTTACAACCTACCCCGTTGTGG
This sequence comes from Xyrauchen texanus, assembly GCF_025860055.1. Lineage (NCBI taxonomy): Eukaryota > Metazoa > Chordata > Actinopteri > Cypriniformes > Catostomidae > Xyrauchen > Xyrauchen texanus. The sequence continues at coordinate 29,761,035 of NC_068318.1, forward strand.
GGTAGGTTGTCACAAAGGAACACCATGTATTTGACATCAACTCATGAGGTTCGTGATATTCTAGCAGAGGTTTGAATTGGTGCCATTTACAGTAAACAAATGTGGGTACTTTGTATAAAGTTTTGAGAACTCGAGCTCAAAAATTCTGCGAGTTACAGATGCTGAAGCAAAATGTGTTACAAACATACACGGTCTCCCGTACTATTAACACCATATTTGTTTAATTTTTCCATTCCAACTGATCTTTAACAGCTGAGCATATTGGCAGTCATTTCATAAACAAAAGGCAGATTCTATTTAAACTTAATTAATAGGATCAGCACTAAATGACCGATAGCCTCAAAGTCAGAACAGATGGAATCAACATGCGACTTGATAGCAGCGCGGCTGGAGGGAGCAGGGAGGGGGGGCTGAACTTGAACCCAATGACCTTATAGGCAAGAACGTCGTGGCTCAGTTCGATCAATACAATGACACATCACAGCAACAGAAGCTCAGCATAAACACAGACCAATTTCAAAAGGAAACCTCAAAGAATGCATAAAGGAGGACAAAAAACGAATCAAAATTCACATCATTCTTACACTTCGGTGCCTTACGTCCACAGATAGGATGTTTTTTCAATTCCAACCCCATCTAAAGACCTGTGATGCCTGTAGCATGTACACATCCTATATTGCATCCTAAATGCATCTCAATATCAGCCCGTGCCAGATAAACATTCCCTACGTTTCATGCTCCAATGCAGGGGTGCTCGGATGCCCTTGCTATGTAAATATAGAGTATCACGACCAACTGCCAGGGGAATGGCAAAGCCAGCCATATTTACAGAGAAATATTGCTTTCAAGCAGCCCCTCCCCCTGCACATGACAGAAACGAAAACAAATTCCCGTCCTGAATTCAGGCTCGGCAAAAAGGGCTCGTTCGTCACGGTAAGCCCCTACCTATCAGGGCTATACCCAGTGTGCTAGGAGCAAACCCCCCCAGCCCAAGTCCTGCATCGCAAGATTGCATCTTTTATTTATCACTGCTTGGCTTTATTTATGCACAGCATTCCATACTGGGATGCAATCGGCCAAGAAACCCTCCCCGTGTGCACAGACTTGTCGTTTCCCATCGCCTGAGCTCGGAATGAGGCACACACAAAGGGAAAAAAAATTCACTCCTCTCTAAAATCAAAAGCAGAGAGCTCCACGTAGCTGGTTGGAAAACAGGGAAAGAGCCCTTGATCTTCCAAAACAGTCCGTTTAAGGGACTCTAGGCATGTGTGTGTGTGTGTTACGGAGAGCACAAACCAATTTTGGCTCAATATTTAGGGCACAAAGCCCAGCAACCTCTCTTCCTGCAAGCTGCGGACGAGGAGGAGGGGGAATGGGTCATGCAGAAAATTATGCTATGCTGATTGCATTAAAATTCGAATTAACTTAAGGCAGTAACGTGATTAAAAGCTTGATTATTTTCCAAAGGGCGTAGAGACACATAATCAAAAGGCTAATCACAAGGACTTTAAAAACAAAAGGACGAAGTTGCAATACAACAAACCAGGTGAGCCACTATATTTATAACACAGACGGATCAGAATAAAACGCAATTAGGATACAGACCAGTTCATTTGAGGATTTCAAGGCGCGTAGTGACGTCACGAGTACCATTCAATCAGCAGATTGAAAAAGAAAAAAAAGTGTATGCATATCATTAAAGGCCATTTAAAAATAAATAGAGGCACTGCGTCTTTAAATCGCCATTCCTCCCACCCCTTTGCCAAATCTCTTCTATTTAACAAACAGTGAAAGAAAACAAAAAGCTGCTTTTGTCTCCCTTCCTCTTTGGAGGGTGACAGAAAGCTGAAAAGACACAACTGAACATGGAAATGGGAACAAAGTGCCAGTTTCAATAGGGATGCCTGACAGCGATTTGATATGCGCACCCACCAAATCCAAAACCAGTAAGCTTCGATGCTGAAACAGACGTAAATGTATCTTTAGAAAAACATTACTAATCACGCAGAGCCTAAATTTGAGCAGTTTTTAGTCGTCGTGGTCTCAACATCGACTTACTACACCAATAACCCCCCTGACGCTTTCACGTCAGAAAAATAAACAGACCAGACAAGCTTCGCAGGACTTGTCATTTCGAACGTCTAACTAAAAGATAGCCGAATAATATGTATTTTAATAATAAAAGTTAAACTAAAAATCAAATTAGAGCGCGATGAAGTCGAAAAAACGTTGTAGCCTATGGGTCGCGCGACACTGATCTCCACTTCCGCGCTGTTTGTCTCGCGCAGAAATATGCAGCGCTACATTGTTGCAACAATGTAGTTGGAACGTTTCCCACGATTATCGGGATGTTTCGTTAAGCCAGAACGCTCGGTGTCTAAGTGCGAAATTAAACGGAAGCCCTGGCAGGAGATTTAAACCCGTTGAGCCCCTTTGTCGTTGTATTCCTCCCTTTGTTCGCCGTAAATGCAATAGTCCCCTTTCATTCGACTTGTGTTCCTCTTTTACAACGACATTTGAACGTTTCCCTCGATGTTGCGTTGTAACCGGACCTGGAATTAATAGATTTAAACATTTTCCACGCCGTGGAGTTCGGTCCACACTCACCGACTTGTAATACGTTGTCCACACAGCCACTCTCCAGCAATGCGATGCCCCGTCGGAACGGTAGCCGCGTCTCGTCCACGTTCTCCCCGCTAGACGCGCTCTCTTCCCCGCCCGTGTTGAACGAGGAATACATGCAGATTTCCCGTTCGCTCCTCGGGAAAGACCAGTACACGATCCGCCGCTGAACGGGCTCAGGGATGCGCTCGAAGCGCTCCTCAACCCGCTGGAACGGCCACTTCTCGGCTACTTTCCGCGCTGCAATGTCCAGGAGCGATTCGGGGCTCTGGGTTTTGCTGGATCCCCCTGGCCAGACCCCGAACCGCCGCATACTGTTCCACCGGACCGCTGCCCTTGTCTACACGTCGTACTATACCCGGGTCGGCAGCAGAGCCGTTTAGCTGGTGGCTGCTGAACGCGCTCCGCCATGATCGCACTGCTTTAACGGCAAGGGCGGAAGTCGCCGTACTATATAAACGGGATAACGAAGGGAAACGGTTGAGACGCGCATCGATTGTTCGCCGTGAAAGGACAGCCAGGCCTTATTTGGTCAAAGAGGCGGGGCCTCGCAGTGTTGTCAAGTCTTCTGTGTGGACAGACTAAGAATGGGGCGTGGCCTGTGGGCCTGCAGCTGAGCTAAATAAGGAAAGGAAGGCGGAATTCTTGCACGTCGGCGACTCATTATGAGTGTCACAAGTTCATAACAGGAAGACGCGTGAGGGGTTGGAAACACTCTTATGTTTTGTCCCCAAACTAATCAAAGAAACATAGAAATGATATAGAGAATACACACAAGCATAAATGATAAAGGAGAGATAGGATAGGCCCTATGGGTGGAGACTTGTGTCTGAAACATCAGATCATCACACACACACACACACACACACACACACACACACACACACACACACACACACACACACACACACACACACACACACAAGCTGTCATAATGTTCTTCAGAAATGTAATTTAAAGGAATATAGGCTTGTTCTCCAATAAAGAAACATTATTGAGCATTTAATAGATTTTTGTTTTGTTGATGTAGCCCAGTATATATATTGTAAACCATGAATTAAAATATAATAATATAAATAATATCCAAAAATAAATGAATTAGTTTGCTTTTTGCAAACTTCATAACAGAGGGTATAATGCATGACCAATGCTGATTTACAGCTATTTAATACATGTGAAATTACTTTATAAGATCTTCCAAGGATTTTTGTTATCACAGTACTTATATTTCACAGTGTTGCTGCTGATCTGAATGGAAGGGCGTTGTAATTATTTCTTTTTCTTTCAGGAGGCCATGACATGCAATTTGTAAATAGGCAGCAGAACTTTAAATATGGTGCAAAGTGTCACTCCTTATCAATTCCAATATATTCACAAATGCGATGCACATTTCTGAAATGACACTATTAACAAATGTTGACTGCACCCTTACATTTAATGAGGTTTACCGTTCATCGTGGTGATTTGTTTAAATATGACAATTAAAGTGTTGTGCGTGACTTACAAGATGGGATAACATTAGCTGAGGCTGCGATCGTCTCAAATAGTTTCTTAGAAATTTAGGAATTATATATCTTTCTTCCCTCTCTGAAATGCGGCTGCAAAATTCAACACTGCAATTTTGTTTTCATGTTATGCTGCTCTGGTTCAGAATCATGCTAAATGCTGAATCACTGATTAAATTAGATCTTTTAATCATAAATGGGCAATGTAAAGTTAACGCCCAAATTATTTCACATAAAATATCTGCTACAAATTTGACTATGTGTGTGTGTGTGTATATATATACATATACACACACACACTCACAACAATCAGCCACAACATTAAAACCACCTGCCTAATATTGTGTAGGTCCCCCTCGTGCCACCAAAACAGCACCAACCCGCATCTCATAGCAGAGATGATATACTTCTCATCACAATTGTACAGAGTGGTTATCTGATTTATTGTAGACTTTGTCAGTTCAAATCAGTCTGGCCGTTCTCTGTTGACCTCTCGCATCAACAAGGTGTTTCCATCCACAGAACTGCCGCTCACTGGATGTTTTTTGTTTTTGGCACCATTCTGAGTAAATTCTAGAGACTGTTGTGTGTGAAAATCCCAGAAATACTCAAAATAGCCCGTCTGGCACCAACAATCATCCATGCGATTATCTAATTAGCCAATTGTGTGGCAGCAGTGCAGTGCATAAAATCATGCAGATACAGGTCAGGAGCTTCAGTTAATGTTCACATCAAACATCAGAATGGGGAAAATGTATCTTGATCTGGTTTAAGTATTTCTGATGGTTGATGTGAACATTAACTAAAACTCCATACCCGTATCTGCATAGTTTTATGCACTACAGTGCTGTGCACTGTTGGCATTGTTTTAGCAGTACAAGGGGGACCTACGCAATATTAGGCAGGTGGTTTTAATGTTGTGGCTGATCGGTGTATATATACACTCACCTAAAGGATTATTAGGAACACCATACTAATACTGTGTTTGATCCCCTTTCGCCTTCAGAACTGCCTTAATTCTACGTGGCATTGATTCAACAAGGTGCTGAAAGCATTCTTTAGAAATGTTGGCCCATATTGATAGGATAGCATCTTGCAGTTGATGGAGATTTGTGGGATGCACATCCAGGGCACGAAGCTCCCGTTCCACCACATCCCAAAGATGCTCTATTGGGTTGAGATCTGGTGACTGTGGGGGCCATTTTAGTACAGTGAACTCATTGTCATGTTCAAGAAACCAATTTGAAATGATTCGAGCTTTGTGACATGGTGCATTATCCTGCTGGAAGTAGCATCAGAGGATGGGTACATGGTGGCCATAAAGGGATGGACATGGTCAGAAACAATGCTCAGGTAGGCCGTGGCATTTAAACGATGCCCAACTGGCACTAAGGGGCCTAAAGTGTGCCAAGAAAACATCCCCCACACCATTACACCACCACCACCAGCCTGCACAGTGGTAACAAGGCATGATGGATCCATGTTCTCATTCTGTTTACGCCAAATTCTGACTCTACCATCTGAATGTCTCAACAGAAATCGAGACTCATCAGACCAGGCAACATTTTTCCAGTCTTCAACTGTCCAATTTTGGTGAGCTCTTGCAAATTGTAGCCTCTTTTTCCTATTTGTAGTGGAGATGAGTGGTACCCGGTGGGGTCTTCTGCTGTTGTAGCCCATCCGCCTCAAGGTTGTGCGTGTTGTGGCTTCACAAATGCTTTGCTGCATACCTCGGTTGTAACGAGTGGTTATTTCAGGCAAAGTTGCTCTTCTATCAGCTTGAATCAGTCGGCCCATTCTCCTCTGACCTCTAGCATCAACAAGGCATTTTCAGCCCACAGGACTGCCGCATACTGGATGTTTTTCCCTTTTCACACCATTCTTTGTAAACCCTAGAAATGGTTGTGCGTGAAAATCCCAGTAACTGAGCAGATTGTGAAATACTCAGACCGGCCCGTCTGGCACCAACAACCATGCCACGCTCAAAATTGCTTAAATCACCTTTCTTTCCCATTCTGACATTCAGTTTGGAGTTCAGGAGATTGTCTTGACCAGGACCACACCCCTAAATGCATTGAAGCAACTGCCATGTGATTGGTTGATTAGATAATTGCATTAATGAGAAATTGAACAGGTGTTCCTAATAATCCTTCAGGTGAGTGTATACACACACACACACACACACACACACACACACACACACACACACACACACACACACACACACACACACACACACACACACACACACACCTTTGGAAAAAATGAAAGAGACCACTACAAAATGTTCAGTTTCTCTGGATTTACTATTTATAGGTATGTGGTTTTCTGACCTTGAATAATGCAAAGAAAACAAGTTCATATTCATGTTTAAACATCACAATACTAATGTTTTCACTTAGGAAGAGTTCAGAAATCCTTATTTGCTGAATCACAGCCTTCATGTGTCTTGGCATGCTCTCTACCAGTCTTTCGCATTGCTGTCGGGTGACTTTATGCCAATCCTGGTGTAAAAATTCAAGCAGCTCAGCTTTGTTTGATGGCTTGTGTCCATCCATCTTCCTCTCGATCACATTCCAGAGGTTTTCAACTGGGTCCAGGTCTGGAGATTGGGCGGGCCTCCATCTACACCTTGATTGACCTGGCTGTGTGGCATGGAGCATTGTCCTACTGGAAAGATCAATCCTCAGAGTTGGGGAACATTATCAGAGTTTTGTCTTCCAGGATAACCTTGTAAGTGGCTTGATTCATGCGTCCTTCACAAAGACGAATCTCCCCAATTACAGCCTTGCTGAAGCACCCCCAGATCATCAACGAACATCCACCCGGTCGTCTAATGGTAAAACACAGTACTTAACTTGTTCACAGTTATTGTGTATGTGTCTCTCGTATTTTACTTGTTTTGTCCTTATCTTTGCTATATTCATATAATAAGACATTCACATTCACTTCAGTCCATGAGGGGTAAAATGTTTTTCCATTTCATTCCAGGTGATGTCTTGTACTATATCTGATCAGGTGGGCAGATCTGAGGACCACAGTAGGTGTCTTTGATAAAACTCAAACGGGGAACTTACCAGCTAAAGAGAAGAGAGCGCTAATTTAATTTCATGCAAGAGTCTCACCGGTGATATAAAAAAGTGTGGCCTCGGGGTAAATTTAATTGATTGAGAAATGTGATGTAACTAATTGCAACTCATTGGTGTTGGATGTTGTAATCTCCAGCCGATCAATGCAATGTATTTCAGATTAGTGTCCGCACAATTTGAGTTTCCTTCATCTGTCATTTCTGATTTTTTAATGGACACATGCAGCGTCACACATGAAAGCATGTGGTTCTTTTTAATAAATGTGTTTTTATCCGGTTTGTTTTTACATCTGCATAACTAAGAATCATCCTTACTCTATAAAATCTAACCAGCATGTCCAAAATGTAATCAGACATCTACATTGCTAGGTCAAATGCAATGTAACATCCAGGTGTTGCTCTTCATTTTAAAACTTTAAGTAGCACTGTCATAATGACCAAACGTTGATTCATTCATATGGAATTCAATACTGGATAACTGCCCTCCTAATTAGGATAATTGATCAAAGGATCTGTACAGACTTGGCCAAAACAAATCGGTTTGATCTGACAATATTTTGGCATCGTATTAATGACAGCTGGCAAAACATGGAGTCAGGGGGTTTGGACTCGACTGGCCCGAGTCCCCTGTACTCTGATCTTTCTCATGTTTTTAATTAAATAGACATACACGTAGCCTATATTTATCATAGCAAGTCTGTTCTGTTGATATTACAATCTAATACTTTTGTTTCGCTTGTAAGCGGATGGTGATTGAATCAGTTGTTTTGTGTGGTTATTTGATATTCCAGCTTCATTTTCACCTAAACAGCAAAATCTAAATGGTGCAAGTTAAATAATTATTAGGGATAAAACAGAGCAGAACTCTTACACATGTGGGAAACCCTTTAATCCAAACAGTCATATAAAGAGTCAAAAACGTCAATTGCAAAACAAAGTTTAACCCATGGCATTTCATTTCTTCTATGGAACATAAAAGCAGATGTTAGACAGCCTCAGTCACCATTTACTTTCACTGCTTAACATCTCCTATTGTGTCCCACGGAAAAAAGAATGTCATAAAGCTGCATAAATGATAACAGAATTTTGGTTGTTGTTTTTTTCAGACCCATTTAAAGGGGTCATGACATGAGGAATGAAACATTCCTTGATCTTTTGACATATACAGGAAGAGGTCATTGTACTATAAAAACAGTCTGTAAGTTTCAGAACTCAAAACTTCCTCCTCACTGCAAAAAGAGCATTTGTTGTAACCAAGCTGTCAAAATGACTCGTTCTCTACTTCCTTTACATTATGATGTCACACTGTGGTTGATATTTGCATCTGACCGCTTCCACAACAACAGAATGAAGCAGGACCATGCACAGACATTTTGGGGGGCAGGTGCTCAAGCGGGAAAAAAAGGGGCACCCCTCTCAAAACTATTTATAAAAAATAAAATTACATGCAGCAGCACATCTTTTACTTACTCACATGTTTTTTGATTTCAGTACCCATACACTCATGAAAATGTTTAATACTCAACAGATTTCTACAAAATTCTCACAGAGGGCCTGTTCATCCAAAAAGAACATTTTGTACATTTTAAAGTTAAATGCATCAATCTGGTCACTTTGAGAGCAAAATTACCACCACAGTCTAGGTAACTAATGAGAAACACTACTATTTCTATATTTCTCACAAGAACAGGCAACAACAAAGAAAACAATGCCACATTATGCATCCTTTAGTGGTCTATAGTATAAATAACCATTCAAAATCAACAAATCTTTACACAAAATCGAAAAAGGCTGTTCTCTGAATAAATAAAATAATAAACCAACCAATCTACCATCCAAACTATAAAGTAGGCCAATGTTCAGTTGCAACAATTAGGCTAAGTGCGTTCTGTGTACTGAGGCGAAGGGACCAGGATCATTCTCCTGCCTTTAAAATTAAAATGAGATGAACAGTTAAACTTTCAAATCTGAGCTTGTAAAGGCCATGGACTTTTGTATTGAAATGACAATGAGTTGGCTTGCCAACAATTACCAGTAAAGTTTTTGCCACCAGAGTAAGATTCGATAATTTACTAGGCTATATCTTAAAGCTTTTGCTAATCAGTATGAGCATGCAGGGCCGTAACCAAAATATACATTGCTGGGGACAAGTCCCCCCCCCCAATATTCAGACATGGCAGTTTGTCCCCCCCAATAATTGATATCTTTGTTGCTGTTCTGCTGCAGTTCATTATGCACCGCTGTTTAAATGTCATTAATTTGTTACAGGAATAACGGTTTAAAAAAAAAGTTACATTTTTTGCATGCACAGTAGTCTAACACTGCTCGTCAATGTCATTTGAGATCAAATGAGCCAATCAAATCGATGAAGGCGGGACTCAAATTTAAGAAGCTGAGCGGGAACCTCGTGGATTATTCTAGTGCGACGCAGAACGCACGCATCAGTGTTAGTGTCATGTAAGATATGCGGTATTTGCCCACTATTTTATGATTGAAATGTTGTACAGACCAACAGTAATTTCCAATGGTGCAAACTATTCCCCATTTGGAGAAATGTGCATTTTTGAATTAAAAACATGTCATGTGCAATGTACAGCGAATGTGTGTTTATTGTAGAGGAATTGAATGAATGTGGTTATCTGTAACACAAAGTTCAGCATTTTCACCCTCCGATTAGGACTAGAACATGGTCTTACACCTGTGACTTGTGGCTTCCATTGAGTTTTTAGGTTTTGGCAAGGACAGTGTCACATATTTTGAATGCTAATATTATTAGGTAATAATTTAAAATGTTGTACAGCATCTCCGAAGAGTCTTCTTTTAAAAGGGACCATTTTATTTTGAGGATGAGCCACCAGTTATTGGAGTAGTTCACCTAAAAATTTAAAATGTAATGGAAAAAAACCCCCCAAATGATGTTACTTTTTCTTGGAACATAAAATAGATATTTTAAGCAGCATGTAAACAGTGGACGAATCACATATTTGCACATTTCTTGTGACGGTGACAGGTCGGCTAACGATTCCGACATCCAAATATGATTGACTATTAACCATGTAATGCATATGTATTTGTTTCAGTTGCCCGACAAAGCAAATAGCCTACCGGAGTGCACTCATTTTTCAGTGACGACGGCGTCACAACGCTATATTACGCCAACACCAGAATAGCTTGCTTGTTGTTAAGCTTAAAGGGGGGACTATTACCTAAGTTAGTCTGGCTGTATTGAGATGTTTTAATAGTGGTTTAATTTCATGCTGAATCTTAGTGCAAACAGTATCATAACCTGGCTGTCACCAATGAAGGCAGGCCAGGGAGACATGGATGCTGCTCCGTGTGTGTGTGTGTGTGTGAGAGAGAGAGTGTGATCACCTGTTGCCACACCCAATCAGAGATGCTGTCAGCTTTCTCAAGGTCAGCTTTCTCAGTGGAATATAGACATCCAAGCGGGGCATTCCTCTCTATTTCGGGGTAGCCGGTGTGCAGATGTCATTCACTATAGAAACAGCGCTGTCCTCCGCCATTTTAAACAGTGTGTATCCGATGTGAAAACTCCCAGAGCGCTGTTCTATGTAAACAATGACTAACGGATTCACTTTACGTCACCAACTGGCTCATATTAAACACAAATGCTCTTTTGCACCACCTGCTGGCTAACATATGTAATTTCAAAAATAAAGACAGTAACTCCTAACAGATCTGCACTGCTCTTACACTTTAGTTTAGAACGGCACGAACACAAGCGGAGTGATACACACACAGTAAAGCCTCCAAGTGCTGATGCTGTCAGACCATCAGTGCTCATGGAACGTCTCTCGTCCAATCAGATTCGAGGACCGGAACTAACTGTGATATATATATATATATTACACAGCCTTAAAGCCCAGGGCACCCCCAGGTAGTCAAGGGCCCCTGGGCACTGGCCCATTGGCCCGGTCTGTACTCCATCCCTGTATATATTGTAGTAAACTGTAAAATGTAGGCAACAAAATGACATCCCGTTATGACTGAAACATAGTCAACAACTTTCTGAATTTCAAGCAGCTGCCAGTTTGTTTGTTTTGTTTTTTTACAATAAATTGAACAGGCTATTTTTACAGTGTAGTAGAGTGTAGTAATATACAGTACATGTTTATTTTTGTAAAATTTTAGTCTCATGAAGTATAGAGTGCTTTAGTTTAGCTGGTCACATCTTAAAAACCCTTTCAATCAAAGCAATCTAATTGTTCCTTCAACAAAATCCAAGTACAAATTGCAGTTTCTGAAAATAGTAGTTAGTGAATAACTGCATTGTTCCCAAATACCTGTGTGAATCTCAATATCATCCCGTAACCCCTCCTGCTCCCAAGCAAACGGACCATCGGCTCTCATCACGCTGAGGAGGAAATGTATGGGACTCATTTTGAATATCTTTATTATTGTTTCATCTTGCCCTGCAGACAGGAATACAGAGCTGCTTTAATGACAGAAGCAGTTCTCACTGCATGTGCATCACTGCGAGGGGCCAACAGAGGGCATTCATTTATACTCATACACGTGTAGATTTCATACATTTCTCTTTGCTTTTGCATGAGATCATAGTTTTGATTTACAATTTTTTCAGCATTTCAAGGCCTAGCATATCGGTTTTGTTGACATAGGACGCACATCACTTGAACGCTTGCATTTGCGATCAAATATAAGATTGAATTGCAGCAGGTTTGGCGTCAATGCCATGCAAGAACCAATGCCATTTGACAACACAGATGTCAAACCTGATGTGCCGCATCCTGACGCACATATTTGAATGTTCACAAACACAAATGAGATTTGAGAGCAATGCATAGACTTACATTTTGACCTGCTCGGCACACAAAGCTATCATACAGCTTAAGAAGATTTGGAAATTAGCACATGAGTCATATGGACTACTTTTATGATACATTTTTGTCATTTTTGAAGCTCAACAGTCATAGTCTCCATTCACTTTCATTTAATGGAAGTCCATTGTTTACGAATGTTTCCATTGTAAGTGCTTTACTGTAACTGCATTTTTTTTTTTTTCTAATTAAACGAGGGATGCAAGATGCAATTTTGTTGTGAAGAAATCAACATTATGTCACAAATGCTGTTAATTGAGCTAAACTGGTATTGAACCAAGAACATTTCTTTAAATGTAATATTTGTGCTGAAAAATAATAACAAAAATATTTTGTTTTAGTTATAGTAATCAGACATGTACAAACAAGCATTTGTGCATGTTCAAAATTTTTTGAATATTTCACAGCAAACAGAACTGCACAATGTACAATTTAATGCCACAATGGTTGACGCAGTCTTTTCCCATTCTGTGCGGAGAGCTATTTCTATCTAGCGGCATTGTTCTAATTGTTACACGGCAATGAATAGTTCTTTTTATCCTGCTCTTTTCCATTCATAAGCTGGCTTTTTACATGGCCTGCTCTATCCATGCACATGTACCAAAAAATATCTGCTTAGCCCGAGACATTTCTTTGGCTTGCTGGAGACAGTCATGGCGAGAGATAACTAACGACACTTCTGCCAGCACCTAGAGATTCTTTTATGCCAGCCTCATTTGCATTCTGATTAGTATGCATGAAATTTCTTACTGAACTTTAATACCCTAACTGCAGCATAATGCACTTTAATGAGCATAAAAGTGAGCTTGACAATTAAAACTCACATTAATCACTAAATGCTACACTTATTGAAGGGAGCAGCAGAGGGGAGGGTGTCTAAGAGGGTGTTGGGGAGGGGCTAAGCGGGCTCTGACAGGCGGGCGAAGGAGAAAACGAGAGAGAAAAGGGGGAGGATAGATGAAAGATTTAATGTAGATGCACCTGAACACAGTGAAATACTAGCAATCACAGCATCTCCATTGGCAGAGGGGGAAAGAGTGTAATAATAGTGACCGCCCACTTGTTCGACAATGTTAACGACAAAGTGTTCTCCCCATACAACTTCTCAATACACATTTAAGCCTTGAATCAAACCAGCTCTGAAATAAATCACAATATAGACCTTAGGCTATTCATAGACTCACCATGTTTGATTTTTAATGTGCATGAAAACGAGGCTGTGGGGGATAGACGTACGGCCCCTTCAAAGGGTTGTTCTGTTGTCTAAAGGGTTTAGAATCGTTCCGCTGATGAATCATTAGAAAAACAAACAAAAAAATCATTGACATTTCCTAGAAATGTCAATAGACAAAAAAAAGAGTTGTGGAAAAATCTGATGTGATCTAGAAGGTTTATGCATGCCATCGAAGAGACAGTAAGTCTATCCTCACACCCTCGTTGTCATTCCCATAAAAATTTAAATTGGGGCGCCTCTGTGAATACTGTGAATAAGTATTTTCAAAAACTGAAAAGACTGCATGCCAAGGCTGAGTCTAAGGGGTGGCTATGGTGGGCATTACCCCCTAGATTTACCTTGTACCTCCCTAGTCGAGTGGAAAAATTACCAATGGGGATGTCCCAAGTCAGACAAAGGGTGAACCTATTGTCTAACCTAAAGGCCACATTTTTTTTTATAAGACAATGAACAACTAACCCAGTTTCTGACAATTCGTAATTTGTCACGTGGTAGTGTTTTTGTTCATGTTTTCAGGTTTTGATTTCATGTTTTTTATTTTAGAAGTTTATGGCACTTTTCCACTGCACGTTACGGTTCGACTCGCCTCAACTCTACTCGCTTTACTTTTCTGAGCTTGCATTGCCATTGCAGTTTAGTGCCGCCTCAATGTGGATGGGATTATAGGATGATCGTCATAGTTGCGCCGCCTCTACTGCCGTGACATCATCTTAAACACGACACAAACAGACCAAAACAATAACACGACCGCTAGCTGTTAGCTACTAGCTCATTGTGCTGCATAAAGCAGTTGTTGGATGGTGATTTTACACAAGTATAACAGTTAAATTGGGCTGGTTGATTTAGAAGCAAATGTCCAGTAGCTGGTCAACTAAATAAGTGAAGCTTTCAAGCAGCGTATAGAGTTAACGTAACAAAACATACCATCCTCCATCTTGGATCATCAGTCCAGGGCACTCTCCCTCCCATTGCTCGCCGTTTAGATAGCGTCCATTTGGTCGAACCGCTTCCACTTTTCCTTGATGGTTCTGTAGTCACTTTTACGTTTTTTTTACTTTTCCTTACACTGTCGGTAGGTCCGGTGGGAGCCGTGTGTGGCCAACAGCTGAGACACTTCCTGAGAGACATTTTTGTTTTCGCTCATCGCTAACGAGTAGACAGTCTGCACCTTGTTTATTGACCACGCCGTGGTTTTGCGCACAGTCATTTCTTTTTCACAATTGGAAAGTCGCGTGAACAAATTATACTGCTATCACTGTTGCTAACTTTAAAACTAGCAGATTGATGTCGCGTGTCGGAAATCCAGTGACGCTGGTAGTGACGATTCTCCCTGACCAATCAGTGATCTGCAGGGTTTTGACGTCACATTTAGTATCGGCTCGGCTCGCTTGGAACCTCGACCAGGTACTATCCACAGTGGAAAACCCCAAAAAAGCGAGCAGATTCGAGTTGCGTCGAGTTGTACCGTGCAGTGAAAAAGCCCCATAAGTTCAGTGTTTCCTTCTTCCTGTGTCATGTCATGAGATCTCCTGTTCCCTCATGTGATCCTGGTTTGCTTCAGAAATCAGTTGGTATTTATTTTGGGAAAATAAACTCATTAAACAAACTCTGAATCATTATCCAGCTCATTATAAGACAACTTGCCAAATAAATAAAATGAACATGAAACATTGTTCTGAGTTGAAAGTTTTTTATTTGCTTATTGGAAGAGAACACACAGTTCTCAGTAAAAAAGTAGTAAAGATGAATTGCAATACCTGGATGAGTGGTCTGACATGTAGATGTGTGGTTGTTACTCAGACATTTCAGACCACTAGATGGCGCCATTGACCAATCAGAATCAAGAATTACAGAGAGCCGTGTAATAAATAAAAAATAAACAAACCACTGAACAATTTTATCAAAATGTTTCTGTTTTTTTTGTTTGTTTGTTAAAATGCATTAATTTCATAACATTTATACCTCTCTTCCACATAAGAATGCAGTCTTCCTCCACCAAAAATGTAGCGTTTCAAAAATGCTCTCAATTACCGCATACTTTTTGTAGCGGGTAAGGGATGGGCAAGGAGGAGACGGAAACTGGCAGAACAGTCAGCTTAAACATTAATGACATAAACTCAACTTAAAACAACATAAAACACATAGATGCACAAACGCACACACACGTAGCATGCACGCACGCATTATTACAAGCCTTCAAAATACACTTACATTGGACGGAACCTCTTAACGAGACAGGACGACTCATCCTGTGTTCAGTGCCTGTATCGAGAGGCTTACCACTCCCCTGTGTTTGCCGGTGAAGAGTTTTTCATATCGCCATCGAAGATACTCTCGGTGAACAGGTTCTTCACTTCAGATGCTCATTGCTGATCAATGCGACACTTCAGCGAATTTTCCTATCTGTTTCCCACAGCGCTCTGGGTGGAAATTCTTTTTATATATACAATATTAATAAAAGAGCTGCTTGCATGATATGCGTCTTTTTAAAGATGATGTTCTGCAAGGGTTTCCTATGCAAAACGCACATCACGCTGCCTGGTGAGCATGAGAGATGCGTTCATTTTCCGGGCTGCTCCCACGTACAAGCAGCACTCATGGAGACAGACTGCCCTCACTGCGAGGTTATGAATCTCCAGACTTTGCGCTCTAGGATCGACCTCGCCATCGTCAACAGACCACAGTCTGGAGGAATGCACCATTCTTCCCTGAGGACCATGCAGAGCACACAAAGGCCTGGTGTGTGCCTTACTCTTCGTGCATTCAAGTTGGAGGTGCTGCCATCCTCATTAAAGTGGACCACGCAGATAAAAAAGGCTACTCAAAGCTTCCCCCGGTAGTCCCTGCTCACCTCTGCCACGACACTGCCATGGAATGGAAATCCAGCACCACCCCCCCAAGCCATGTCCACTGACATCCACACTGGCTGGAAGAGCTTATTTAGCAGCGGGCCAAGCTGGTTCAGCACTCTACAGCATGTCGGTACTCCATATATTTTAAGCAAAACTCCTTAAACATATGAATGAGCAAGGCTCCGCTCCAGAGCTGTTCAAAGAGGTCTGCACCACTACAGATTTGGCACTGCAAGCCACGAAACTACATCTCAGGCCATCGGCAAAGCGATGAGCAACCTGGTGGTTCTGGAGATGCACGATGCAGAGAAAACCACCCTGCTCGAAACACGAGGGTCTCACTTAACCGGCATTTTGCAATCTGTGGTCTGACCATTCCGCATTCCACATTCGAGGGAACTGGGTATCAATTCAAAGTCCTTCCTTTCAATCGGTCTCTGTCTACATGTACGTTCACGAAATGTATCGATGTGGCATTTGTCCCATTGAAAATTAACAGCGTGCGTGCTTTGAATTACCTTGATTATTGGTCATTAATAGCCCAAATAGAGGCTGTACTGAGCGAGTACACAGAGACTTGCTGCTTTGCCATCTGAAAAATCTCGGTCTGAATGTCATCTGGGCAAAAAGAACACTTTTCCCCAGCTAGAAAATCTCCTTTTTAGGAGTTTGTCTAGACTCCGTGAGCATATGTGCGCACCTCACTAGCGAGTGTGAACAGTCAATTCTTTGGTGTCTGTCTCAGTTCAATCTGGGGAAAGCATTGCCACTGAAGTAATTTCAGTTTGATCTGTTACACATGAGACCTCTCCAGTACTGGCTCAAGCGACACGTTCCACATCGTGCCTGGTGCTTTGGGCTCCCCACTGTCTGGCTGCTCTAGCACCATGGACAGCACTGGCCTTCTGCCATCAGGGTGTTATGCTGGGTACATTTTTCTGAATTTAACCACAGATGCATCCAACACAGGTTGGGGCACAGTGTGCGATGGACGACCTGAACAGGCGCGAAACGGGTGTGGCACATCAATGGCCTTTGAGAGAGTTTCATTCTGACATTGTGAATCACCACATTCTGATTAGTTCGGACAACACAACAGTAGTGGCGTACATAAATCGCCATGGCAGTCTCTGATTGCCACAGATAATGAGCATTACACAATGCCTCCTCCAATGGAGCAGGCATCATCTCCTCTCATTGCATGCAACATATGTCCCAGGCCATCTGAATTTCGAAGCGGATCTGTTGTCACACTAGGGAGCATTGCCAGGGGTATGGAGACTTCATCCACAGACAGTGATGAGGATTTGGGAAATATTCGGCAATGCAGAAGTCAACCTATTCGCCTCTGTGGAGAATGCCCAATGTCCCCTTTGGTATTCCATGTCCTAAGCTCCCCTTTTCTTGGATGCGCTGGCTCACAAATGGCCTGCGAAATACAAGTCTGCATTTCCCCCGGTGCGCCTCCATCATTCTGTCATCAACAAAGTCTGAGTCGACATGGAAACAATTCTGTTAATTGCACCAAAATGGTCCAATCAGTCCTGGTTTCCGGAGATGATAGAAATACTAGACGGCCTCCATAGGAATTACATCGGAGGAGAGACCATCTCTCTCAGGTATGATTTTTATCCCCAGCTAGAGCTGTGGAAACTACACGTGTGGTCTCTGAATGGAATACAGTGGACGAGACAGAATTGGCTCAGTTGGAGATGAATACCACTTTACAGGCTAGAGCACCGTCCACGAGACACCTCTATGCATATAAATGGTGCTTGTTTGCAAGTTGGTGCTCTTCACGTGGTAAAGACCCGGTGAATTTCCCCATAGCTGAGATTTTTACATTCCTTCAAGAGCGACTGGATGCTGGTCTTACCCAGTCAATGCTTAAGGTTTGTGTAGAGACTATCTAAGCATACCACTTCCTGTTAGCTGGTTCATCGATAGGCAAACATAATCTAGTCATAAAGTTCCTTAGGGGAGTGAGGCGTTTGAACTCCCCTCTCCCTGCTATGATGCCGACTTTTGACATAAATTGTGTGCTCACAAACTCCCAGTTCTGGCCAATGGAACCTGTTGAGCTGTGGGTGCTTTCCTTAAAGATTAAGATTCAACATTATTGTCATTGTGCAGAGTACAGGTACAGAGCCAATGAAATGCAGTTGTTTTCACTTATCCCAAGTGAGCTGGGGTCAGAGCGCAGGGTCAGCCATGAAACAGCACCCCTGGAGCAGATAGGGTCAAGGGCCTTGCTCAAGGGCCCAACAGTGGTATCTTGGCGGTACCCAATCTTCCCCATAGTGCTTATGGTAATGTCTTTTTACCTTGAACCCCCGATCTTTCAGTCAGTAACCAGAGCCTTGACCGCTGAGCCACCACTGACCACACTACTATTGGCTTTTGCCTCATTTAAATGGGTGGGTGACTTGCAGGTGCTGTTGACTGACGGCTCATGCATGGAGTTTGGTCCAGATCTGTCAAGAGCCACTATTAAACCTAGAAAAGGCTATGTGCCTAAGGTTTTATCAATGCCCTTCAGGGCTCAGGTGATACGTTTGCAAGCCTTATTTCCCCCAATCTATGCATATGTTATGCACGGTGAGGGTGTTGCATACATATGTTGAGCACACCCATTAGTTCAGGCTGTCGGCTCAGCTTTATTTGTTATGGAGGACGCACAAAAGGAATGTCCGTCTCCAAACAAAGGCTCTCCTACTGATCGTTGATGTGATCGCCTTCGCTTATGAATCACAGGGTGCAAATTGCCCTATTGGTGTCAAAGCGCATTCAACCAGAGGCATGGCCTCTTCAAGGGCGATGACAAACGATGTCGTTACAGGACATATGCTTGGCAGCAGGATGGTCTTCACAAAACACATTCGTGAGATTTTATAACCTGGAAGTAGTGTCCATCTTCTCACAAGCTCTCTTTGTATTGAGTGCTTATACATTCAAGTAGGTAAGCCCAAGCCCTTATTACGGGCAGGCAACCGACTATAATCAACATAGCCACCTTATTATATGCTGTTGAACCACCTCTTTAAAAGTCATAATTACCCCCATAAGAGATAAAACCTACTATTTCAACTATATTGTGAGAGGGTTAATAAACCATACTGTGTATATCTTTATGGTTCATATAGATCCCAGACTGCATTCATTTCCATCTGGCATCCACCATATGGGACAATTCGTTTACACTTTAATATGACTTATAAGTCATCGATCTGTGGCCTGTGACTCCTTATGAATATCTCTGTTTAGTGTTATAACTCTAGGAGTGTAATGTCACATATTGCGGCACGATAGGATCCCATTCCCAATAGTGCTTACGACAATGTTGAGTGAACTGAATCGATAGGGAATGTCTCTGGTTACACATGTAACCTCGGTTCCCTGAGATGAAGGGAATGAGACATTGCCAAAGCTGGCCACAGTATTACTTCAGATTTTCAAAATACAAGTGACTCACTCTTGTCCCTCAGTCAGATAATTCTGAAGAAATGGTGACTGAGTGCCCGCTTAAAGAGGGCAACTGCGCGCCTGAATGGCATGGCTCAGACACCATTGCTAGTCCTCCGATTGGCGTGATTTTATAACGGTTTCAACAAGGTCGTCTAGAAGGACATCCCCATAGTGCTTATGGTAATGTCTTTTTACCTTCATCTCAGGGAACCGAGGTTACACGTGCAACCAGATACGTTTGCTCTTAGAAACAAAGAGATATTTAAGGGTACTGGCATATTCACACCTCTCTTCCTAAGTAATTTTGCTGTAGTTTTGTTTGAAGCATTTGAATTATTATTCCACTTCACTCGAGTCTGCCCAATTTCACATACAGATTGTGGGTGCCAAAATGTGCAGTGCATTCGTGCATGTTTTTGCACACGTGTGCACACATGCATACAGACATATATGGTCGCACATAGGAAGAACGCCCAGCCCCCGTTCCTGTAAATGAAGGCTCAAACTGGGCAATATGTGTGCCTGCATGAGCACACAGCTTGATACAGATGGGCTGTATCACACCATGCAAATTCTGCTCCCTTTCCTGACAGCAAAGTAAAGATTTTCCTTGCACACATCCTATAGGCCTATACATATGCCATATAACACAAAAACAGTACACTTTGTTAGCCCATTACTTATATAAGTATTATAGGCACAAATCCCATGTTTTGGTTGTGAGAACTATTAAACAGTTTTGCATTAAATGAATCAAGCATGAAATTACCATAGCATTAAATGTAAAAAGTAGCTAGTTTGAAATGGTGCTTTTAGCCTGTCCCACCTCAGAGGTAGGATACAATGGAGCTAAAGGCACCCCTTAAGGAAATTTTGCTTTTTTCATGGTCACAAAATGTATCAAGTTAAAACAAATTATATATATTTTTTATTCATATTTATAGTAGTATCATTTTTGTGAAAAGAAATAATAATGGAAGGTTGTTTCAATTAAAATTCAGTTTTTAAAAAAAGGTGGTGAGGGAGCCTTTTACCCCACGCTTGGTGTAAAATTCTCCCTCACTTGGGGTAAAAGGCCTCTAGGGGGTTTTAAGTGATATCATGTAGATACCGAGGCTATAGTTATAGGGCACAATTTGTCAACTAATGTAAATAATTTTCAGACAGCAAGATGCTTTTTTGAGTAACAAATTAAGATGATGTTTACTCAAAATAACAAATACATTATTACATATTAAATTACTTCAAGTTCAGTTAAACATCTTAAAGTTTTTCAGGCCCTATTTTGTACCCTCTTCATGGAAAGTGGCATACACAGTGTTTGATGACAGGGTTTTTCTGTGTGTACGCTGATGTTTATTTGTGTTTGTGTGTACTTGGAGTGCAATGTTTAAAACATAACCTCCATGCACAATTTATGATGATGCACCATGGCTCTGACAGCACATGGCTTATTAGACCACCGGACCCTGAGGCCGTGCTCTTCGGATACTCCACTGTAATGGACAATTCTGCTCCTCGGATTTATGTATGTAAATGCAGGATGGGGGAGTTGCCTCCCGCTGCAACATCTCATGCAAATCTGTGCCGAGGATGAAAAAAAAAGGACAAAGGAGAGTAAAATATTCCTAGAAATGCCTGGACTATCCTGCGTGGGCTGCTTTAATTAAAACAGGAGCTTTGTAGTAATTACGGTGCATAGATAGGGGACAAAGATCATACGTGGCCTCTTTTTGGAGTGTTGTGTTTTTATTTGATTAGCAGGAAAAATGCAATTTAGAGTAATGGCATAAAAACATGAATCTCGTTAATTGCATTATATCAGAACAAAGTGAACATGAGTTTATCCCCTTGTAATTGAAGAAATAGTATCATTCTTGCCCTGAATTATGAGTAATATGGTGCAGGCTACACTACTGAACTATCAAAGTAGTAGTTGAGAACAGATTTACAAATTTCCTTTGCAAAATTTGGTAGTGGCCGGTTGCTTAAGCATTGCTTAATATAGGGTGTTCTGGGTGTTGTTAAGTGGTTCCTAGGGTGTTCTGGATGGTTACTATGTGGTTGCTAGGGTGTTTTGGGTTGTAGTTAGGTAGTTGCTAGGGTGTTCTTGGACATTGCTAGGCTGTTCTGTGATGTTGTAAGGGTGTTCTGGGTGGTTGCTTGGTGGTTGCTAGGGTGTGGTTGTTGGTTGCTAGATGGTTAAAGGTGTTCTGGGGGTTGCTAGGGTGTTCTGGGTGCCTGCTTGGTTGTTGCCTAGGTGTGCTGGATTGTTTCTAGGTGGTTCCAAGGGTGTTCTATGATGTGTTCTGGGTTGTTACACGGTTTCTAGGGTGTTCTAGGTTGTTGCTAGCATGATCTGGGTGGTTACTAGGGTGCTCTGAGTTGTTAGTAGATGGTTGCCAGGGTGTTTTTGGTGACTGCTAGGGTGTGCTGAGTTGTTGCTATGTGGTTGCTATGGTGTTCTGGGTTGTTGTTAGGATGTTCTGAGTAGTTGCTAGGTGGTTGCTAGGTTGTTCTGGGTAGTTTCTAGGTGGTTGTTAGGGTATCCTGTGTGGTTGCTAGGGTGTTTTTCGGTTGTAGTTAGGGTGTTCTGAGTAGTTGCTAGGTGGTTGCTAGGTTGTTCTGGGAAGTTTCTAGGTGGTTGTTAGGGTATCCTGTGTGGTTGCTAGGGTGTTTTGGGTTGTAGTTAGGTAGAATCTGGGGTGTTCTATGTGGTTTCTAGGCTGTTCCTGGATGTTGCAAGGTGTTTTGGGAGGTTGCTAGAGTATCCTAGGTTGTTCCTAGGTGGTTGCTAGGCTGTTCTGGAATGTTACAAGGGTGGTCTGGGTGGTTGCTAGAGTGTTCTATGTTGTTGCTAGGTGGTTACTAGAGTGTTATGGGGGATGCTAGGGTGTTCTGGGAAATTGAAGGAGTTCTTGGCGCTTGCATGGAGGTTTCCAGGGTGTACTGGATTGCTGCTAGGTGGTTGCTAGTTGGTTCCTAGGGTTTTCTAGGATGTGTTTTGGGTTGTTACAAGGTTGTTAGTAGGGTGTTCTGGGTAATTGCTTGGTTGATAGGGTGTTCTGTGTTGTTGCTTGTTTGTTGCTAGGGTGTTCTGGGTGGTTGCTTGGGTGTTCTGAGTTGTTGCTTGGTTGTTGCTAGGGTGTTCTGGGTGGTTGCTTGGTTGTTCTGGGTAGTTGCTAGGTGGTTGATAAGGTGTTCTGGGTGGTTGCATCGTAGCCCAAGTCAAAAGAACCCACCCTCAAATCTCTGTGATATTCTGGTCTCTAGATATGGACTGGTCTGATTACATGCCAAAGTTGAATCATTAGGGTTATGGGGTATTGAATAAATCTCTGCATTATCACTAGTAAGAGTGGTGCTTATCTTTCAAATACCACTATTAAAATAGGTAAATCACAATGCTAAAAGTCCAAATGTATCTTCAGCTCAGTACAACTGAATTTGTGTATGAATTTGCAGGGGTTTCCTGTGCTCTTTGGAGGATATAAGAGAATAGATAATCATAATACAGGGGCAGGGGAGGCTTCTTTTATGGAAAATAATGAATATGGTTATTCTGACAGCAAGTTCACACCCAGCCTCCCACAAACCTGGCAGATTCGCATCCTCCACACCCTGTCACCCTCAGCTCCTGAACCAATCCACTATCAGGAGGGAAAGGGAACCTATAGATCCAAAGAAGTCTGAATGTATAGTCTAATGTAGCCTGAACACAATGCTTTCTTTGAACAGGAATGCATACTGAATAAATAAACAGAAAATAAAAGCACATCACAACATACAGTGAATGATGCACGTTACAGTAATGAATAATGAAAACACCCTCTGACAGTGACTTGCAGCATGAAGGGCGCAGTCAGAAGGGGGCGGAGCCTGGCACCGTGTGAAGAATGAGTGTTGGGCCATTGAGTCTGTGTGCATTGTTATTATGTGCTTTCAGTGAGGTCCTGTTGTGCATGCTTTTTGCACTTTTCTTTGCAGTAGTTCAGGCTTGGGGATTAGTTTATGATATCTCCTGGTTCAAAGAGTGGGGAATTCTCATTTCTTCATCTTTTGTGAGAATACTTTATAATTCTAATGTGAAAGCAAATCCTTCAATGAAAGCTCTCAATGGAATATATATATACCAGTTATACAACATTTGAACAATTATTCATGGACAATAGAATTACAACTTATCCGTTCCTTCTCTAAAAAAAAAAAAAAAAAAAAGTAGAATATAAGTTTGCTTATTACTTATTAACCTTGATTTGTTTTTTTATTATTTGAAAGAACTGCCAACATCAAACATCAAAAGTGATGTTAGACTTTGCGAAGATACAGCACGATGTTTTCGAAGTTGCTCTGCAGTCATCCAGCGTGGTGGAAGTCATCATTTTAAAATGCTATCTGGCTAAAGATAGGCTGGTCGTAACCATGACAACCACTGCTGCATCACTTTACACAAAGGAAATTGGTGGGAGAGTGCAGTTGCCAACACGCACTTCCTCTCATCTTCATAAAGCTGTCTGTTAGCATGCAAAGTTTGTGTACTGGTTATAATTAGTAAGACAAGAAAAACAGAATTAATATTAACACAATTTTTACAGGCTCTAAAGAAAAGCAACCACACAGAACACCCTCACAACCACCTAACAATGCATTTGCAACCATTCAGAACACCCTAGCAACCTAAAAAAACAATCAAAACATCTTAGCAACTATAGTGATGCCCTGGAATCACCTTGGCAGAATTGGTTTAATATTAAGTACTGTAACATAGAGCTACAACATAGTCAATGTGTTTCAATGTGACACTATAACATGTATATAGCATGTGCTGTATATACAATGATACAAAGGCTTCAATGGGGATTTTGTTTGCACTCTCACTAAATAATACAACCCAACGACAGTGAGCAGACAAAAGCATTTGCGTAGGTGAGGATTATATATTGAAAAGAATAAATCTATGGCGTGCTTGAAACACGGATGATCTTTGAAACATCTTTTAAACGTCTGTAAACATTGATGGATCATTCTAAAGGCGATATAGCCAATGTGTGTATGAACTTAGAAAGACAAGAAAGTGTTTTGCCAAATGAAGTACAATTATCCTGAAAGCGGCTTTGTAGGCGCCCGTTATTGTTCCCTATTTAAAATACCCAAAAAAAAAAAACGAAAATGGTAACACTTTAGATAATGCATTAGGCATCATGAACTTACAATGAACAATATGTATTATTTACAGCATTTATTACTCTTTTTAATGTTAGTAAACAACTGTTCATTGTTAGTTCATGTTAACTAATGCTAACAAATGGAACCTTATTGTAAAGTGTTACCAACTTTTATCATTGAACTGCTATTTTCAAACCAATTTGACATTTTAGAGGAGAAATATCAGTCAGGCAAACAATAGAATTTTGCTTAAGTGTGTTTTGAAATATAAATGTGTAATGCTCTGAGATTTCCATCTAGTTTAAATAATTGAAGTCTGTATATTGTGTTAGAAGCTAATTCAGCTGTGCATTCTGCATTAAAATGTTCTCATTTTCATTCTTATCAAAGTGTATGATAATAATTGAAAGCACTGTGAGTGTATAAATATTTAATACGCTTCTTCCCAATTCTGCAGTGCAAACTGAGGCATTTGCACCCCAAAAGTGTTATATAAATTTTTCAGTTGAATAATTAAGACGTGGCTGTTTGGGGCAGTCCGACAAACCCATTTAAATTTAACTAAAGGCTGAGGACTTTGAAGACATTCAATTTTATCCCTGCTTATATGCCGCAGTACCACACAAAGCCTTGCGTTTATATCATAGGTGGATAGGTGATTCATCTTTGTATGTCATACACTTTAACTTGAAACTACTCAACCAACACAGACTCAATACGCGAAGGAGAGTTGACCTTAAACCCTCCAATGTAAGAGTTAAGTGCTAAGTTTGAACATGAAACAGCATTTGCAACACATATAATTTGATGTATTTTTGAGAGCACAACACCAGGCCCACTTTTCCAGTAGCCTTGGTTCTGGAAGTTTTCCCCATTCATTTTCCCCATAGGCAAAGAGATAGGGCGGGACTTGATTTTATATCGGGATTTGATTGGATCATTGGTGGAGGAGAGGAGGTTGAAACATGTCAGGATGTGATATTCTTGGATAACATTATTTTGTCCCGTCCACGTGGGTCTTTTCAGAACAGAACAACATTACATTTTTTTGAAAAGAAGCATTTATGACTGATGAATTGTGCACAATAAGAAGACATTTACTAAGAAAGAAGACTGAATAGTACAATTATTGTTTTTGAATTTTGATTTCATTTCTTTAAAGTTAAAACTAAATAATTTGTTACTTCTATCTTAAAGACAAAATGTGTCATTTCTGCAGCACAAGCATCTCCAATGGCAAAAACGGTGACTTAATAATATTACTGAATAATAATTAATTACCTGATAATGACATGCGGCTGTGGCTCAGGTGGTAGAGCGCGTCGGCCACTAATCGCAGCGTTGGTGGTTCGATTCCTGGCCCACATGCCGAAGTGTCCTTGGGCAAGACATTGAACCCCAAGTTCCTCCCAATTGCAGGCTAGCGCCTTGCATGGCAGCTCTGGCACCATTGGTGTGTGAATGGGTGAATGAGTCACAGCATAAAGCGCTTTGGTAGCCGCTAAAGTTAAAAAAGGTGCTATATTAATGCAGACCATTTACCATTAATGTAAATGTAAAAACTACCAAAACGAGCAATCCAGATGGAGAACAACAACCATTTAAGTGTTATTTGGAGTACAAATGCATTTCAGTTGTGCTGTGGGTTTTTCCGCTCCCTTAAATTCTTTGGCCAGTTCATGAATAAATTATTTGATTTTATATGATTTCTTTGAAAGAATTAAAATAACAATTTCAAGTCTATCCTTGTATTTTTCATCAAGTCGAGGTTGAAAAGGGTACAGTAATCTAATTACACTGTAGAAGATGTAATTGATAGTTATTAATTAATTACTTTTTTAGAGTAACTTACCCAACACTCGTAGGGACCTAAGCCCTTACATTCTCTCTCTCTCTCTCTGGCTCGCTCTCTCTCTCTCTCTCTCTCGCTCTCTCTCTGTCTCTCTCTCTCTCTCTTTGCATCTGTCTGTCAGGTTTTCCTCCCTGCAGGTGTCCACACTTGATGGCCTTTATGAAAATATCATAAATTCAATCAGGGCCTGCACATTTCATGAGCCGTCCATCTTCCTCCTGAATTTCTTAACGGGGTGTCAAAACAATCTACCGCATGACGTCTGACAGTCCGCACAGCGAGGAGAGAAATGTCTAGAAGTCGCTCTCTCCCCCCTGCCATTCCACCCAACAAAAAAATCTGAATTTCATATCATGGAAATATTGAGATACAGGCAGAGAGTATGGTGAGGTCTGAATGCAGAACTGGTCACTGGTCTTGATGGCTTTCTCGGCTGGTCTCTATAGTAACATGTGAATCATATTTGTTAATATGTGCTTTAAAAAAAGTGAATAATGTGTCATTTGTGATATTTTCTTGCATTTACGAGCCATTAGCGACACAATTCAGCCAAAAACACTTACTATGGTACAGACTGTACTGTTTATAAACCCTGGTGATTGATGATGTACATATATACAGTATATAGAAACACTGGTGCTTTCAAATATTGCACTATTGTTTTTTTGCATCATAACAAGCTAGATATAACAACACTGACTCAACCAATGGGATGGGTTTGGGGGCGGGACTACCTGTTAGTCTGACCAATCATGAAAGACGAGGACAATTTCCAGGAAACCTGTTTGAAAACAGTGATTTTTATTTTTTTTATTTTCTGTTTAGTGATGCAAGCAGCAGAAATTGCACACTTCACTTTTAATAACTTTAGCTAGTCCATCATGTGTTAACCCTTAAATGCATGGGTGTTTCGCCAAATATAATTATACCTTGGGTCTTTAGCAACCCAGCACTTATATCTATCACAAATGGCATTTTCAAAGCAGATAATTAGAAAATAATAGTACAGAATATATTCTGTTATACAGTATTTTGATGTTTTACTTTTAATATATCAAAGAGATGCTACAACAAATGATGAAAACTATTCATTACTTTCATGCTGAGATTTTATGTGATGCAACTGGCTGTTAAAAACACATATTGAGCTGCACACAAAACATTAGCTACACATAAACTACACATTTGTATTCTCTCAGCCTATTATTGAATCTAAATAGATGCACAACTTACAGAAATTCAGTAGTACACAAATTACAATAGCCATACTGTTCATACTGCTATAGTTTACTTCCATGTTGCTTCTTCATCAAAGAGCAATGTTGAATGTAAATCAAGTCAATAACTGAAACATCAGCGCCACCTTGAGTAAGAAATAGCATGTATAATATGTATGTTTACATGCACATAAGATACCGATAATTCACCATCGTTGTCACGGTTACGGCATGTGTGACGGCTCAAACTGTTGTTTGTTTTTCTCTCCCTAGTGTCTCACAGGTGAGCCGGCACACATAATCAGCGTTTCCATGGTAACGCTGATCGGTCTCCTGGAGACGCTGATCACAGTGAAGAGTTTCATGCCCGCAGCCACCTGTTTTCTCCTAATTGCACTCCCTTCTTATTCCTCGTGTTTCCTATCCTTCTTTGCCAGTTTATTGTTCCCTGTTACTGTTGACATGTGTGCTGTTTACGGTGAAGTCTGACTTCGCTCTCTTTTATAGTTGGAGCGAGCTCGAATATCTGTTGGTTGCCTGTCTATCGAGGTGCGGTATCTGTCTGCCTGCATTCTCTCTCACAAGCTGTGCCCAGGACTGTGGAGGAGGATACCTTGGGATCTGCCCGCGTCTCGGTAGATTTGTCTGGGTCTTGCTTGCACCTCACTGGCCTTCTACAGACCTCGTTGGATGAGCTCGCATTTCGGTTGACTGCCGGTCGATTGAGGTGCGGTTACCTGTCTGCTTGCATTCGCCCCTCGCTTGATGCCCAAGACTGTGGAGGAGGATTCCTCGGTTTCTGCCCATGTCTCGGGGGCATTTGTCTGGGCTTCGTTTGCACCTCACACTCTTCAACGTACTCTCATCAGTGTGTTAGTGATTTTCACATGCACACACTTCCCTCACGAACACACTCTCCTCTAGCCCGGAGTGCTTTGCATCCCTGCCTTCTTCAGTTGGCGCTGGCGGGCCTAGACTTGATTGCTTTAATTATTAATAAATTAGAACTTGAACTCTCTCTCTCTCTCTCTGCTTTTGAGTCCTTCATCCTCCCCCACTCCCCAACCGTGACAATCGTTGCTCAGAAGATCAACATGATGTGGTAGTCATTTGTATGAATAAAGTACTCATTTGATATCCTGTGATAGTAAACTTAAATAGATATGAAATAATCATAAAATTACAATTTATAAAAGTGCATATATATATTGTGACACTATTACTTATCTCGGGTCATTAACAGCCTCTTACACTTTTGCTAATTAAGCAATAAAAAAAAAAATTTGCCATTTCTTTTTTCTTGTTACTGTAACCAGTCCTGGTCACCCCACTCCGAATGGGACTCGAACCAGCATCTCCGGCATGGGAGGCAGGTGCGCTAACAAGGAGGCTAAAGGCTACAGCCTCTAGCGTCAGTCGCTAGTGCACCTCTTGAGGTCAGGAGAGTGAGGTTTGCATACTGCACAGCTATCTACCAGCTGGCTCCCGTAACACTCACCCCCCTAAACCTCACTCCCATCCGGGTCACGGCACCATTGTAACTGCCCTGGTTGCCCCGCTCCGAACGGGACTCGAACCGGCATCTCCGGCATGGGAGGCGGGTGCGCTAACAAGGAGGCTAAAAGCTACACACTGCATAGCTATCTACCACACTATTCATAAGAGAAAGTTGAGGAATATTAAAGAAGTGGGGGGGCATAGTGAGGACCCAAAGTTTGCATTTAATAGGTTAAACAAAGCTTTTACATGGTATATTTTATGGTACCATGCTATTCTTTTAAGGGCTGGAAACATAATCTTTCCCTGCTCCAGTGCTACCTCATGCGTACTACTTATCTGTACTACTTTTTTTTTTTTTTTCATTTGTCCTCTCTTTCTCTCTTCTTAAAAGACCCATAAGATTTGTGAAGAAATGCCTCAGGGCAGATTTAGGAAGTGTCCACTGTGGCCACATACCTTTTTCTGTGCAGCCAAATTAACCCATTAATATTTTAGATGAATGCAAATTTCCTCAAAAATGTAGAGTAATTGGCTCAAATCAAAATTCAATTCATGTTTAACACAGTCGAATCATCTTTGCACAGTACACAAGGGAAATATTGTAACCTCTAAGGATTATTTCAAAAACTTGCACTAATAGAACAACATCTCATATGGGACACAAAACTTTATAAAAGTAATAGATAGTGCTATAAATGATCTGAAATCTTAATAATTAATAAAAATTAATGCGCATGGGACATGCATTAAAATATAACTTTTTTCTTCACTACATCCAAATTTACCCTCATAGAAAGAAAAACTTAGTATGTGATGTATTATTAGTATCATATGTCATGAATTGTTATGGAGGAGAATTAATTCGAACAATGGCCACTTCTTCACAAACTGCCAAATTAAGACAACGCTACATCACTTCTGCAACACTGGAATAAATGAAGAAACCAATAAATAAACTACTGATTTAATGTTAATTGTCTGGGATCCTCATAGCCGTAGCTCTCTTGGCTCGAAAACAAATGTCGAATTTCCTCAATTTGACCCAAGGGATGACTGGTTACAATCAACCACAATCTGGAGTCCATCTCGCTGCTATATTTCCTTTCGGATTTTGGTCTGGTGAAGAACGCTTTGACACTGAGCCATCTGTTGTTGTATTAAAACAAACTGGTGGTCCTTTTCCCCAATGTATAACATGGAGGGGGGCTAGGATGTGGAAACGGTAGGGATGTGGTAGCCATTATCATTGGAGTCAATTATCATAGTGGGTTGTAGTAAAGAGCACAATGTAACATGACCACCAGTAAACATTTAATTATATTAGGAATATTAGAGCACAGAAGTATAAATTAGACAGAGTGGTGCTTGCTTACCCATGCAAAACTCGCCGCCACAATGGTGTTCTGGGTGGTTGCCAGGCCATTACAATGCGGCTGCCAAGACTAGTCAGTCCACTCGGCGGCCATCTTTGGAATGCTCCCAGGCAGCTATTTGCAATGGAAACAAGCAGCATCTAAGTACAACTCCTACTTAAACGGTTAAAGACCAAAATCTCCAAAACAGGGGGTCAAGATTACACTCAATGAATATATTTAAAATCAG
Organism: Xyrauchen texanus; assembly: GCF_025860055.1. Lineage (NCBI taxonomy): Eukaryota > Metazoa > Chordata > Actinopteri > Cypriniformes > Catostomidae > Xyrauchen > Xyrauchen texanus. Next base: position 29,791,997 of record NC_068318.1, read on the forward strand.
TAGTAAAATCTGACAACAATGGTATCCTTAATTGTGCTTATTTCACTCAGATTTCACTAAAGCCCCCTATTTTTCAGTCTGGTCCAGCTGATGCACATGTGCGTTCTTGAGTTGATTGACAGGCAATGTCTGTTTCTAAAAGGTGATTGGCCCACTTTACCTGTAAGGCGGGACTTCCTTTTCTACATCTGCTACATTAAAGGGATAGTTCACCCAAAAATGAAAATTCTCTCATCATTTGCTCACCCTCATGCCATCCCAGATGTGTATTAATTTTGTAATATTTTGACATTTTTAATTTAGTTTTTATTTCTATTTCGTTTGAATTTTTTAGATCCAATTTAGTTCTTGTTAGTTTTAGTTTAGTTTTTCATTACATTTCATTTTTATTTCAGTTTTTGTGTGTGTGTGTGTTTGAAAGAGAGAGAGAGAGAGAGAGAGACAGAGAGAGAGAGAGAGAGAGAGTTAGAATACATGATGGCATATTATATTGTTTCTGTTCTCTTTGTTTTAATATAATGCATTGGCAACACAATGAACAGTCATTCCAAAAAAGTCCCAGACATGGCTAGAGTGTTTTCTATAGGGTGACCCGATTTTGAAAGTCTCAAACTGGGACACCTGTGGGGTTTGCAATACATCCATATAAACTCAGCAAAAAAGAAACGTTCCTTTTTCAGGACACTGTATTTTAAAGATAATTTTGTAAAAATCCAAATAACTTTACAGATCTTTATTGTAAAGGGTTTTAACAAAGTTTTCCATGCTTGTTCAATGGACCATAAACAATTAATGAACATGCACCTGCACAGGATCGGTACATCCGAATATCACACCTGCGGGACAGGTACAGGATGGCATCAACAACTGACTGAGTTACACTAGAAATGCACAATCCCTCCATCAGAACTGCTCAAACTGTCCGCATTAGGCTGAGAGAAGCTGGACTGAGGGCTTGTAGGTCTGTTGTAAGGCAGGTCGTTACCAGACATCACCGGCAACAACATCGCCTATGGGCACAAACCCACCTTCACTGGACCAGACAGGACTGGCACTGCTCTTCACTGATGAGTCATGGTTTTGTCTCACCAGAGGTGATGGTCGGACTCGCGTTTATTGTCGAAGGAATGAGCGTCACACCGAGGCCTTTACTCTGGAGCAGGATCGATTTGGAGGTGGAGGGTCCATCATGGTCTGGGTTGATGTGTCACAGCATCATCGGACTGTGCTTGTTGTCATTGCAGGCAAACTCAACGCGTTGCGTTACAGGGAAGACATCCTCCTCCCTCATGTGGTACCCTTCCTGCAGGCTCATCCTGACACGACCCTCCAGCATGACAATGCCATCAGTCATACTGCTCGTTCTGTGCATGATTTCCTGCAAGACAGGAGTGTCAGTGTTCTGTCATGGCCAGCGAAGAGCCCGGATCTAAATCCTATTGAGCACATCTGAGACCTGTCAGAGGGTGAGGGCTAGGGCCATTCCCCCCAGAAATGTTCTGGAACTTACAAGTGCCTTGGTGGAAGAGTGGGGTAACATCTCACAGCAAGAACTGGCAAATCTGGTGCAGTCCATGTGGAGGAGATGCACTACAGCACTTAATGCAGCCACACAGATACTGACTGATACTTTTGACTTTGAAATTTCTAGTCAGCTACACATTTTACACAAAATTTGCAACATTGGAACTTAAAAGTTAAAATACAATTCCACATTTTCACATTTAAGAGCTTGTACTATTTTCTTTTAAATACAGCTGTATTAATATGACCTGCAGTCTCTTATTTAACATGGGGAACGTGGCCATGGGAAAGTGAACATTTACAGTGACAGCAATTCCATTTTCCCGTGTTGTGCAAAGAAATAGACCGGCTTCTTTCAGCTTGTTGAACATGCATTTTCATTTGGGCATTTCTAATTTGTGTTGGATGATGACAGAGAGCAGCGGAGGGCGCCAAGCGCTTGAGTTGTTGCCATAGTAACCAGATAGATTCTAACTAGAATGAAAGTATCGTCAAATCATTGTGCAGTGCAATAAAATATCTTCCCTTCCCTGCAATCAATACCAGACACGATACCAAAAGGACATTGATGATATTTAATTTCAAAGAAAAAAACAATCTGTGAGTTTTAGAGAAATGACGGGACACCGTTACACACCTCATAAAACCGGGACCAAATTCTGGTCACCCTAGTTTAATGATGTACTGCAGTGATTCCCTCCCGCCCGATCTTTCCAATTATATTGATTGTTATTTCAGTTTACGTTTAGTATTTGTTTTTGTTTACAATAATAACCTTGATGTGTATGACTTTCTTTCTTCTGCAGAACACAACTGAAGATTTTTAGAAGAATATTTCAGCCCTGTAGTTCCATACAATGCAAGTGAATGGTGACCAGAACTTTGAATCATTTGTTACATAATCAATATTATGCCACAAATGCTGTCGATTGAGCTTAACTTGTATTGAACCCGGAATATTCCTTTAATTTTGTATCTGTTTCTCACCCAAACCTATCATATCGTGTTAAAACACATGGATGTAACCACTGGAGTTGTATGGATTACTTTTATGCTCCCTTTATGTGGATTTTGGAGCTTCAAAGTTTTGGCCATCATTCACTTGCCTTGTGAGGACCTACAGAGCTGAAATATTCTTCTAAATATCATACTTTGTGTTCTGCAGATGAAAGAAAGTCAAACACATCTGGGATCCCAGGCATTTTTGGGTGAACTGTCACTTTAAGTGTTCCAATTTCCCCCATTAATTTTAATACAAGTGCTTTGTCTCAGACTAAATAGTCTCTGGTGGCGATCAGCATGTTACCATATGGTTATTTGGGTGTTGTATGCGTTTTTGGGCATTGATAGAGTGTTCTTGATGGTTGTTTACTTGCCCAAGTCAAAATGATATTCCGGTCTCTAGATGTGGTGTGTTCTCCGTCCTCATCAGTCTGTGGGATTTTTAGCACACCTGTTCCTAAGAAGCAGCATAATTTGAGATATCATTCATGTCTGTAATACAAACAGTGCAGAACAAACACAGAAGTTTAATACCTAGGGTTAAAGGATTGTTCAATCCCAACTCTAATTAAGAGTAATAGAAATAGTGATGTTTATTGTGCGAACACAACTAATAAAATATTAGATATGATAAAATTCAAATAAAACTATAATGTGTATATATATATATATATATATATATATATATATATATATATATATATATATATATATAAAGGATACATGTCAAATTAAATAGGGGTAACATAAAATAAATACACATAGTAAAGGCAAATTCACGGTTGTTATAGCTTTCTTGTGAGTACTGATCCATGATCTATATACATAATTTCCCATTTGTTTAATGCAAACTCAAAAAAGAAGCTTCTAGTTGGTAAAATCACATCTATGTATGCTCTGTGAAATTAAATGAATAAATAATGACAAAATGATTGATAGATGCCACAGTACTCGTTTTGCACTTTAACATTTTATGTCCAATGCAGACCTACAAATTAAAACAGCAATACAATATTTAGGCCACAATTTCAAATGGCATTAAACAAAAAGAACAATTCACATTGAAATCTTTTAGTAAACGACCTAAGAGTGTGTCCTGTAGGGTAACGTTGATGTCTTTCGATAACTCATTCACAGTGCTATGTTTTTGTGAAGATCCCTCGTGGTACAGAGGCAGATCAGTTCAGCTCAGGTCATGAAAACAGCTCTCCTAATAATATAATCTAATACACTATCAGTCAAACGTTGGAATCTTGTTTTATCTTCAAAGTCGCCACCCATCCGGCTCTGCACACTCTGTTCATTCCCTCAAGCAACTGCATGAGGTGCAAACCTGAGATTTTTTTTAAAAATAGTATTGAAAGGAGTTTGCATGTATCCTGGACACTTGGTTAAACCATTTGAAAATGTACTGTATGTGTTACTGCAACTTGGGGTAAGTTTATGTCCCAGGGGTTGATGTTTACATGCAATGTCAGCTTGCCATTTGTTTTCTGAAAATCACGAAAATGTCCACCACTGTGACATTTCCAGCCCATCTCAAATTCTGTATTGTATGACCCTGATGGAATCCACACTTTTAAAGTCCCTGAAATAAAATGGCAGACTTCTTTGTCTTTGCTAATGCTAATATCACAGCTAATATTTTATGTATCCTAAATAATTTATATAATTTGGCAAAATTACAGCTTGATTGAATTGGAAATTACTCCCAATAAAATGAAGGCTCACATGTCAACTTCACCTTGTTTTTGCTTTGTTTCCTTAAACATCACTTGTCTAATATTTCATCGCAAGCACAGAATGTGAAAGTGAAAGTGGAGATTGATAGTAAAAAAGGACTTTAATATTGAACTAACACACACCTATCATATTTCTTCTGAAGACATGGATTAAACCACTGGAGTCATATGGATTACTTATATGCTGCCCTTATGTGCTTTTTGGAGCTTCAAAGTGCTGGTCGCCATTCACTTTTCAATTTAAGGATCTACATAGCTGAAATATTCTTCTAAAAATCTTTTGTGTGTGTGTGTGTGTGTGTGTGTGTGTGTGTGTGTGTGTGTGTGTGTGTGTGTGTGTGTGTGTGTGTTCAGCAGAAGAAAGAAAGTCATACACATCTGGGATGGGGGTGAGTAAAGATGAGAGAATTTAAATTTTGGGGTGAACTATCCCTTTAAATTCAAAACCACCAGACCTCTGTGTCAACTAACCTGTGGATCACAGTGATTTCTAACATCTTTTTCTTGACTCATTCTTTGATTGCACTGACTAACGTTTAATGCAATACATGCAAAATAACAGAATTTATTGCAATTAACGGGATGCCACATGTTGAATTAAACATGCAAAGCAGTACTGAACTCATGAGATGTTTATTGATGCATACAGTTTATGTTTCACATCCAATTTAATTGGGAAAAAATAAAAATTATATATATATATATATATATATATATATATATATATATATATATATATATATATACACACACACACACACACACCATGTAGTACACAGGAGACAGTGCAGTATGCAGTATGCTAGTGCTCTATTACACACACCACACGGGGGCGCCATTGTATTGAATAAGATGCCTGTTTTAACAGAGCTCTACCAATTAATTGAGTTCATTAAAATAAATAAAGCACTCATTAGACACTTATCTGAATAAGCTAAATAGGCTACTGAAATATACAAAAAATGTAAATATTTAATCTACAAACAACTTGTTATTTTATAGCTCATTATGTTAATCAACAGATGCAATTATGTGAATTCACAGAAGGACAATTTCAAAATTATATTTGATTCATGATTTAAAAATCCAATATATTAAAGGTGCATTGATTTAAAGCCTGTTTCTAGGACAAGGGTAAAATAATACAATCTATACATAAGGCATATTTTTAAATTATTGTTATTGCAAAAATAACCTTCGACCCTTTCCATGTACCCACTTATCAATTCAAAAACACCTTTATAGTAGTAGGTGATGTCACTGTTATCGACTGTTGTTGCATGTTGGAGTAAAACAGGATATTTAACCAAAACATTGAGGGATGGGATTTGATTTTATCCCACTATTTCACTCACATTTAAGAAGGCTTAAGATCAAGTTCACCATCAAATTTAAAGTCTGCTTCTTAGATCAATAAAGTTAAACATCAGACTGCCCAATTACACTTTACAGAGCGCTTACAGTACAACCTACTTGATACACCTTGCCTTTAAGAGTCAATGGTGCAACCAAATCAAGTACCAAGTAAAGCTACAAACTAAAAAGTAATCAGTTACTTAGCCTGCAGTAACTGTATGTCCCAATTAGATCTCACAAATGGCAAATCTTTAACTGCTAGGCTACACCACCCTACAAAACAGGATGCTCATGCTACGTTTGAAGGCATCTTGGGGCACCAATTTGTAGAAGTTAACCTCATGTTCTGTCAAGCCTAAATGGGTGTGGAGAGAATGCAATATCTTAGGATTTAGAGTTTTCATTATTTTTTTTTAAAAACCTTTACACATTGTTATGTGGGTAATTGACATGACATTTTAAGCATTGCCATCAGCGTCCTGCTGTGTGACACTTCCTACATCAAACTATTTTAAACAATATTTTATGATCTTGTATATCTATATATACATATATAATTGTGGCAGGGTGGAGGGCGGGGCCAGGTCGTGATTACGCACACTCGGCCCCTAATCAGGCTAATCAAGCCCCAAAGAGGGATAAAGGCCGACAGGAGATGGCAGTGCGACAGAGAGAGAGATTTACGGGCAGCTGCCCCACACCTGTATGTGTGTTTGTCTTTTGGTTCAGTTTATTATTAAAGTATTATTTATATTGTCAAGCCGGTTCTCGCCTCCTCCTTTCCATTAATCCATTTACACTGGTGCCGAAACCAGGGAGGGAGGAGGGATGCGCCATAGTAGAGTCCTCACCACTACCATCCACCCCAAAGGAGCAGCCGTGGCCTTTTGCTGGGGGACGGAGGAGCCTGGCCGCCTGAGAGCGGAGGAATGGCTGCCGACAGCGAGGGGAGGAGGGACTCCTAACCGACCACCTGGAGCGGTCAGGGCCGCTGCCAGGGGCGGAGGAGACCCCTTCCATCCACTGGAACGTGGCAGGGCGTTCCCCCCTGCAACAGTAATTAAGGCACCTTTCTCTTTATCATTAAACATTAAATGCATGCAGGACGTAAACATTTGAAAGTCCTCTATACTGTTGCATGAATTATGTCGCTTATATGAATTTAAACCATCAGATTTGTACACAGCCAGAGTGCACTGCACCTTATCTTTGTGTTTGGAAGCGTTTTGTAAATCAGATGCTGTTCTCTGTAGTCCTTCAAATAAACCCGCTGCACCTGTGAGACGCTGCTGTCGTCCAGCACGCAACAGACCAAACAAATTGCATTTCACATGAGGCTGACATTTATGTGTATTTATAATAGATATCTCAAAATAAAGAAATACTTGCATTAGAGCTCAGGGCCCTTTGGGTTTAGAGGCCCCTGGGCAACAGCCCAATCAGCCCGGTGGTTAATCTGTCCTTGGCCATTGCAACCATAGTTGCAATACAAACAGTGAATAGATGAACTTTGTTTTTAACTCTAATGAAATGACCATTGCATAATAACAGTTCCACGTCTTTTGAACAGGTCTCTTTCTCATTTTCACCACGTATAACCATCCATTCACCAGCATTCTGTCTTGTTAGGTGTTCATTTTGCATTAATCCTGGTAATTACGGTTCTGATGAAGACTGCTGTATTATCAGGGCCGTAGCTAGTGGGGTGAAAGGTGGTAATCATTCTATGGGTCAAAGGTCCAGGGAGGGCCCACAACAAATACAAAACTATATTTTTTTAATAGGTATGGGCCCCAGAGCAATATATTGTCAGGGGGCCCAGAATTCCTTGCTACGGCCCTATTATAGAAATATTAATACACAAGCAGTTGATTCTCTCTTTCACAATATGACCCTTACAGTTGCATCAACTCCTTATGGAAGCAAATATTCCAATGTACTAATGCAATTTAAGCATACTGTTCATAATAAACAAAGTGTTTCTAAGTGAGATCATACAAATTATGTTTTCTCAGCTGCCAGCAAGTTAATCCAGACATCATTTAGACTGAAAAGAGAGCTGTCCTGAATCATTCTGAGTTGAAGTTTAAGCACAGCTCCATAAACCCAGATTATTACTGACTCTGAAGGAGGACTTGATGATTAATCGAGTGTGTAGAGACCTCTAGTGGACATTATGAGACAAGAGGAGTTTTGACACGCAAGATTGCTCTCAAGAGGACTTTTTAAAATGTATTTTTTTACAAAAACTGCTCAGATAATTAATACAATACATAACCAAATTCACCTTACAATACAGGGCACTCCTATATAACAGAACCGGTACTGTGATGCGATCTTTGGTGGGGCACACTTAAATTAAAAAGCAGTCAGGGCGGGTCATGAGCAGTTTATGGGGGGATGGGAGCTCCGTGACATCTAGGAGGGCAATGCGTTCGAGAACTAAACGTATTGAATGAACCTTTTAAGTGAACGAATTGTCCTTGTTCACTTCCGTTGATTCGGTCTTGAATGACTCAGTACATATCAGGTGAATTGTAGCACTGTGACGAGGAGGAGGGCAAATGGTGTGTTCCATTTACCTCTGATGTCGGAGATGGGAATGACGTCACACACGAGTTGACCGCGCTCCAGTACACAAGTCGGAAAACCAAGATGGACGGGGTGGAGGACGTAGCCATTGTTAGCAATACCAGTCGATAATAGCCCATAAAAAAAGCGGTATTTTGCAGAGATAATGCCAAAGTATCATTTCCACAGATAAAGGTTGGATAGTACTGTGAGCACCCCTGAGTTTATTGAGACACCTACTAACAGAAGTGCTAATAAACAATATACTACTACTGTTTCACTTACATTTGATGCACTGAGCAGCCATTTTAGATTCTGAGGTTGGGGTTGTTGTGGTTCCTCGGAATTTCCTAGTTGGAATTCCGACTTGGGGGGGCATTCCAGTTAAAAGTTCCAACTGGGAACTCAGAATTTCTGACTTCCGAGTACAAATGGAATGCACCAATGGCCAGGCCGTGATGACACACACTGGCGCTGAATTGTCGTAATCAACTGGGAGGGGGATAAAGATGAGCCGGGGGCGCCAGTTCGAGACAGAGACACGCACGTGGCAGCTGTGTGTGTGTGTGTGTGTGTGTGTGTGTATATGTATGTAGGCCTATGTATGTGTGTGTGTGTGTGTGTGTGTGTATATGTTTTGTGTTGTTTTAAGTTGATTTACGTCATTAAAGTTACGTTGACTGTTCTGCTGGTTCCCGCCTCCTCCTTGACCATCCTGAACCCATTACACAGGTGCCGAAACCCAGGAAGGAGGAGGAGATCACTCGCCTCTTTTGGAGGGTCGCGACGCCTAGTAGGTATGGTACAGTGGTACTGGAGCGTATCACCAGGGGGTGGAGGAGCTCACTGCCGGCCGCCTGGAGTGGAGGAATCACTGCCGTCTGCCTGGAGGTGATGTCCAGTGCCATTGCTCGACGTCATGGAGGTCCGCTGCCCAACTGCCCGAGGACCAGACGACAATGTGTCCGTGGACTGGCAAGACACTTTTTTTCTCTCTCTCTCTCCTCTCTCTGTCTCTCCCCCTCGCACTTTCCCTATCACTTATCCCTCCCCTCATCTCTCCCAGGGCTCCAGAGAGGTGAGGATGACCTGCCAGCAGAAGGATGGCCAGAAAGGCAACATCTCCCAGGAAGCGAGAGGAGGGCAGTACCACCAGGGCCCCCCTACAATGCGTTCAGTACAGACAAATAATTGTTTGCAATAAGTATAAGTGTAAATAGCAATGGGCACACAGCCCAAGCAGCTTTATGCCAGCCAGCAGTCCGATGGAACCTGTCAAAACTAGTAGTATTTAATATAGTAGAAGTAGTTATAGCTGTGCTGATAAACTAGTTGAAAGATTTGCATTTTTAAGCTCTTTGCTTTTGAAAACATAGACTTGCTTATTTGCACAATTTAAACTTGCTTGATTATTAATGTTGGGTGTGTTTGGATTGGCATACTTGTAGGTAGAGGGGCCCCATTTTTTAAATCTGTTTAGGGTCCCCAAAATGCCCTAATAGCCCTAATAGCCTGTCCAGATGTAAACGCACACATCAATTATACATCTGCGTGATGTTCATGTGCTACCAGGGAAAATATTTGTTGCCACCTACTGTCATGAAATATGTAATCTGCAGAGATGGTGAGTAAATGAAACCCTCGCACCACACAAGGGTTGAAAACCCCTGATTCAGGTCATTGAAGAATGCCTAATAGAGTTATTGTAGTCAGCCAGTTGAACTTTCTGGTATAAAATCCTTTTACAAAAAGTTTTTGGAATTCTATTAGGATGCCCCCATACTAGTGCTTATGTGATATATTACCAACATCTCATGTGCCCAAAATAATATATATTTTTTTCCATTGGAAAGGTTATTCATTTTATTAATAACATGCAACACAATTAATATTCTAAAAATTTGCAGTAGCTAACTAGCTTTCAAAATGTTTTAAAGAAAGTGTTTTTGTTGATAAATGGATTATTCATTCTATTATCTAACGTACTAACCATATTGATAAGTGGTTAGTGTGTAAAAATAAAAACACGCCAATCCTCAACTTCACTCGCTTGACCTGATGTATATTATATGTAAGTCTTCACATATTTTACATGCTTGAGATGTCACAGATATCTGTTTAGTACCTTTAGGCTACCGCATGTGTTTTTACTATGCATCATTAGAACATGCATGATGCATTTTTGTCCAAGAGTTTCTGCAAAGTACTTCAGCTAAGTGAATGTCAATCACCGACAGTTATAAAACACAACAATACACTGCAATACAAAGGAAAATGTGCTGTGAAATGTCAGAAATGCATATGCAACTTGTGGAAACTATTTAAATTACTTTCATTTTATTGTATGTAACTGAAGATTACAATTCAAATCAAATTAAAGCTATGATAACTCTCTTGAATTAATCTGTGGTTTTAGTAAAACCAACAGTTTGTATGATATAGTTTAATTATAGTTTTCATAAGAAACTATGGGCTCAAGTTGTCCTTTTTTTTTTTTTTTACCAGCACTCTAGACAATGTGACAATAGTTTGAGGTACTTGTGGGAGGATGAGACCGGAACACTCATGTAGAGATGAATCTGGCTCCATCCTGACAGAGCTCGATTAGCCGGTTTTCCTAAGCAAAAAGAACACCAACACCCAAGTTTCTGTTCTTGTTTCAGTGAGTCCTTCACAATGGAATTTAACTCTATCAGGACCTTTATTGTATTGCAGTCACTTCTGAAGTGAACAAACTAATCTTGAGAAAAACGTTGGTTGTTTTTGGGGTGCTGAAGGTAGTAATAAAGTAATTGATTTCAACCTTGGTCCTTTAAATGTTTAGGAACCTAACATGTTTTGCTATTGGAGAAAGAGTGTTATTCTTAAAAAAATACTAAATATAAAGATCCTTGAGCGTTGCTGCTTTGGATATTAAATTAAAACAGTTATAGATGTTAAAACAGTTATAGATGTCTCATTATGGGTTCTTCAGATCTATGTATTGGTTTTAGGCATCACCTATTAACGGGGAAAGTGAAGCCCTGCTGAGTTCTTTTAAGAACCATGTACTGTATAGTGGGGCCTGGGTTGCTCAGCACGTATGAACTCTGACTACCACCTCAGGTCTCCAACGCTACCAAATTGGCCTGGTTGCTAGGGAGGGTAGAGTCACATGGGGTAACCTCCTCATGGTCGCGATTAGTGGTTCTTGCTCTCAATGGGGCGTGTGGTAAGTTGTGCGTGGATCGTGGAGAGTAGCATGAGCCTCCACATGCTGTGAGTCTCCGCGGTGTCATGCACAACGAGTCACGTGATAAGATGCGCGAATTGACTGTCTCAGAAGCGGAGGCAACTGAGACTTGTCCTCCGCCACCCGGACTGAGGTGAGTAACTGCGCCACCAGAAAGACCTACTAAGTAGTGGGAACTGGGCATTCCAAATTGGGGAGAAAAGGGGATAAAATTAAATAAATAAGAACCATGTATAGCTGTAGTAGGTTTTATAAAGGTCAGCACTTTTGAAATGCTTCTTGTCTGATCAAATTAGAGGACCAGAACTAACTGTTATACAATTCGATTCATTAATAGATATTCTGCATCCAGACAAATTATTCAAGAAGGTGGGCATATGAACTAAAAGTATGCTATTACTGTGACATCAACAATTTATCACTTTGGCATCATGTTTGTCTATAAAACCAGATTTGCATTCAAGTTTGTCACAGCTCAGGTATGTTCAGTTGCAGTGTTGCTCAATGTAGTCATCAAAAAATCACGTTTATGTGTATTTTCATAAAAACTGGATCCAACTACATATGATCAAATATTTCTGCACCCCTTAAGGATCACTGAAAGGATCTGCTCACTTATTCAGCACTTGCATTTGTTTTTGCACAGAAGTTAATTCCCTCTTTAGGTTTTAGCCGGTTTTTAAGATTATGCATATCATTTTCATAACAAAATTCCATCAAATTGAACTGTCATTTCTAACAAAGTTAAATGAATAAAACTTAAAATACGTTTTTTAATTATTTGATTTAGTAAAAGAATACTCAATTCAATCTGATGGAATTTTGTTATGAAATTAAAATAACTACCTAGACTAGCTAACCAGCCAATGTCTAGCTAAGTACTCTCTTTATTTTTCTCCTAATAAAACCTTTAAAGCAGAGGAACCCAAACTTTTCTCAATTAATGGCCAAAAATCAAACTTGATTGAAGGCATGGGCCGAAAGTAACTGTTGCATTATACCAAGCTGTGTTATATTAAAACATGAAAGTATCCCTGGGTTCCCTCTTTTATGATTTCATACAACAACAAAAAATACATTACTTTGCAATCTACTTTTCTAATGCAATGAAGAGCTGCATCAATTACATACATACATATATATATATATATATATATATTTCCCATATATGTCAAGGCGGGTAAAATCAAAGGTCATCATTGGTCAACTTTGGCCCGCACGCCCTAGTTTGGGCATCTCTGCTTTAAAGGAAAACATTTGTAATTTACCTGTGTATATAATTTTAGAGAATATGTTGGATAAAATATGGATATGAAACATCATGAAACTTGTTCTTCTAAAATTGAAACTTAATTTGGAAGCATGCAAGCAATGGACCTGCATCTTCCTTTAAGTTCTCTTGTAAACGTCTTGTACAGCCTTCTTTTTCCACTCAGTTTTTTATGCATACCCTATAGTGTACAGCTCTTCTATTGTGCGGTAATGACTTTGAAAGCAACAGAAGCTCTCTGCTCATTCAGGGCTCCAATTTGCTTTACTGATGGGGCGACCCAACCCTGAAATTGAAATCAGTGTGGTGGAAGTCAACAAGGCTTCAAGGATAAATCTCCACAAAACATGTCCATATCACGTCAAAAATAAAATAAACAAAAGGGCCTATATTACTAAAGAAAATGAAGCCTATGTTTGTATAAATCCGACCATGTTTTACTTTGTGACTATTTTAATGACAATTAAAGGATTATTCTGAATTTAATACAGGTTAAGCTCATTTACAGTGAGGCACTTACAATGAAAGTGAATGGGGCCAATCTTTGGAGGGTTTAAAGGCAGACATGTGAAGCTTATCATTTATTCTTCTATTAAAACCTCTGTGTTATTTGAGCTGTTAAATTGTTTAAATTGTCATTTATAAGGTTCTTTCAGGATTTAAGGCTTTATGGCGTTATGTCATCATGGCAATGCAGTACGCAGAAAATGTTAGTAAGCAATTTTATCATAATAAAATCATGTCTACATGTATAATATTTACATCTTGTGGCTAAACGTTTGAAACAGCGAATATTTTAACATTTACGGATTGGCCCCCGTTCACTTCCATTGTAAGTGCCTCACGAGGGACAAGCCAAAAATTGTATTTTGTGGTAATCAACATTATGCCACAAATGCTGTCGAATGAGATGAACTTGTATTGAACCCAAAATATTCATATAAGCACATTTCCTGTTCAAATTTTCTTAAAGTGTCTGGAGCAGGGGTGCCCAATATGTCGATCGCGATCTACCAGTCGATCGCACAGGCAATGCTGGTAGATCGCACAAAATGTAAAATGTACTTTGGTTAAATTTTAATAAAAATAAATATAATGTCTTTCCTTCTTTTAGTTTCTGTCTGACTTGCACTTGACGAGGAAATATTGACCAGGCGAGGTTTTGTTTATTCAGTTGCCATGACAACTAGGTTCGTGCATACGCCAAGGACTTTTGAGAACAGAGCGGGAAATTGCGTTGCTACTGCCTGGATTAGGCAAAACTGTCTGATTCTTTCAGTGCAAGTCATCAGAATAAGGTAAATGCCCTGGCATCTATTGTGCTGTAGGTGTTTTGGGTTTACAGGATTAAAGAATTATCATTAGACTCTCATTAAAGAAATATTGTGTATAAATGTGTACATCATATAATTGTGTGTATATGAAGTGTATTAAGTCGATGTTCTGTGCATAGTGTGTATAAGTACAAGGAAGACTACCATGATATATGGGCTAATATACTTTGTATTCTCATTACAGTGATGTGAATTGGGGCAAATATAGTTAATTGTATTTATTGTAATGTATTTATCTTCATGCAAAAAAAAAAAAATAATAATCCTCATGTCTTTTGATTTTGGAGATTTTGTCAGAATTTTGCTCATCAGCCACCATATTTAAAATTCCCTGTACACAAAATAACATTCCAAAACATTCCAAAACAATTGACCTTTGTACAGCGTTCCGCGCATATTTTTAAATTATCATTCTAGAAACACCTCTGAAAGCGCTTAAAAGTTTCGACATGAATTCCGGAAGTTTCACGGGGCGGAATCTCCAAATATGAAGAATTGTAGGCGGAGCCAAATGCAACAAGTGTATAAGTACTTGAAGCGTTAAATGAGTCATATATTTGACAAAAGGCGGTGTATTATTGACAGCCGTTGGAGAAGCGGATTAAATCCAGCCAGTGAGGTGTGAACTTTTACATTTATTTATTTATTTATTATTATTTTTTTCTTCAAGGAGAGTCAACTCGAATTTTGTTATTCATTAGGATTCGTGGTGTTATTATTTATCATTAAAGTAGATCTGGCTGTTTGAGGATGTTTTGAGAATTACAGATACAAGTTTGGATGGTGTAAGACAGTGTTTCCTTATTTAACAGCCTGATTCAACTAAACAGCTGGTTAGTAAAAGCTCCACGACCTGAATGGGGGTGTGTCTAAGAAGAGAGACGTTCAAAATATGCAGAATTTTGGGATACTCCAGCACCAGGATTGGGAAATTTTGATTTGGGCCCAAAACAAATGCATACAAAATTCAAGTAAACACCATTGGAATTTTCTAAAGTTTCGAGTCTTTCCAGTTTGGTTTTGGGAGTGGTCTAATGGGTTTGCTTGTTTGGAAGTGCCATCACAAGTGGAATGCTATTCCACATTCTAAATTCCATGTGGAAATTTTAGGAAAAGTGTTGTTTTTTTCCCCCATTGGGCAAAAGGGTAAAAGCGGGCAAAAGATTATTAATTTATAGCTGGAGATACTCATGTTGGGTTACTCATGTTGAAGTTCTTCCTTGATGTAATGTGAATCCATTGGTTTTTTTCTCCAGAAGAGAAGCCAGGACCATCAAACATGGCTTTCAACACACTAACCTCAAGAGCTGTGCTCCTATATGATGAGTGGATCAAGGAAGCAGGTGAGTTTGCATCCTCTGGTGTTATATAATGCTTATAATTAAGGAGACATATTTGTTATTTATTTATGTCATTGAAAAATAAGAATGCTTCTCTTTGTAGATCCACGGACAGCGGACTGGCTCCTGATGGCGTCCCCGTTCCCCCAAACAATCATCATCGCAACCTACATCTACTTTGTGACCTCACTGGGCCCTCAGCTAATGGAGAACCGCAAGCCATTTGACCTCAAGCGACCAATGATCATCTATAACTTTGCCATTGTGGCGTTTTCCATTTACATGATTTATGAGGTTCGTAGCTTGTCATTTGCTATCGTGCTAGGCATCCTCTTGTATACTGTTTATCTCTGGGTGTAAATCAAAACGCGTGTTTCCTTGCAGTTCCTCATGTCCGGTTGGGCGAATGGATACACCTATGGGTGTGACATTGTGGATTATTCTAGCTCTCCTCAGGCTCTCAGGGTATGTAAATGGAGCACGGTCTTCTGTTAATGGATCATTTGTCAACGTAGACTTGTGCATTAATTTGGCATTTCCTTTACTTTCATGTTTTAATTTTAGATGGCATGGACATGCTGGCTGTACTATTTCTCCAAATTCATTGAGATGCTGGACACCGTAAGTGTGACTTTGCTATATAAATGCTTTAATTTCAATTTTTGTTATTAGACTTTCAATGGTAAAGCCATTTGTTCTGGTGTCTTTTATAGGTATTCTTTGTCCTGAGGAAAAAAAACAGCCAAGTATCTTTCCTCCATGTGTATCATCACTCAATCATGCCATTCACCTGGTGGTTTGGAGTCCGATTTGCCCCAGGTAAAGTATTATGAGGTTGCTACTTAGAGAGCCCTTTGAAATGGTGTTGACTTCTGCTGCCTTCATGTGCTGTTGGAATTATTCTACTTGGTACTTCCCACTTCTGAAGTCGTAAGTATGAGCACGTCACGTTCAAGTGTTTTGTTGTCGGAAGCCTGGAGGATGCCATGTTCATATATGCATGTTTCTCGGAACTCTTCACTATCGCCACCATATTGAATGTTGACATCCTCACCCAACTCGGAAACTTATCTCCGTGTTTCCCATTCATAATTATGATGGATAATTTGGCATTCATGTGCAACTTAAAAGTTGGAAACTCGTTTTTACTATAATTCCGGTAGAACGTGAAGGCAGCATCATTACGTGGTAAAACCGAAAGTTTGGGTGTGACTTTTCACCATTTGCCATTAGTTTACCTCACACTCATGATCTTGTCTCTT
Organism: Xyrauchen texanus; assembly: GCF_025860055.1. Classification (NCBI taxonomy): domain Eukaryota; kingdom Metazoa; phylum Chordata; class Actinopteri; order Cypriniformes; family Catostomidae; genus Xyrauchen; species Xyrauchen texanus. The sequence goes on from NC_068318.1 coordinate 29,808,630, forward strand.
GCTATTTGTGGCAAGTGGTATTATGCGGGTATTTATATGATGTGTATGTATTTTCCCCTGCACACAAGATGGAAGACTGTACATTTTAATTTCTTATACAACTTTAGGCGTACATTCTCCAAATGCTGTTAAATTTGAATGCTGTAATTTGGGTTAAACGAAATGCAAAACTTGGGTTTCCCTCTATTAGGTGGTCTGGGAACTTTCCATGCCCTTCTGAACTGTATTGTCCATGTCATAATGTACACCTACTATGCTCTCTCTGCTCTGGGACCGGCCTACCAGAAGTACCTGTGGTGGAAAAAGTATATGACCACAATCCAGCTGGTAAGTTCATCGTTTACAAGCCTACCTACCAACCCCCATCTTAATTATTAAAGAAATTGGGCCCATTAATGGGGACCGTTTTGATATCAGAACTTCAAAATGTTTTTTAACTTGATATTTTCTCGTTCTCAGATCCAGTTTGTGATGGTGACCGCCCACATCGGCCAGTTCTTCTTCATGAAGGACTGTCCTTACCAGTTCCCCGTGTTCCTCTATGTTATTGGTCTGTATGGGCTGATCTTCTTGATCCTGTTCCTCAATTTCTACTATCATGCCTACACCAAGGGCAAGAGGCTTCCGAAAATTCTCCAGAATGGAACCAGCCAGCAGAACGGAAACTACCTACATAAGAAGACGGAGTAATTATTTCCTCGGCCACCTAAAAATGAACTTCTAACCTAAAAGTTGGAAAATTTCAGTATGTTTTAGGTTCCACTCCCTGTTTTATGTTAAAACTATTGAGGAATACCACTGTATCACTGGATTTCATATTTCCATATGTTTCACTAGAGGTGCTATCCTCATTTTTGTCTTCACTCAAGGCTTTGAAATGAGAATGGGGTGGGATACCGTTTTTTGTTTGTTCTAATATCCTCTACCTGTAAATATGAGTTCTCCGCTTTGGAATATGATTGAACTGCTGGCCAAATCTGAAATGAGGTAATGAGAGCATGTTGGAAGGTGATTAGAAGTTTATTGCTGAATGGGTTTTTGAACGTTGTGTTTTGGTTTTAACTAAATGAGCCTGAGGCCCTTTTAACATTGAGAAACTCTTGACTGATAACCTGGCTGTGCTCGAACCTCCAAATTCCACAGAAGTGACGTCATATGAAAGTTATGCAACACTGTCTAAATGATTTGACTATTTATTTGATTGTTTATTTAATGTTAACCACTTCTTAATGTGATCTTTTAAAAAAATAATTTGTGTGTGTGTGTCTGTGTGTTATATATATATATATATATATATATATATGTATGTGTGTTTCTGATTAACTGTTATGGTTTTATGTACTTGACCGATCTGAGCAAGGGAATAGCAAGAATGGATTGATGCTCTGTGACATTTTCCTAGTTTTTGTCGTTTTTTTAAACCTCCTAATTTTGTTTAAAACAAACTGAAGTGTTTTATAATGAAACAAAATAAATTATTTGTCTATATCTCTTAGTATTCTTGTGATTACTTTGCAATGACGTGTACAAACTACAATTCCCACACTGCATTTGGGAGCTCCCGGAGACGATGCCCACATATGGTTATGATCAGTGCCACGTGGCTGGTTTCGTGTGCCAATCACATTGTTGGTAGGAACGTGTAGGTTTTCAAAAGTGAAGCAAGTTCTGTGGAGATGATTACAGAGATAAACTCATTAAATGGAGGAATAATCTCAATTTAAACCATTAATATTTTTATGAGGGCTAATATGGATGGTAAAATGATCGGACCAGGACCTTACAGGGCGACAAAGTTGGTAAGAATCGCTTTAAAACCGGAAATACATTCGCGGATACATTGTTGCTTTTTTTTGTTTATCTAAACTCTTAATGTTCGAATAGGGTTTGATATTGAACCGATGGAACGTTTTTAAGTAACTTGCTTGCATGAATATTGCAAATTGTTGCCCATCACGTTCTTTCACATTAATGCCATAAACGGCCAATTATATTTTCATATGAACAATTTTGCTTCTTGTGGTGGTGGGTTATGCCAAAGACATATTATTAAAGTTACAAAAAGTTTAACCTTTTAATTCACAGTTACCACTTATACAATTATCTTATTTTGTCCTACAGCTTTAAATATAAATACAAATACATAAAATTATATTTTAAGGCACATAGTAATTTGCTTTACTGTAATAACTTGTAGACAGATGTACTTTATTGATCCTTGTGACGAAATTCCAGTGCAACAACCCAAACAACAAAGATATTACCATGGCAACCATGGCAAAATTCTGTAGCTACTACAGATATTATGGCAATAAATCTGGAGTAACTTCCTATTAGCCAGCCCAGCACTGTCAAAAACAATCCTGTAATAAATCTATATCATATATATTCATTTGATTTGCCTTTTTGTTTACTCCTTTCATTTGATTTCATAGACTCAATGTACAATACACAGAATGCAACATGCAAATGCTTACAATCTGGTACAATACACAACATAGTGTACTATGATACTATCAGCTGTTTTTGGTGTAGAGACCTCAATTTAAGTAAAAATAGTACAATTGTTATGAGGAATGCTCTTGAACATCTCTCCATAATGGGTTCCATTCCATTAAATCAGCAATTACCATCTAAATCGAAAGTATCTTTCCTTTTTTTTTGTAGTGGAATGAAACTATAAAGCTCTTCCGTGGTGGGATGCCAGTAAGGCGACACTGGGCTCATTTCAGGTGTTATGATCACAGTTTCACCGGTGCCGAGGCTGTCGACTTCCTCCATGAACTGCTCAGGCTGAACCAGAACTTTGGACCAGAGGTGACACGCTACCAAACGCTCCAGTTACTCCGAAAATTCCTCAAAAATCACGTTATCGAGGACGTCAAAGGGCGGTTTGGCAAAGAGGATTTGGAAGACAATGGACATCTATACAGGTGCCAGTATTGGTGTCAATTTTGCATATAGAATCATGGAGAATGCCAAAGTTAGCTCACTCCTAAATGAGATGTGGGTTGTTGACATAAAATGTGTCCATTTCAACAACCTTAACTCTATAAAAGTCAACTGGAGCCATGTTAACTTTCCATAAGTACTTCCACGTCAGCCATATTTGATGCATTAAAACAAAATGGGTGGAAATTATGTTTTTGCCATTTTAATTATTCACTAGTAGTGCCAAATGATTATTAATTAACTATTTAATTCTGCCAGATTTCCTCCACAATCCCCTCTGAAGCCTCTTCCTGTGCGTCCACCTGTAAGAGATCCCGGCTCAGTTCCTAGAATTCCACGCTGGGATGATTATGAGGACATACAAGTGCCGGTAAAGATACCCATGAAACCTCTCATTCTAGTAAGTGACTGTGGAGAGTTTATCCTGTTTTATAATGACATTTACGATACTTGCTGACCATAAGTTACATTTTTAAGTGATGTAGAAATACTGTATGTATGATTTTAGAATTCAGGGACATGGAATAAGAGGCACAGCATCGCCATTGGGGAGGTACCAGAGTGCAAATTGATCCGGAGGAGAGAGTTAACCCCGAAACATGTGGACCAGATATGGAAATCGATGACACTATCACAGTAAGCATTATCAGCCAAAATGACAAGATAGAAATGTTATTTCAAATTAAGTTTGTATTGGGAATCGAAATGGTTAAAACTTAGGTCAATTTTGAATTCATCTTTTTTTTAGTTTGCAGACTGTTTTGGGTCTCCAGTCATTGGACGGGGTTCTAGACACAAAACTTCTGAGTCCAAAGCACATCGTTCATAATGTTTTTGGGGTTAATAAGCAAGGCATTGTTGTCCTGAAGAACAAAGCAGGTGAGAATTAATTATACAGCTTTTTAAGAAAATTATCTTGAATATAGAAAGTTATTTGAGCTCATTTGTGACTTATTTTGTTTTTCTGTTTTTTAGAGGATTCCCCTCACTGGGTGTTATCTGCAATGAAATGCCTGGCAAACTGTGAGTGACCAGTTATCCAAATTTGTGTAATAAATTACATTCAACAGGCCATTCAAGGCAGTATATTACAGTGGTTTTACTAGAGGTAGACCGATATATCGGTTTAACCGATTAATCGTTCTGATTGTTGCTTTTTGTAACTATCGGTTATCAACAAAAATCTATGCTGATATTTGCCAATAGTTTTTCGCGCTGAAAGATTCTACAGTATAACAGCGGCCTCTAAAGGTGAAATAAAAACAATCACTGACTGAAAATATTTATCCATATTTAAATTTTTACTTTGATGCAAAATTGGTTTGTAAATCAGTCAATGGAAAGGAGGAGGCGAGAACCGGCTTGACGATACAAATAATAGTTTAATATAAAACTTAAAACAGAAGACACAAACACACATGACGGACATGTCCGTAAACTAACTATCTCTCCCACACAATCCTCCGCAGTCGGCCTTTATCCCTCTCGGAGGCTTGATTGGCCTGATAAGGGACCGGGTGTGTATGATCCGGCCCCGTCCTCCGCCCTGCCACATGGTTATTTTGATTAGATAAATCAAGTATTCTATGTTGAAGTGAGGGCATAACATTTTATTTGACTGGAAACATGCCCAATCTACGCATTCGTTGTGTCTCCAACTTCATATATTGTGAATAAGAAAAAACCTCAAATGGTGAAATATATATACAGTATATACAAAATCCTTAATCTGGTGAATATATAGGCTACAAATGCTTAATTTGGTAAATACTTAGATATTTACTTTGGTAAATAAAGAGCATTGTAACGCAGCCAAGTGTCCATCATTTCATAATAAGAGTCCCGAAATAAGAAAGTGTTTTTCAGGCTCCAAATCTGAACTTTTTTTTTGGTTATTATTGGGAGTTTGTTTGCACAATAAACTGCATCTGGGATATTATTCATTTTGGACTCTTGTAGACTCCATGTCTTTGCCCGTCATAGTAAGGAAAGGCTAAGAAAGTTTTTTTAATATTTAAAAATAAATTTTAAAAACTGTTGGCCGATTAATTGGTTATCTGCCTTTTCCACCACCTTCCAGTTATCAGTATCTGCAAAATCCACTATCGGTCAACCTTTAGATTTTACCATGGTTGAGGGATTTAGTTCGGCACAACGCAAACATTATTGCTTTTGTCACCAATGGCAATGATAAGACACCACTATCTAAATATTTATGTTTATTACTTACAAGAATCATTATAAACAATACTTTTGCAAAGCTGCTTGTTCATTAGCCTAACTGTAACTGTTTATCATTGATAAGCAACTTGGCACATTAATATGGAATTCAAATTGTATGTGCATATATCGGCTATTTAACGACAGCTTCAAATGTCACTCATCCAATTAGATTTTAGAGTTGTAATCTTGTATTAGGTTTTATACATATTGGATATCTTTTAAGGGCCCAATGGCTGTGATAACAGGCAGCCCACATATCCAGGGTTCGAGAGAGACGTCTTCAGGACAGTGGCGGAGCATTTTCAGAGACTGAAAGAGCCACTGTTGACTTTTCATCTGTATGAAATATTTGTCAGTATTTTGGGTAAGTGACCGACACAATGCACACTTTATTTGCATTATTAATGATAAAGATGGTGGAGAATTAAAAACACACATTCGAATGAACTGTACATTTCAAGTTTAGATGTGCGCCAAGAACTGATGATGATTTAGGTGGTCTTTGGCCATTGCGTCTTGCTCTTTAATCAGTATCTCGCAGCATAAGCAGTTAATTTTAAAATGCTGTGTCAGGACAGGAGTTTTTGAAACAACTGTAATGTAAAACACTGTCGGTATTTTGAAGCTTAAAGGGATAGTTCACCCAAAAATGAAAATTCTCTCATCATTTACTCACCCTCATGATATCCTAGATGTGTATGATGTTCTTTCTTCAGCAGAACTCAAATTAAGATTTTTAGAAGAATATTTCAGCTCCATAGGTCCATACAATGCAAGTGAATGGGTGTCAAAATTTGACATTCCAAAATGTACATAAGGCATCATCAAAGTAATCCAAATGACTCCAGTGGTTTATTCCATGTCTTCAGAAGTGATATGATAGGTGTGGTTAATAAACAGATCAATATTTAAGTAATTGTTTGCTAGAAATTCTTCTTCCTGTACAGTAGGTGGTGATATGCATGAAGAATTTTAAAGTTAAAGTGGAGACCCACACACCTATCATATCACTGGAATGATGTTTATACTGACTGTCTGTGATTTATTAATAATTACTTAATAATAATAATAATAATTACTTATTTAAATTATTATTAAATCTAATAATTTAATACATTTAAATGTAATTATTTAATTGCATTCCATTATTTAATTATAATTGAATTAATAACTATTTAATTAAATACTTTTTTAATTATTACCAATTCCCACTACTTAGTAGGTCCTCGTGGTAGCACGGTTACTCGCCTCAATCCGGGTGGCGAAGGACAGTCAATCCACGGCAGTCTTATCACGTGACTCGTTGTGCATGACACCGCGGAGACACACAGCATGTGGAGGCTCATGCTACTCTCCACAATCCACACACAACTTAACACACGCCCCATTGAGAACGAGAACCATTAATCGTGACCACAAGGAGGTTACCCCATCTGACTCTACCCTCCCTAGCAACCGGGCCAATTTTGTTGCTTAGGAGACCTGGCTGGAGTCACTCAGCATGATGTCATCATTAATATTAATGATTTATATACATATATATATTCAAATTAAATATGCATAGCAGCATTATATAATGCAAAATCTAGTGCACCATTAATATGTGCACAATATGATTATGAAACTTATTGTCAATAGACTATGGTTCTCTTCAGCTCTAACCACTGTAGGATAAATGATGCTCTGTTATTTTGGTGTGGTTGTAACCTTATGTAATGGTGTCCCTCAGGGCTTCTACAGCAGCCGTTGGTTGTGGTTGAAGCGTTGCAGGTTTGCTGCCTACTGCTGCCTCCAGCCAACCGGCGTAAACTGCAGCTGTTAATGCGACTGATGGCTAAAGTCTGTGCCAACCCCTCACTGCCCCCTCTGAATGACACCATAGGAGCACGTACGCTGGTAAATAACTCATGTCTTCTCATTGCTGTCTCTGTTGCTTTGTATAAACTTTAAAAGCGCAGTATTTGATGATTAACCGATAATCCTAAACCGTCATAGTAATAAATGATCTTGGGGTCAGTTAATGTATCATTTGGCTCAGTTTCATATTGTTTGACTCCTTGGGATGTTGTTGTCCATGTATAGATGGTCCAGACCTTTTCTCGGTGCATCCTGGGCTCTGCGGATGAGGTGGATTTGGACGAGCTGTTGGCAACCAAGCTGGTCATGTTTATGATAGATAACCACGACAGTGTGCTGAAGGTGCCGTCCAACTTGAGAAAATCTGTCGAGGAACATCTGTCACACCTGAGAAGAGCTCAGGTCAGCATCCTCTCTCACTCATTAAATGCCTTTTAGCTCAATAATTGATGGAAAAATACATGATATGGCATTTGTAATGCATTGAACTTCTGTGAAGTATTGTCAATTAGAGGAAATATTGATTCTATCAATAGAGCGTAACAGTGCCGTCTTGGTTCTCATTTTTCCCTTTCAGTTTTTCCATAGGGATTTCATAGAATCCTTAATAAAAGAGTTCTAAGCCATGAACCAAAACAGCCAACTCTGATGTGACTCACACCATTACAAACTCTGATTTGAAGCAATAAAGTTTGAAAATCGGACAAAAAGACAAAGGTACAATACAGTGTACTTAACGTCTTTAATGAAGAAGTTAACTACAAACCCATGAAGCGATGTCATTGACGTAATTCAATTTAAAACAAATGTAAAACTATTGATTTTAAGTTGTTGATTATACAGTAAGTATAGAAACTATAGTTGAATATTTTATTGCAAAATATTCAAATATATATAGGTAATTTGAGAGTGTAGGGAGAGGGATTAATGGGAGTGGGTGGGTGCTGCAGAGCTCTTTTGGCGCACTTTTGCCCAGCGATTCTCCACTTGTTGGATCGTTTTCCATCAGGATCATGGGTAGTGTAGTTCTTCGCCAAAACTTATGCTAATAAACAGGATTTTGTTTTGAAATATTGCATATACCATTGATTAACAACCTCAGTGATCATGGTAGGCTTGTCTTAGTTATCTAAGATATAATTAATATCCAATTCCCCTATGGAGAAAAGTAATGGGATTTTAACATCTGGAATCTGACGGTTGCGCTCTATTGGGATTTGATTGGTTGGAAATATGTTAGGTAATGCTGTTATTGGTAAATGTTATTTTTGCCCACCCACAAGGCCTCGATGTCATCAGCAGAAAAGAAAAGTTGCCTCAAAGGTGGAGAAAGTTGTTACATTTGGATTATTTCACACATACATTATTACATTTGTCTTCGCATTTGAAATGATTATGGGAAAAATAAGACACTTTTTTACATATATATATATATTTAAAAAATGACATTCACTTATGAATTATACATAGTAAAACCAGGAGAAATTGTATTATCAAAGTAAAAAGGGTCATGTTAATTTGAAAGATTTGTGTAGGAGTTATTTATCCTTTTTGCATTTTAAATAAACATGTCAACTTTTCAGACATGTGAATTGTGCGCTGGCTACCGCATGTCCTGATCTCTTCTGTGTTTTGAAGATAAAGTACGCAGGTGCTGACACGGACACCTCCATGATGTCTCCACCACACTCGTCCTGCAGACAGATCAGCAGTGAAGAGTTTGAGGAGCAGAGAGTCTCAGGATCTCACGGGGCCATCGTGGATCTTCTGGAGAACATCATACATGACAAGAACATGTCCATTAAAGACAAGAAGAAGAAACTCAAACAGGTTACAAATGATTCTTATGAATAGAAATATCTGTTAAAGGAATATAAAACGCATCATATGAGGATTCTGTTGATTGCCACAGAAAATCATTTGGATGTGCGCCGGAGTCTGTATAAATAAACACTTATTATAACTAAAATAACTTCCAGTATAATGGTGCATTCACATACAACGCAGAAAAAAATTTGACCGCTGGATTAAATTTGTGTTTAACTCGCGGTCGCGTTAGTTACGTGTCAAAAATCATTAATAAGAAAAGACTGACGTGTTCTAAGCCGTATTGCTCCTGTAAACTTGCGTGTCTGTTATGCTCGAGTTAACAGTCTTATTTTTCTCTGCACGATGTCTCTGTTTTTCAGTTTCAGAAGTCTCATCCCGATATCTACCGCAGACGGTTTCCCACAGCTGAAAGTGAGGAAGCGGTTTTCCCAGAGAAACCCCAGAGAATCAAACCTCAGCTGATGTTTCTCACGCTGAAGAAACCGTTCCAACCCTTTCAGAGGAGCTGGAGCTTTCGTGCTTGAATCAGTAGTGCGGTTAGTTTGTCACTTGGATAGCCATGCTAAGTATTATTATTAAGGAGAGTTATTACTGAATATCAAAGGCAGGTCATTTCTTGATGTTTTATAGAGCCGTTCTGCTATTAAAAAATGGTTTGATCCTCAATCTAAATAACACCAAATACACCTCATCAATGATTAGTTGACTGAATTGTTTGGTTAAGACAAAGTATAATGCTGTGCATTTGAATCCTATGGGAACGGGCCTAAAAATAATAATAAATATGGTTTATACTGGATATGCAAGTAATCTTTTATTATAGCCCAAATAAACTCCAAAAGGCATCAGTTGTGCCTATTTCACATGGTTTTCATATATTGTGTGACTAAAAAAAAAATCTGCAACATTTCCGATCACTTGAATTCTATTTTTTAATGAGCTGTATTTTTATTTGTATTTTGTTTACCTTCAGTTATATCAGCTGCAGGTGTTTTGTACCTGCTGTCAAGTTCATGTTGTCACTGATAATTAGCGACAGGGTTTTAGTGCTGGTCACCAGAAAATGTCTTTTGAAAAGTCTTCTTGTAAAATAAATGAACAAGCTCTGTCAGAGATCTCAACTACTGATGTAGTTACAACTGCATACTGTATATTTCTGTTTCTCTTTTTTTATACATCAATGTTTTCTTTGTTTTAACTGATTTGTGGTCAAGTATATTTGTGGTTATGCATTAAGTTGTCCTTTGCAGTCCTTATTTGTGTTTGGTCTGCTTTTAAAGTAGTTTTTATAGTTTGTCAGTTTTTAATGAACATATCTAACACTGCACAAAACCTTGACATTTTATCACTTGTTTATTTATGAGGTTTTATTTACTGTCTTACCGATCTTACACTGTCTCAATGCTGGAAGTATTGTGTAAGCAGCATGTAAATGTTTCATCCGTGTTTCTAAAATAATGGTTCAGTGATCTCAACTGTAACACATGATACGTTTCTCAAATGTTGTATGCTTTCAAATGTATTTTGTGAAGAAATGCTGGAGTTACTGTTACTGATTTGGACGTCTACACTGTGATAAAATAGGGAATTGGAAAAAAATAAATCTAATACAATAATGTGATGTTTCTCTATTTTCTTTTGGAAGGCATCCTGCTAATATTTATTCAGTGTACTTTACTGTAACTCCGAAGAGGTAGAGGAAACGTGCAGCATTCTGCCCACCTCAAAACCTTCATAATCAATCTTGGTTATAATTTGTTTTGTAGGTCCTGATACAAACTGGATCTGTCTTTAAATTATATATTTGAACGTCCCCCACAAGAGGTCAGTAGATCACTACTAATAAACCCCTTCTAGGAACTATCATTCAGGTACATTGTGTGTTTTCCAGTACAAAGCTGGACTTATTATAGTTACTGCAGAGTTAAAAAGTGACATTTATTGAACTAGATTTGCTATCCATCATACAGGTTAATATATTTGCAAACACATCTGCTAAGTGTCCTACTAGACCTAATACACAATATCAAAACCACCTGCCTAATACTGTGTAGGTCAGTGTTTGCCAACCTTTTATCTGTCATGGCACACCACTATCCACATAGGCTAACCATTGTCAATATTTGTCCTTTTCAAGAACTTGTCCATGTCATCTGTCCGCCTTAATAACATGTTTACTTGTAATGTTTGAAATTTGGCTATAACCCCCCCCCCCCCCAGATTTGTTCTTGCAATGCCACAACACATTACAGCGATGTAAACTCATGAGGGGCGAAAAAGAAAAGACAATGACTGCTCCACCAAAAAAATTTCTGGGGATATTTATTTTTTTTAAAGAATAAGATAAAAGCACCAAATCCAGCTATTTTAGTGATTCACGTTTATTCATGTGTACAATTGTGCAGAATTAGCAGCACAATAAATCATATTTTGGTGAGGCTTGCTTCTGTTTCACAAATTGTTTCAATTTGAAGAGCTGATTAGTTCAGTGAGCCCTTCTGGAAATGTCACCAGGTGGCAATAAATGAGCATCTTATGTGCGATGAGTGAGTCAGTGAATCATTTTGAGTCGTTCATGACCGAAATCTACCAAGAAAATTTATAGTGCTTAAGCAGATCTATATTCTTCCTTCAGTCTGAGCATTATACTTCATCCAAAAAGACAACAATAATAGTCTAATAATAGTAAGTTTCAATAAAATCCTTCTCCTTTATTAAAACTTGCATGTCTACAAATCTACAGACTTCAGTAGAAGAATTATAAACACAAAGCATTGTGCATCATTTTACTAAAGTAGCCTTTAAACTGCTGAGCATGGCTTTTATCAGAAAAGACCACAATAATAGACAAATAATAATCATTTTGAGTTTCAATAATGTTCTTTCGTCTTTGTAAAGCGCATTAGAGTTGAGTCGAGGCGTCAACGCTCCGTTCAACGCCAGAGTCAAGCACCGGCGTCGACCTCCACATGACAAGAGTTGCAGAAAGCGTCACAGAGCGGGTGATTTTACAAGTTTACCACGTAAAAAAGCGAGAGGTGTGCACAATAAACATTGAAAACATGTATTTGGAAGAGAGAAAAAAGGTTTTAGTTGCTTTGATAGCAGAAAGTAATAAAAGGACTCGTTTATGTTTAGGTCGAAGTGTTTTCTTGGTGAATTTAAATTAGTTCAATAACTGGGGTCTCTGAGACTCGTAAACGATAAGGTAATATTAATTAAAAGAAATTATGAGACGTTCAATGTCTCTTCACAAATTTGGACAGTTTTTAAATATTTCTCTCAAATATATTCTCAAAGACATTATTGGTGAAGCAAAACGCGTGTGTGTGTGTGTGAAAAACACTTTTGTGCGACGTCAGTTCATAGACTTCAATGTATTCTGCAGCGCTGACGCGAGTTATGACCCTTAACACGTATAAACATCACTCACATTTGCACATTAATAACTGCTCTTCACAATCGCAAAAGTGACCGATTATGGTTTCAAAACGGCAAATTTCTCTGAAAGGTGAGAAGTTTGGATCCCTGAAATTATTATTATTTTTTTTTTTTCATGCATTTATTTATTTTGTGGAATTTGATCATTTTCCACAGCACACCCGTAGACCTTGAGTTTCCGTAGTCTTTGTCAGTTCAAACCATTCTGGCCATTCTCTGTTGACCTCTCTCATCAACAAAGCATTTACATCCACAGAACTGCCCCGCACTGGATGTTTTTTGTTTTTGGCACCATTCGGAGTAAATTCTAGAGACTGTTTTTTTTATGCATTTGGCAGATGCTTCTATCCAAAGCGACTTAAAGAGCACTTATTACAGGGACAATCCCCCCTGGAGCCACCTGGATTAAGTGTCTTGCTCAAGGACACAATGGTGGTGACTGTGGGGATCAAACCAGCGACCTTCTGATACCAGTTTACCAGTTATGTGCTTTAGACCACTACACCACCACCACTCCACTGTTGAGTGTGAAAATCCCAGAAATACTCAAACCAGCCCATCTGGCACCAACAAACATGCCACAATCCAAATCACTGATATCACATTTTTCCCCATTCTGATGGTTGATGTGAATATTAACTGAAGCTCCTGACCCGTATCTGCATAATTTTATGCACTGTACTGCTGCCACATGATTGGCTGATTAGATAATTGCATGGATGATTGTTGGTGTCAGACGGGCCGGTTTGAGTATTTCTGGGATTTTCACACACAACAGTCTCTAGAATTTACTCAGAATGGTGCCAAAAATATCTTGTTGATGAGAGAGGTCAACAGAGAATGGCCAGACTAGTCTGAACTGACAAAGTCTACGGTAACTCAGATAACCACTCTGTACAATCGTGATGAGTAGAATATCATCTCAATGTTATTCTGAGATGCAGGTTGGCGCTGTTTTGGTGGCATGAGGAGGACCTACACAATATTAGGCAGGTGGTTTTGATGTTGTGGCTGATCAGTGTATTACACCTCACTTCTGTGGGCGCCATGTAGGCGTATATCCATAAACAGAGAATCCCTGCAGAAGACATTTCGTCATGCCATGTACACATCTGTAGAGAAATATGGCTTTTCAAAAACCAATTCTGTTCTAATTATTTATAAAAGGGGATAAAATTGTACTCTCTATAAATGAGAAAAGCAGTAATTATGCACGGATATAATCAGCTATGCAATTTCACACAATATATATTTTTTTTCTTTACAATCCTGACATAAACAACCGATGCATGCAGTGAATTCTCTATGTGTTATATGTCAGAGTTGAGCCAGTCCTTGATCTGCACAGAGATGTCTCAGCAGGCCTCGGGCGCCCCTGGTCTGTTCCAGGTAATCAGATGCTGCTGGCGTGCAGGTTTCAGCATTAATTATATCTCTTTAAGGGGCCTATTCAAAGGTAGTGAATCATTCACAAGTTGAAAACAGACTTTTTGAAGGTCTCTTTCCTTTCTAGCTGCTGATCAATATCTAAGACCTCTGGGCTTCATCCAGGCACAGCTCATCTGGAGACAGACAGGGGAGAAATGCTGGCATCTCAAAAGGAGTTTAACTAAAGCATGAGAATACAATACATAGGGAACCTTAAGAGCAATCATTCTTTTTAGGGTTTGGAATGCAATTAAATGTTTAGCACACTTTATTCATTTATTTAGGACATTCCAAATGCATTCTATGCATTTTATTAATACTATACATTTTCATGTGCATTCAGTACATACAGATTAAATTATAAGCATCCCAAATTGTATATATAAAAATATTTGTGTCATTTACCAAACACCTGCATCTGTATCTGTGATCTAACTGTGTGACAGAAAGAACACTGTGTGTATGTTGATCAATGTTGGGTAAGTGATCCACTATGGGTAGTGGTGGCTCAGTGGTTGAGGCTCAGGGTTACTGACCAGAAGGTTGGGGGTTCAAGCCCCAGCACCACCAAGATGCCACTGTTGGGCCCTTGAGTAAGGCACTTAATTCCAGATTGCTCCGGGGGGATTGTTCCTATAATAAGTGCACTGTAAGTCGCTTTGGATAAACGTGTCTGCCAAATGTGTAAATACAAGCAAATGCACTATAAATAACTACTTAATTTTCTAAAAATGTAATTAGATTACTTTGTTCCACTTCATAGAAAAGTAATCACATTACTAATGACTTAACTTTTAAGTCACATTCTAAAACACTGTTCTTCGGCTCTATAATTTCCAAATAATGTTTATTCCTTCTTGTTTATTGTTGTGGTCCTTGTCCTGAAAATATATGCTACATATCAAGATGTGTGAACAATGCAATGTGTTTTTGTCCTGTTTTCCAGTAAAAAATATCTACAAGACAAGTAGATATGTACAAGACAAGCAAAATGGCATAAGATATTTCATCTTGTTTTCAAAGAAATCTAACAAAATTTTGTGCGGTTTATGCTGGAAATGAGAAAAAAAAACCTATTTCAGTGGGAAAATTAGATTATTAATTTTTTTGGCAGATTTGTTTTTCTTCTTTTTTTAAGTAAGGAAAATTTTGTTTTGTTAGATTTGCACAAATTATGCCATTTAGCTTGTTATGTAAATATATCTTGTTTAAATAATTTTTAGATATTTTTCTGGAGAACAAGACAAAGTACTAAACAAGAATCATGTTTTTTTTGCAGTGTACTGAACTGAATATCAGTAACTATAATCTGATTACAAGAATTCAAATTGTAACGTGTTACACTACTTTTTAAAAGTAATTTACAGTAACTACTTTGTAATCAAAGGTGATTATGATGTGTAGAGTAATTGTGAGTCTTTTGATCAATATTTCAACCAAACTGGAGTTTTGCCAACCATTCATCGCACTAAATTGATTCGTCTGACAAACAAACGCTGTTCTGCACTGTACAACAATCAATGTTGTCTGCAGGCAAAGTGAACTCTGCATCCGTATGATTAAAAGTTTTCTTTGAGCTGCCTACTTACAGTGACTAAATTATTTAATATAAAAAAACAACAGTTGCAAATAAGCCATGAACCATCAACTATTGTAGTGAGGATATTGTTGCAGCACGTCTCATAAAAGCTAATTAAGCATTAGCAGTGTTAATGAAAATGGAATGGACGAACAAAGAATGATTCACCATTAGGATGAAACATGGCTTCTCACACAATGTGGCAATTATTATCAGATTAGGGTTGAAATGAGATAACTTTTAAATGTGTTAATATTTAAATAGTTACATTTAGATTTACAAAATTACATTTATTTCTGCATTTTTGGAGATCTGAAAGAGTTCATCTCAACGAGTCTGTGAGTTGAATCAAGAACAGCTCGGACTGATTCATTACTGTGAACCTGAGAGTGGAGAATCGCGGAGATTCTCCGCGATTCATTAATGAACTGTTCAGACAATTCATGTGTGAACAGGTTTAGTGAACCGAATCAACCAATTCATGGCAAAGATCTGACTCCAAACAGAGGAGATGATTGTGGACTTTAGGAGGAACAGCCCAACATTGACCCGACTCACCATTCTAAACAGCACTGTGGCAGCAGTGGAGTCATTCAGGATCCTGGGCACTACCATGGACATGAAGTGGGAGACCCACATTGGCCCAGAAGAGGTTGTACTTCCTTTGCCAGCTAGCTGTGGAAGTTCAACCAACCACATGCGCTGCCGATACAGTTCTACTAAGTCTGTCCTCTGTCCTCTTCAATAACTGTCTGGTTTGGTTCAGCTACCAAGTCATACATCTGAAGACTTCAAAGGATAGTTTGGACTGCTGAGAGGGTTATTGGCACTCCCCTATGCACCCTACTAGAACTGTACACATGCAGAGTGACGGGCTTATGAAATCACCCTTGACCCCATTCACCCAGCACACTTCCTTTTCAAACTGTTGCCTTCTGTCCGGCGCTACAGAGTACTGAGCACCAGAACAACCAGGCACAGGAACTGTTTTTTTCCCTCAGGCCATCCATCTCATGAACAGTTAAAACTGCCCACAAATCCTTTCCTTTTATCAATGCAACCATGTGCAATATGGGGGCGGCAGTGGCTCAGGTGGTACAGTGGGTTGGCCACTAATCCCAGGGTTGGAGGTTCGATTCCCGGCCCACACGACTCCACATGCCGAAGTGTCCTTGGGCAAGACACTGAACCCCAAGTTACTGCCAATGACAGGCTAGCACCTTGCATGGCAGCTCTGCCATCATTGGTGTGTGAATGGATGAATGAGTCACAGTTTAAAGTGCTTTGAATACTGTTAAGGTTAAAAAGGTGCTATTTAAGTACAGACCAATATTCAATCCATCTATTCCTTAGGGAATTATTCCTTAAAATGTCTATAATTGAAATACAAGAGTTTGACGTAGGCTTACAATAGTATGTTTACATACAGTTCAACACCTGGGTCACTTAAACCTGCCAATTTCCTGTATAGTGTGTCATTTCAGAGTGGATTGTTTTGTGAATCTGTCACAAATTCACAACATTACAGCAAGCTAGCTTTTCCATTAGAAGCTCTTTATTTTTTATGGCCATTAGGACTGAAACTAGCCTATATTGCTTCTGACAAAAGCCAGTCTGAAGACACGTCAGTAATGTGATGTCTCATATAAAGAGTCACTCATAACAGGTCAGTGATGTATGGACATCTTAGAAGAGCAGTAGCAAAAACTAGCCTCCATGAAATCAAAATTAGAGTTGTTGTTTTCCCATGTCTGTTAACGTTGAAGCCATTTACACTAGTGTATAAAACACAAAATAAATATTTCTTCATTCTTACCCTTTAATTCTGACATATGGTGGTGGCAAGAGGTCCCTATATATTGCATTAACAGTATCTTCAATGGCTTTCTTTAAAAATTGCATTTTACCACCAAACTGCCCATACTATTTCTGCAGTATATTTCACAGTATTTTAAAGGAATTTTCCCTTTGACAACAGTACAACATGTGTTTCGAATGCCAACTACTACTGCTTGTACTTGTCGGCTACTGTATATTTGCAATAAGCAGTATGTATACTGTGAACGTGTGAATTTTCTGTATGCATGTACATTTGCTAAAATGAGCAAGGAACGGTCTTGGAAAACTAAATTAGGACAGTTTCTGTTGCAAGGCTGAAATTACAGCCTGATCTCACAGTGAAATCGGAAAGAGTAGGCCAAATTTTCTTTCGTCAAAATTGGTATACGTTGACCGAAATGTCTAAACGCTGCCCCCAGTGGCCAAAGCAGTAAGTGTAGTAGAGCATATGGGCACGTGTGAGCTCCATTTATGACCAGGAGAGGTTGCCAAAAGCTAGTAGTGAAGCGAGTTGTATTCAGCTTTACAGGATGTTATACAATAAAGAGAAAAGCATGTATTTATAGATTCTTTCCCCAACCCAAACCTTACCATAACCATTAGTGGAGTAAAAAAGTAATGTTAGAGGGAAAAGTAAAACCTCAGAATCAAGCTTGTCATTGATTATTGAAACATGGTTACTGCTTGGCTTTGAACCCTAGTCTCCCATGCAGCTGATACAACGTGCTGCCGATCACGCCAGGTGGAAAGGTAAGCACAATGAAACCACTGCAAACATGTATGATAAGAATGTTGTATGTGAGCGTGTTTGCATACAGTCGCTGATCCTAGGGTACAAAAACGATTGGAAACATCATGCCGACTTCATGTGTGAATATGTTGGAATTTACAAGAGCATTTTAGGGAAAAAAGTGTCAAATATTATTAGACTACCAGTGATGCACCAAACTGAATATGAATGGCCAAAACCAAAAGTTCAATACGCATTGTGCCGTAAACCGAAAATGTTTAGCGGTCTAGACTATAGAGTAGAAAGAAACAATTACACAAATATTTGTCAACTTTTGAGAAAACCTTTTTTTGTTAACTATAATGGATAATGGAGTAGTAAATGAACAGTTTAAAGTTTAAAAACCTATTATTTTGTCAGAACACTCCAGGAAGCAGTGTATCATCATGAGCGCATCACAGACCGTGCATGCTATGAGTGTGTGTATGCAGGGCTGGACTGGCCATAAGGAGAACCAGGACTTTTCCTGGTGGGCCGACCGCCGTGTTATGCCAAACGGGCCACTACTGGCTGCAGAGGGCCGTAAAACGGTGCTGCAATATGCAGAAATGGACATCGACAATCCCCCTACTCAAAACTTTTGGGACGGTTTCTATGTAAAATCCAATTGCGATTTCTCTTCCCAGTCTGCCCCTGTGTGTACGTGTGAACAACACAGCAGCACTCATTCACTGAAGCGCACTGCACATGCAGACTGTATATTTACATTTTAAACACATCCTCTGCAATTTCCCAAACTATTATTTGGCTTCAAGAAACTTTGAATATAATACACGACTCATGTGGGCTACTTTAATGGTTCCAACTTCCTTTATGGTTCTTTAATGTTATAATGAAGCTTGACAGTAATGACCATGGCACAAAATAACACAGTACCGGAGCACTGGAAAACGCTCTTCATTAATGTGCTAAAGACCAAGAGTGCAATCACTTCAATTCTGGGGATGAAAAATAATGGCCGGTAAGACACGGCCATGGCTCCAGCAGAAAGACTCTTTCATTCTGCAACATCAAACTGCATTGTCAGCTCATATAAGCTTAAAAGCCATCTATTGCATGCCAAGTTTAATTTATCTTCTCCATTATAAAACAAAACAACAACAACAACAACAAAAAAACATCAAGGGAAAGTCCTTGAACTTGATGTCTCCAAAACTTGGATGTCTCCAAAAGTTAAAACCGAACCCTAACCCTTAGTGGTCAACCAATATACATTTTCATTGACCAATTCTTAATGAATTACATTTGGTCTTCCTGAATCCTAAATATTAGTTACAGCTCAAGGGCGTATTCATGGGCCCATAGAGTAGATTTCCCTCCAAAAGCTTCTTTTTTTTCAATACATTCAGTGCTAAAACATAATTGCTCCTGACACTATAGCTACACATCTTAGAGCCATTTGGCCCCTAGAAAACGGTTCTCTGCCTATAATTCACAGCACTGTGGTATTGAATTTGTAGTTAGTTTACTAGTTTGAACAGCGTGAAATAACAACGTTGATGGTACATGGCACATATCACATTTTCTCACGCCTTCCCAGCACTTTGTGAGTTATAGACACGCAAAAACAACACCCACGGGCGCTTGGAGCCCATCGCTGTGTTTTCTTTGGGCTAAGCGGAACGAGCCAGCACAAGTTCACGTCAAGATTTATTTCAACCAGCTGTTTTTAACCTACTTGTTTGCTCTTTGAAAACACTCGCATCATCTTGCTTGCTTGATGAGAGACAATGGGGTCCAAAAGTCTGAGACCACATTGAAAATCCGGCATTAGAATCACTTTTTTGGAGAGTAACATAAAAATATAGAAGAAATATTTGCACTATTTCCAGGTCCATAATCACAAGAAAATACATGACCAAATATTGATACATTTTGTCATTTTCAATTCAACTTTAACTCAAATTGTTATGCTTATAATA
Organism: Xyrauchen texanus; assembly: GCF_025860055.1. NCBI lineage: Eukaryota > Metazoa > Chordata > Actinopteri > Cypriniformes > Catostomidae > Xyrauchen > Xyrauchen texanus. The sequence goes on from NC_068318.1 coordinate 29,828,491, forward strand.
TATAATATGGTATAAGTAAACATTTTTATAAATAATATAATGAAAGTGCAAAATAGAGGCGTTTTCACTAGTGATATCAGACAGAGTCTTTGATGGTTTGCTTATTTATAAAAATAACTTGGCTTTTTTTTCCCATTCTAAATGTGTAATTTAAATGTTTCATGTAATGTTTCACTGTCTTTCATGCAGGCGGTTTTGCATCATAGTTTGCATTGATCGCAATCATAGTGTGCTGAATATGTAATTAAGGATTAGTTCCTTGCTGCATCCCTTTTGTTAGTTTGCAACATTATTTACCCATATTATACACTTGACTTCTGCAGTTCCTTTGAGCCAAGACAAGACGTTGATATCAACTGACAGGCCACACTCATGTTGTTACTAAATTAGGCCAATCTGCATCAATATAATGGGTTTATGACAAAGCAAATCACTCCTCACAATGTATTTGTTTCTCATTAGTGGCCCCATTACATGTGATTCAGTGAAAATGAGCAAACGCATTGAGCTGTTAAACATGTAACACATTACATGCGGCCAATTTTGGTAAATCTAGAAAACAGCCTCCATCGTGGATGTTGTTCTTTGTTGTTTGTCTTGCCTCTATGACTCCAGGGGTATGAGGAACGGCATGCTTGCTTAAAGGTCACTGGCAAATGAATATTTGTTATACGTTGTGCACATCAGGGATGTACACACAGGACTGAACAGAGAATGCAGTTTAACTTTAAATTCAATTGAGGTAGCAAATAGGATGCAGAATTTCAATATAAGGAAGGACAGTTCCAATAAAATGAAATGAAAAGAAATTCATATCGGCCTAAATGCTGTAAGTGTTTATTTTATTAATATATTTTATTTTTCACTATGAATCATAGGCATGTTGTGATCACACACTGTAAGTGCTATTTCCAGTATGATTTAATTTAAACACATTTCATTATATTTCATTTATTAAAATGTATCTTATGGACCTCACACTCAAAAAATACATTTATTTGTATGTTTTATGCATTTCAATTGTATGACAAATTTCCATCAAACTAAATTGAGTAATCTTTAACAAACAAATGTTATTAAACTTATATACTGAACGTTTCTGCTTAATTTATAATAATGTAGTTTATTTAAAGGCTATTCAATTCAGTTTTATGGAAATTTGTAATACACTTATAAGAGTACATTTTAAAACTAGACTGATTATTTTCTGTCTCTAGCGTAAATTCAGTAAATTCCAAATTTTATGTCAGTATTTATTTTTACTATAATATTTTCAGTATTTCATTTGTTATCTGAAAACTATGTAGTTCATTTTGACAGGACACAGCATTATTTAATCAGTTGAGAAAATTCAATGTATTTAAATAAAATTGTATTAAACATAAATATTTCACATTTATGCTTCATTTATATTAATGTAGTTTATTTACAGATTACTCACTTTAGTTTGATCAAAATTAGGCATACATCTGAAATGCGTAAATCTTAAAACTAGACTATTTTTCTTGTCAAGTGTAGATTCAATAGATTCAAATTTTATTTTTAAGTATTTAGTATTTAAGTATCTGGAAATAAATTTAGATAGTATTGACAGTACTGAAATTCCTTAAAAAAAACAAAAAATGCCTAATCCGTTGAGAAAAGTCAATACAAATCAGTGAAGAAATGCATAATTAGTCAAAATTGATGAAGGAACTAATGGAATTCTTCTGTTGTGCTATTCAGTAAATTCTTCTTCCTGTCATTCCAATTCAACGTCCTGTGTTGCGAGGCTAATTCAATTCAAATTGTACCTCATGAATTGAGGGAGAACCAAGTCTTAAATTGTGAATTTTGCCCAGTGGTTGCTTTGATTTGAATAGTCAATTCAATCCCCTACAGTTCTAAAAGCATTAAACTGTCAGTGTTGTCAAGGTGATGAAATTCCATTTCACAGATGAAAGTATCTGTTGACTATGGAAATCATCCTACATTTTGTTGTCATCTCCAGTTGAACCTTACACTTGGTCTAAAAGACTTCCCTATCTTGGAATATGAAGGTAACCATTCAAACTATCACAACCACAAAAATCGCTTCAGGCTTCCAAAACTCAACAATACCTCTATCAATCCATATACCTGACCTCAACAATCAAACTCTTTCTGTTTCCTAAAACTGGTTCTAGTGAATTCTCACAGACAAGCCTTGTGGTCTGAATAGTCTCTCAAAAGTGTTGCATACCAGTTAAACCTGGCAGAGGTGTGGCACTACATGCATTTATGCAAACAATGGAGCGAATGTGCCACGTGAGTGATTAGAACTGTGAACGGTTTTGTAGGTTGTTGCACTTGTTTGCCTGAGCTGCATGCGCAGCCTCTTCTTCTCCTCTGGTGAGTTGGAGGCAGATTTGCTGGTTTGGATGGAAGAGGTGGGTGGAGTAGAGTCGGGGGGTGTGTGTATGTGACATCATTGGTTTGGGCTGCACATACGTTCAGTATCATCATTTTAAACCAGCATGTAACCATGCACGAGGCTGCAAACTACGTTGAAAACATGAGGATTTGTCATACGTTCTCTTTATTGGAGTAGCAGGCCAATGCACGTGGAATGTCAAGCTGTCTTTAGTAGATGAAAACAATTGTTACTTCTTGTTCATTGGGCATCTTTGAAAGACGTAGAGGTGAGTTTCTTTGCTGTGCATCTTTATTCAGTCACTTTGTATTGTCTTTCTTGACATCTGAATCTCCTCCAACAAGGAAGTTGAGACGGTGGCTATTAAAGGAACTTGTTTTCTTGTTGTTTTAGTGACTGAAGCTTGGTGTTTTGAAGCCTATAATGTTTCCACCTAAAGTGTGATGGGCCTTTAAATGTAGCGGTCCAATTCCTGTTTTTGTGTCAATTTCTAGAAAAAAATATGGGCATGCAATCTTAAAAATTTAAGATCTTCAATGGTTCCTTGTACATCCATGTTGACCAAAGAAGCCTCTTTATAGAACAGTTGTTTGCTGGGTTTCTTGAGGTAGTAAATGGTTCTTTGGAGGTGAAATGAGGCCTGCTTCTATTAAAAATAAAAGATCTTCAGTGTTCCTTGAGGTGCTTTATGTTCAACATATGAAGCATTTATTACCAAGAACCATTTTTCACTATTTAGGGTTCTTATAGTGTTGCTATATGGTTCTTTGGAGATAAGCCTACAACATATTTTAATGTTTCATTGTAGGTTAGTTAGATCAGCATATTGGTTTCTGGGTTCTTTAAGCAAAAATAAAGATGGTTTTCTGAAGAACTAGACAATAATATGTTCTTTGTGCAACTAAAAAGGTTCCCTTCTGGTAGTAAAACCTCTATTTTATATCAGTGGAAACCCACCTGTTGGCTTGATTTCTACCTAAACTAAGATTTGTGGATACAGTGACCCCCCCAAACTATTTGGACACTTAAGCCACACTTAAAAATGTCCGTCACTGCATAAGATACAATATCAAAGCAAGTGGTATCTGCATTCAGCCTATTCTCAGAACTGACTTCACTTGACCGGTTGTAAGGGATTTGGGGGGCATTGCCTCCCTAGATTTGCCTCAAGCCCCCCCCCAGAAACGTCTGATGCCCCTGCCCTGACTGATGGCAAAATGATCAATATTGCCCCCTCTAAACATAAAAATGTCCCCCCATATATCGCATAGTACCTGTCCTGTTCTCACAGGTGTCCTATTAGAGTAACCACAGATGGAGTTCAGCACATTATCTGTCAACATGTCCCACTAACGTATGACAAGCAGAGAGTGTCCAACTACTTTGTCTTCATTTTGAACATATGGGTCAGGTTGGGCTCAGAGTCTATAAGTTATCAATCCAAACCTAAGTATATAAACTTATTATTATTATTTTTTTAATGTTTTGTTTGAAAAGTGTGCTTGTTCACTCTTTCTTTACAATAAATGCCACATGGTTTCATATCTAATGCAATTACATTAATATTTTCCATGCAGTTTACATATTTCCCTTTGCTTAGTCTACAGGAAGTCTCCTGCTTTATGACTCACTTGATGATCCAACATATTCAAATAACTAGCAGGTACTATGACTTGTGCAAGAGCAATGACTCTTTCATTTTGTGGACATAAATGGTGACTGGGGAAAGTCACAGCTTAGTGAGAGTAAATCCTTTCTCTTGGCCCATATTTTAACTCAATTCTCCTAAAAGGTATAGTTCACCAAAAATTTAAATTCTCTCATAATTTACTCACCCTCATGATAGCTCTGGTGTGTATGACTTTCTTTCTTCAGAAGAACACATTTGAGGAAACGTATCTCAGCTCAGTAGGTCCTTAAAATGCAAGTGGATGGTGATCAGACATTTGAAGCTCCAAAAATGACAGATAGTCAGCATAAACATCATCCATACAACTCCAGTGGTTAGATTCATGTCTTCTAAAGCGATACGATCCCTTTGGGTGTGAAAAAGATCAATATTTAACGTTTCCGGTGCAAAAGTGCAAAAATCAGGTTCCAGAAGTACCACCCACTTCCATGACGCGCTCGAGTCGCTTTTGTAAACTTTGTCTTGACTTGACATCTTATCTTTCTCTCTAGCTTTGTGTAATTCATCTCTTTATAATGCCTTGTGTTGTGTATACTTTTCTTAATAAAGGTGTGTTGCTGTACAAATTGATACTTAATGTCAAAGAAAGGGGTCTGTTTGGAACGTTAAACCAGAACAGTGATTACTGCAGCTTTCCAACACCCTGTTGCATTTCTTGTGTAAGGCGTTGGATTCGTTCTGACAATCCCGTGCAACTGAGAATGCATAAAATGTGTGCATTACCATGCAGCTTGAGAGTATAGTTTACAAAACAATGACTTAGTTTCAGGAATGCACAGCTATGGGGCTTGTTTATTGAATGTGTGCTGCTAGCCCTGGGTAAATAACATGTTTTGCATATTATGATAACTTCATTTCATGCAGCACCTGCAGCCTGGCTAATTACGCTACATGCACATACATGTTACTAATGTAAACAAGCCAGTCTCTGATAAATGTCTCAAGCGTTATATATTTTGGTCTTGTCAGGGATAATTCTCATTTTAAAAGTTCTACAAATTACTGGTTTCATGTTGATTGTGCTGTCTTTGTTTGCAGCCGGTGCATCCCGAACATGCAAGTCGAGATGTGTTGATTACAAACCAGTGCAGACAGTTTCACAAAGCTATCATTACCCTGTGACATCTGCAAGAGGGGGTTGTTTTTGAGCTCTGTAAGAAATGAAAAAGCCTGCATCAATTTTTCCAGAATGTTTTTTTTTTTTCCCCCCCAAGGATATTGCATCAGAGTTTGACAATCATTCTCCAATGAGGAATTCTACATTGTTTTCTGGAGGCAGAATTAGCCTCATCCATAAGACAGCTGTCCCAGAAGCCGTGTGATTATGGGGTCAAACGTCTGATCAGAGAAAGATCAGAGCTTTTCATGTTTTCCTCTGATCAGTTTCTGAGAGTGAACCTCACTACAAAGCAAACCAATCCTTCTTTGCACAGAAAAAAGAAAAAAACTTTTTGGAGCTTTGCGTGTTGCTGTTTCCAGCGTCTTTGTTGCTTTAATATTTACCTCTCTTTCATCAATCACAACTACAAGGTCTGTGTTTTTACAGAGTATTTAATCGTAGGCAGTTTCAATTCATCTTTGAAATCAAGGCACAGAAGTTACATTGCAGTCGTTTGCACATAGGATCTGATTTCAATCGGGATTACTTGGTACAGTATATACTGTATACTACTGTTTTTTATTACACTGTGTGTAATAGCACATAGTATACAACAATTCAAACTATGCTTGTCCAAAATTTACATTTACATTTTACATTTACATTTATGCATTTGGCAGACGCTTTTATCCAAAGCGACTTACAGTGCACTTATTACAGGGACAATCCCCCTGGAGCAACTTGGAGTTAAGTGCCTTGCTCAAGGACACAATGGTGGCTGTGGGGCTCGAACCAGCGTCCTTCTGATCACCAGATTACCAGTTATGTGCTTAGACCACTACACCACCACCACTCCAAAATGATCTCATGACGAAGTATCACTGAGACATCATTTTGCCTGCACCATCAAACCATCACCCTTGATTCTTATTTTAAATGTTGTTATTGTGCCTTATTGAACTAATTTTGGAGCATTCTGTTACTTTATCCAAGGCACAATTTTAAAATGAAATGATTAAAATTGATGTTTGAATATTCTGTCATCATTTACTCATTGCTGATGCCATGCGATCACATTATGAGGAACAGTGAGACAAAAATTGCCATCTCAACTAGCATTACAACAACTTTGAACTTATGACTATACTTTTATCTGCTTATGTCTTTTTATATTGTTTAGAATTGGTTAGGCAGCCCCTCTACATTGCAAGTAAATCACTTACATATGCAACCAAATTTCACTCCTCGTGACTAAAAAATGTCAGTTATTAAATATTGCTGGTTAATAAATATTCAGATTTTACTTGCCAGTGATTGAGTTGTGTAGTGGCAAAGAACTTTAGCACCAAGTTACTTTCACAGCATGTTGTGTCTCATGAGTGCACACTCTTTATTTGGCTACAGTGGGTCCTGAGGTGTCGTGGATTTTGGTGTCACTATCGCTTCAGTTGAGCCATGCCCATGATATGCCATAGTTACATTTACATTGCATTGAACCACATCAACTCTGATTTTGCTTAAACTTTTCACAGACAGTTTTCACAACAGTCTCCGTTAAACAGCATGGCTACAGAGCAGTAACACGCCTGTTGGACGTCTGTTGGAACTTGGAAGTTAGAAAGTGTTGCAAAACTCAAGAGGATGTATACTTCAATTTGAGGAATTGTACTATAAATATTTTTATACGTAAGTCAATGCATATTATGTGAGTAAAAATGTAGTTGATCTTGTTACGTGTATTGTGTTTCCAAAGACATCATTTCATAATGCTTCTTTTAATTTCCTTTCTGTTGTTTAAAGCCAGTTGTTAGTAAAAAGTAAAAAGAAACATTAATTCTAATCACACATTGCACGGATGAGGTAAAAACAACCATGCAACTTCTCTCGTTAATGTGCCATACGCAAATTCATCCTTTAACACTAGCGGAACTGCTGCCGGTTCTCTTAAAGAGACAGCGCTTGTTATAATATTGTTATAATATTTTAGCACTTGTTAAACATTTCAATTTCAATACATCTAAAACGTACAAATTATGCATACTATATAAACAAGCATGTGATGTTATGTAGTGAGTGTTGATAAACAGGGCCTGAAATTCAGTGCGGGATTGTTGGTATAGTGAACATTTTTTATAATTCCCGCAAGTTCCACTTTCAAAGTGCGGGAAATTCCCGCGCACCTTTTTTCGCTTTACAGTGCATCTGCAAATTATTAGACCAATAGATACAGATGAACAAATCAAATAAATAAACTTGTATCTGTAACAAACTGTAACTCCAGAAGATGCGTGAGTAAATTCGCTCTATCTCTCTCTCGTGCAGCTGTCAGCAGCGCGTTGAGTTTAGTGCGAGCGCGCGCTTTGCCGGATAGTTACTGAACTTAAGATGTTACAGATGTATAACCGTTTCTAAACATTGCAAGCGTGACGCTGGATTGATCTATAGTTTTGACGCCTTTCATATCTTCATCATTAGTCATAATGCTGCACATTTGACAAGAAAGGTAGAAATAGCTAAATGCTTTGTTTACCAACTGCATGGCGAAGAGAGACACCTGTTACATCTCTAATCTCCATCTCTCCATCCAGGGTCGGAAATTAATGGGGGCTCTGGGCAAAAATGCCCCCTAAATTAAAGAATATGGGATAGTCTGCACTTCGGGAGCCATATCACCCTGCAGCTCTTGCCTGGTTGCCCACTAAAGCTAAGCAGGGTTGAGCCTGGCCAGTACCTGGATGGGAGACCTCTTGGGAAAACCAAGGTTACTGCTGGAAGTGGTATTAGGGAGGCCAGCAGGGGGTGCTCACCCTACGGTCTGTGTGGGTCCTAATGCCCCAGTATAGTGACGGGAACACTATACTGTAAAAAGGCACCGTCCTTCGGATGAGATGTTAAACTGAGGTCCTGACTCTCTGTGGTCATTAAAAATCCCAGGACACATCTTGTAAAGTGTAGGGGTGTAACCCCGGTGTCCTGGCCAAATTCCCCCCATTGGCCCCTATCTATCATGGCCTTGTATTAATCTCCATTCCTGACTTGGCTACATCACTCTACTCTCTCCTCCCCACCAATAGCTGGTGTGTGGTGGGTGTTCTGGCTCACTATGGCTGCTGTCGCATCATCCCTATGCTATGTAAAGCGCTTTGAGTGCCTAGAAAAGCGCTATATAAATGTAAGGAATTAGAATTATTATTATTGCTTATATAGCGCTTCTTTTAACCTTAGAGGTTACCAAAGCGCTTTACACTGTGTCCCAATCACCCATTCACATTCACACACCAATGATGGCAGAACTGCCATCCAAATACATACATCCCGATCTTCACTGGAATTTTCGCTGAACATAATTTGTTTCATGTCGTCCATTGTGCAGAGTCAGTGGCGGATGCTCGTGCACAGATGAAGCACAGGCACTGCGCTTCTCACTCTCTGCATCAGTTCGGTGTCATGCTCATGCGCTAAATTTCATGACCGTTCAGTCCAAGTACTGTCCTAGTAACACTATCACTCCCTGTGCTATAGCCTACCGGTTCATCTCACTTATGCATCTGTCTGTCTGAAAAGCCTCCTGAACAGCTAGAAGCCAAAAGTGTAGGACACAAAAGTGTTTTTTATTTATTAAATTAATCAGGTCTGAGAAAACACAAAATATAATGTAACAAATGTAACCATTTTATAAGGTTAGAATAGAAACAAGTTGCCCTTGCAAAGGTAAAAATAAAACCCTTCAAATCAAATATTGCCCCTTAATGAAAAAGTTGATATCTGAGTAAATCTGAGAGAAGTAGCCCTATGTGAGATTTAAGTGAGTTTGTTGTAAAATGTCAGTATGTAAATAATGTCATATTTAAAGGGGCTATCATACATAATGACATATTTTAACTTCAACAAACACTGTAAATATTAAAGAATTAAATGAATAGGCTCTTGCAGCATCTATGCGGGGGTTTGGTAAAAACCTGTGCAAACCCCTCCCCATAAACCTAATGTTTATGTTTATATACTTATGATAAAGTAGCACTTAAATGTTACATGTGGAATTCTATTTTCATTATTAGACTCAAAACTTGTGACTATTATGTGTTAAAAAATATGTATGAAATTTTAAACAGTGACAACAGCTTGAATCATTATAATTTTCATGACATCATATTAATTGACTGAATGTGAAATTTCTATATTTTTAAAAAACAAAAATGTGATTAAAATGACAAAAAGCAAAATATGAAACAAAATATACACTCACTCTCACATACTATAGCGTGTGAAGTCATATGAATTGTATATAAATGTGAATATGTCCTCTTCCTGGTTTGTTTAATATCTTTTAGCCAATGGCGATTCTTTCTCCAGCATGTCCATAAAGGGTTGTTGGCTTTAGGCGTAGGGGTGGGTTTAGGTGTTCAAATATATCTATGTTAAAGTGTCATGTTAATAAAATGATTGTGACTAAATGTACCTGCTGGTTACACATTTTCTATAGTTTATAAGTGGTTAGGTCTATGTGTGGGGTTGGGTTAGGGGATCTAAAACACTGATATGATACTATACTTTAGTGGTTCTTACCCTTTTTGACACTGAGGTCCCCCATTGTCCAAGATAATATTCAAAACCCCCTTTTTTCAATAAAAACTTTTGTTGAAGGGAGCTAAAATAGGAAATACGATGTCAGTTTACATGCTGTACATCTTGACTTTTAGCTTTCTTTCTCTCTCTTTTTTATATTTAGTATAGCAAGTTAGATTATCATGCTATAGCTTGTTAACATTTTAGATTTTAACAAATTTTCAGTCACCTTGAGGTCCCCATGTTGAGAACCACAGCTATACTGTAATTAAACTAATATATTTCATTTACAAGTAAACTCAGCAACAAAAAAGAAACGTCCCGTTTTCAGGACACTGTATTTTAAAGATCACTTTTTGAGATGGTAGACAATTAATGTCACAGTTATAAAAACTTAGGACACTAAAGAGGCCTTTTTCTATCTCTGAAAAACAGCAAAAGAAAGATGCCCAGGGTCCCTGCTCATCTGCGTGAACGTGCCTTAGGCATGCTGCATGCAGGCATGAGGACTGCAGATGTGGCCAGGCAATGTCTGTATTGTAAGACGCCTAAGAAAGCACTACAGGGAGACATGAAGGACAGCTGATCGTCCTCGCAGTGGTAGACCACGTGTAACAACACCTGCACAGGATCGGTACATCCGAATATCACACCTGCGTAACAGGTACAGTATGGCAACAACAACTGCCCGAGTTACAGTCTCAGTGCTCAGACTGTCCGCAATAAGCTAAGAGAGACCAGACATCACCGGCAACAACGTCGCCTATAAGCACAAACCCACCTTCGATGGACCAGACAGAACTGACAGGCCTGTACTCTGGATCGAGATCGATTTGGAGGTGGAGGGTCCGTCATGGTCTGGGGCGATGTGTCACAGCATCATCGGACTGTGCTTGTTGTCACTGCAGCTAATCTCAATGCTGTGCTTTACATGGAAGACATCCTCCTCCCTCATGTGGTACCCTTCCTGCAGGCTCATCCTGACATGACCCTCCAGCATGACAATGCCAGCAGCCATACTGGTCATATTGAGCACGTCTGGGACCTGTTGGATCAGAGGGTGAGGGCTAGGGCCATTCCCCCAGAAATGTCTGGGAACTTGCAAGTGCCTTGGTGGACGTGTGGGGTAACATCTCACAGCAAGAACTGGCAAATCTGGTGCAGTCCATGAGGAGGAGATGCACTGCAGTACACCAGATACTGACTGTTATGCTATTTTTATCTGAACTTTAAAATATATTTTAAAACACAAAACAGTAGTTTTTACAATAAAATGTTGTAAACATAAAGTTTTTTAGATGTAAAAAGTATGTTTTTCCTGTATATTATGTACATTAAAGGTAAAAATGAACATTATGTTTAACAAGAGAGTACATGTACATTTTACAATAATTTATTGTTAAAATTACAGTAAAAAGAAAATAACAGCCGGGCATTCCCACAATGCCCTGCATGACCCATCACTGTCTCTACATGTTTATTGGTCATTGCTCATTGAAGAGCCACTATTGATGAACTTCATGTCATCATGTGCTCTTCTGTAATTTTTACGGTGATTAACAAATACCGTACAAAGTAAAAAGCAGATTTAATTATTATTTTTTTTTAAAGCACAAGTTTATGTTTCTTTACTATAAATGTAACTGTTTTTTTTACAGTGCTAGCGTGGTCATGTACAGGAACTCATGTAAAATGTACAGGTTGTTCTGTAAAGTCATTTACATTTTTACTGTATTTTTTATATAATTATTCTGGCAACCCACGAAAGGATTTTTTAAAGTGTAGTTCTTTACTGTCAGAGTCATTGGTGTAGAACTCTGCTCAGGAGCTAACATGGGTAACCAGGAATGGCTTTCACAGCTGTTTGAAAAAAACCTCCATTAAACAATTGTCAGAGTGGGCTTGATTAGTGATTGTACATGAAATCGTGGAGGCGGGTTGCCAAGTTGATTACATGAACCATTTTGATTTTTGTTTTTTATAAAAAATGACAGGTTTCAGAACTTTTGAAAGCTTATTTTGCTCTTGGGGTTGCACCCTGCCGAGACAAACTGTTGGATTTGAAACTCTGAGCAGACGCAGGCGTCTAAATGAGTACGGAGGTGACGGATGTGATGTCAATGAATGACGCATATAGCACTGATGTAAAGGCTTTCTTTGGGTTTACCAGCTTGAGAAAGTCAGAAGTGAAGAAGGAATGGAGAATCTCATTATAAAATAACGACAGGCAAACATGTTTAAAATGAATGCAAGATTTAAGATTCAAGTTCAACCGCTCATTGGTCAAGTGTTTGGAAAATAAGCAACTGTCTGTGTGCAGCAGCTCCCCATATTAAAAAAAATAACATCTCTAATATCTCTAAAGATTCACATAGATAGCAATGAGCTTAGGTTTAATTCAATCTTCTTTTCACTTTTTTAATACACATTCCTTGTTGTGCACAATTCATTGGTGCGTGTTATTCCAAAGAAAAAAGGGTTGTCTTTTAAATATTTCATCAAAATGTAATAACTTGCTCCGCCTCTGAGCTCACTTTTCTTTTAAGCTGACATCACCAAACCATCTTATTTTTTTGCACCTCCCCTACAATCGCCTGTAAAATAGAGAACACTTTTTTTACCATACAATCAAATCCTAAAGGATAAAATCAATTTTAATCGAATATTTCAGCTCTGTAGTTCCTCACAATACAAGTGAATGGTGACCAGACCATTGAAGCTCAAAAATCACATAAAATCTTAAAATTAATCCATAAGACTCCAGTGTATTAATCCATGTCTCCAGAAGAGATATGATAGGTGTAGGTGAGAAACATATCATTATTTAAGTCATTTTTTACTGTAAATCTACACATTCACATTCAGTCACCTACTAGTTGGGGCTGGTAAAAAGGTGGAGATTTTTTAAGTGACTCAAACATTGATCTGTGTCTCACATACACCTATCATATTTCTTCTGAAGACATGGATTAAAACACTGGAGTCATATGGTTTACTTTTATGTTGACTTTATGAGTTTATTTGGACCTTCTGCGTTCTGGTCACTATTCACTTGCACGGCTCACTTGTGAGGATGAACAAAGCAGATATATTCTTCTAAAAACCTTTGTTTGTGTTCAGCAGATGAAAGAAAGTCAAACACATTTGGGATGGCATGAGGCTGAGTAAATGATGAGAGAGTTCTCATTTTTAGGTGAACTATCCCTTTAATTCTCAACAATATCGCAAACTGTCTGCATCAGAAGTCAGAGGTCTCAACATGAACTCTAACATTTCTCATCCAATTCTTCCAAGACCACATTCATTTTAAAGCGCTACTGTATGCAGTATGTCAACAACTATCATTTTTAGTTCTTCTAAAGGAATTTTAAGAGACATATTGAGACCACAGTAATACATTTTCATTTGAAAACACATTTATTTCTCTCATCCACATTTGTTTGGTGTTTTCCTCCACTAAAAAGGAGAATTTTCAAAAATGCTCTTCCTTTCTGCATTCTTTATACAACTATGATGGTGATAGGTTACTGAAAACAGAGTTTAAAATCTTAAAGGTATTACTACGTTTTTGTTTGTTTTGTTTGCATTAATTTCACCACATTTAAACCTCTCACCCACAATAGTACGGCATATGACTCCACCGAAAACGCTCTCCATTACTACATACTTTGGAAAACGATGATGTTAGGAGACTAACTCAATGAAAATGAAAAAGCAGCTTATGGTGAGGGGGGGGGGGCAGCAACAACAACAACTGAAAATCTACATTTTTTCTGAGTCATCCTTTTGATTGACAGACTGTGATGTAATCTTGACAGCTGTAGTTTGCATTCACTGCTGACACACTGATGGTAATTTGTATTGAGACAGCATGCAATGAACATCGTCTATTTCAATCAGCTGTCACATCACGCAGACAGCAACTATTGAGCGTGATTTCACACGGCACACACACTTTTCCATGAGATCATTCTTTATATCAGTATGAAACTGTATTGCCGATGGCAACGTGATGACATGATCCAATCTGACTCCTTATTAATCAATATCAGTGATTCAATTCCCAGTGAGATGGAACAGATTTTGTCGACTATCAGTCAGAAACATGGAGGCAATATCCAAGAACTCTCTATTACTTTTTTAAAAGTAAAATCAGTTGCTAGCTTGATCAAAGATAAATGAAGATTTACTTATTAAATGTAGGTGTTTAACAATAACCATGTGCTTAGTGGTTTTATAATCTTCATGATGAATTACAGAAAGGTTAATATATTTAATTATTATGCATAATGATTAAAAATAGTCTTGTATATTTAAGAGAGAAAAAATGATTATGACCATTTATATTTTTGAGTGTACTGTCCCTTTAACATGGGACAGAACTGCTCTCTGCTTGCTTATTTTCTGGTAATGTAGGAAAGTGGTTGCAAATGATTCTAATGATTTGTACAAGCCATCATTTACTGTTTTTAATCTTGCTTCAGCTATTTATTTTATCATTGTGCATGTAGAATTGTCCTCTCACCAGTCATAAATATGAAATAGCGCAGTAAAATGACTCACTGTGTTTGGTTAATTTGCTTAAGGCTTGAGGATATAAGGTTTGAACCCAATGGAGGACAAAACTTTAGCTCAGCAGCGGCCCCTACTGGAGCTGACTGGCCACGACAGAGCCAGACATTGCCACCATTATACTGATTCTGAATTATAATGATCTGAATTATTATTATACACTTCAGTTGTCAAACATTAGTGGAACATGTCCATAGTTAATGTGCTGAACTAAACCTTTTGATATAGATTTCCTGATTTGATTACAATACACAAGTTCTCAATTCAATTTGCTTCTGATTTAATCTAATTAGATTGTGATTAATTTGGGTATGTATTTTCATTTTACTTAGAAAATAAAGCAATTTGATTATTCTCAATACCAATTTTAATAAAACATCAAAATGCCAACTCATCTGAGTAAACATTGTTTCAAGATCTAAAGTAATTATTCAAGACAAGTAAACAGTCAGCTATAAAATTAGAACAAAGAAAATAATCCAAGCAACAGAGCAAACAAAAACAATAAATCAAAGATAAAAATGATGAAAACAGGGAGAGTTAAAGGGGTAGTTCACCAAAAACCTCTCATCATTTACTCACCCTCATGCCATCCCAGATGTGTCTGACTTTCTCCTGCATTAGACAAATGAAGTTTTTAAGAAGAATATCTCAGCTCTGTAGGTCAATACAATGCAAAGTGAATGGTGGCCAAATCTTTGAAGCTTCAAAATAATATGAAAGTAATGAAAGTAATACAGATGACTCCAGTGGTTTAATCCATGTCTTCAGAAGCGATATGATAGGTGTGGATGAGAAACAGATCCATATTCAAATCCTTTTTTACTATAAATCCACACTTTAACATTCTTCTTCTTGTGTTTTTGGTGATTTGCTTTCTTCGTGGATATCGCCACCTATAGTGGGCAGGGAGGAGAATTTATAGTATAAAAAGTATCTCTGTGTAAATATAAAATCATGATGCTGCCACCTTTCAAAGGTCATTATTTTAGCCTGTAGTGTTGCTCCAAAATCAAAGGTGAAAATTGTAATTTTGACTCTTTGATTACTCCTAAATATTGATCCACAGCATTTTATATTTTGACTTTCATCATCACTTATATTTATCTTTTTAAGCTTGGGAGAGATAGTTTGGCTAAGAGATCTCTTTTGTGATATTGAGTTGCTTTTTAAGTGTTGTAAGTGTTGCTTACTCTTTTTACATATTGCTTGACCAAAGCCCTAACTACCAATTTTCATAATCGACTAGTTGGACGGTTGTTTGAACAAATAGTCGACTAGTTGATGTTAAGGATAATAATGTATAATTAGGCTCTGTTATGTTCATGTGACCACAATCAGACATGTTACAAAGGGATATAAGTGCAGCATTCAATATGGTTACTAACGGATATTTAACAAAAATACAGGTTAAATATTGCACAAGAGTGATCCTCGCAGGGAATTTAAAAGCGCAGAACTGCAAGATAATATTCATTCAGACATCAAGCAGATTAAACCTTTTTTACTACAACTATTTATTTAAGCAGTGTCAGAAAGAATCAGCAAAAGTCTTTAATCTCTTCAAGCACCTCACAAATACGGGAACATTACTCACAGCCGAGGATTTAACGTCCGACAGTCTTGTAATGTATTGTTGATGCAGCGCTTTGATTTCTGAAACAGCAACAGAGCATAAATGAACTAAACTTAAAGCTTTAAATAGACTAAACTTCTGTCATTATCACTCATAAACCTTTCCATTCATTTGAGAATTGCGTCTCCCTTTAAATCCACCACTAAAAATGATTCATGTTTATAGCCAATCCCACTTATCGACTACTCATCCAATGTAGGTGTACTGGTGTTTGACCTATAGGCTTATTTTGATGTTTCAGTCTAAGGTAACAACCTTAGTTATCGAGAGTTGAATCGTAACTGTGACCTCATTCTTCTGTTGTGGTTTAATGAAAGGAATCTACCTTGTGGGTTTGTCTCCATTAGCAGACACAGTTATTAGAGGCCTCACAAGGACAGACGTATGTGTCTCAGTGAAGCATGATGATGTCAAGGAGGGCTTGGTAGTAAGCTTCCCACCGAGAGAAAACCTGCTCTGGCTGCACCATCTCAACAGTGCCCTAACATGCCATTAAAACAGCTTAATATCCTTTATTGTAATTTCTGCCTCCTGGTTCATTTTCCATTTAATATCAGAGCCTGTAGCAGTGATACTAAATTAGTGTGCTCTAATGCCACAATTATCCAAGGACTTTTTGAAGTGATTTAGAGAGTCTTCTTCAGAGAGTGAGGGGGGAGTTTAGAGACCTGCTACGATGAATATGTAACACAAAAATGAAAATTCTGTCATCGTTTACTCACCCTCACGCTGTTCCAAATCGGTTTGACTTTCTTTCTTCCCTGGAATGAAAGAAATGGAGATGTTAGGCAGAATGTTAGCCTCAGTCACCATTCACTCTCATTGTATGGAAGAAAGATGCAATTAAAGCGAATGGTGACTGAGACTGACAGTCTTTTCAGGGGCGGAGCTTTTCAAAGGGGTGGCCAGGCAGGGGCAAACGATGAGTCTGTGGTGGCACAGTAATGTTCGGTCAGCTTTTTTATATCGTCGGACTGTGGGCAGTGGGGGGGTGGTTTGTGGATACAATGGCACCCGAGACGGAGAGGTGCGACGACCTTGGTGTGCGCACATGTTGAATTTGCACATTTGTGGCCAAAAATGACCACAAAAAATGACTACAACAGCAATTGCGAGTGGGGTGGCCAATGGGGTGGCCAGGCTTTGGTCCATGGTGGCTTTTGTGTTCCTCAGAAGAAAGTCATACTGGTATTGAACAACATGAGGGTGAGTAAATAAATTCATGTACTTCTTTTGAGCAAACTATCTTTTTAAAAAAACAGTATGAGTCACAAACTGGTGTGCAAAACTGTCCATCTTCAGTGTGTCATTATCCGCATGTGGCCGTGGAGGAAATTATCAGTCTTTTATTTGGGAGAAAAAGAAACTGACTTACTATTGTACCCAATTTAGTCTGACACTTTCAACTTCACCCACACACATCACAGTTTACATCACAGGCATTATTACAGAGAAAAGAAGCTTCATTCTGACTTAAATAACATGTCATGATATTCATCAAGAACTCTTCATGGTTCGTTTTCTTCTACCGTACCCATCGCCTTGACTGTTAAGAGAGCAAAACGAATAATTTCCCCTTTGTATTGAAAGCAAAACGCTGTCACCAGTGACCTCTTGTTCTTGGTTAAGAATTTTAAGGCCGTAGTACGTTATCAAAATCTGTCCATATACTCAAATATTAAACAGTATATGAAAGCAGAATATCTCTCCCAGACATCATTTTAAATTCTCAGAGGTTGCACATTCAAAACTCAGGAGACTTAAAGGGATAGTTCACCCAAAAATGAAAATTCTGTCATAATTTACTCATCCCAAACTCATATGACTTTCTTTGTTCTGTTAAACACAAAGATAAAAAATAAAAAAAAGTATTTTGTTAATGTTGTCCAAAATATTGAAGTATTAAAGTAATCTATACGACTCAAGTGTATGACTCCATGTGTTCTGAAGGTTTTTAGTGAATAATTAATTACATTATGGTTCGTTTTCAGCACGCCCTGGATTCAAACTCGCGACTCCAGGGGTGGTAGTCAGCGTCTTTACGCGCTGAGCTACCCAGGCCCCCTAGAAATGTCTTTTGTTTATGTTTTTTATGTTTCAGTAAATGAATAAAATGTTTTAAGCAATATCAATAAAGCAAAAAAAAATTAACCGACCCTCGGAAGGGGGGGGTTGTCAATACAATCGGATATTGCGATATTTTTTTAAGGTAATTATCGCTAGCAAATTTTTACATATTGCCCAGCACTAATACAAACTATTATATATATATATATATACTTTGGGTCTAAAATTATTCTTATTGCATTAAAGTCGACATCTCACTTGCTGGTTCACAACATCTTGATTTTGGCAGAGGGTGTCACACACCTAATGAATGCTGTGCTTGAGGTCTCCCTGTCTGTCACACACACACACCGGTTCAGAATGGCAGAGGGGAGACACACAGGCTCATTCTGACGTTCTGCTTCCCTGTTACGTGGAGATCGGGAGAAATAAAAACAGGGGTACCGCGTGAACATAAACAATCGCAACCGACTGAATAAAGATGCGATTCATGGAGTAACTTTGCCCTGTGTATGTGTGTGATTGTGTATTTAACCCTTCAGGGTTTGCCGCAGGATGCGAATGCCCAATTTGAGCTTCAGAGCGAAAACAGAGTCGGTAATTGCTCCGTTTTCTACATTTTGTTATACATTTGATATCGCTGTCGCGTCGCGCCTGGTGTGGACAGGCTGATTTCATGTTGCTGGAATCTTATTGCATTGCATCTGGTTAGGACAAGGTGTAAATATACATTATTATACTTAACATAAACTAATCGACTAGTTGCTCAAACAACCGATTATGAAAATTGATAGTTGATAGAATTCTTTTAATTATCCATAATTTACACAAATACGAAGCAAACACGCTTTCCATCATCACTTCATTTCATTTCAGTGCAGTCTTTCAGTTAAAGTAAGTCATAATAAATAGGAAAGAGTCTGCCAGAGCTTTCAGCACATCTCAGAGTACAATTGTTCTGTGTGTGGTTTAATCAGGTGTTGAGATTGCCAGTGAAAGAAATCCCTTACAAACTGAAGAACAGACAGAAGAAGACGTCGGCAGTCATTTCAAGTAGGTTTTAAAAACTAAAAGTTGCAAACATCCGTCAAACTTTCCGTCTCGTCCAAGGCTGTTCTGGGTTTCAGGCCTCTGTCAGTTTGATGGAAGTCGTTGGGCAGAGTCTGCACTGGTGGGCGTGTTTGGACACGTCTTGCGTATTCTCTGTTGTATGCTTTGTTCAGTCTGCTGATTATTTGTACGATTTACTGGCTCATATTTGTTGCTCTTCAGACTGAAAGCATTTTTGCTCTCAGAAAAGCTAGACGCAGTGAAAAAACAGAACAGTATACAGGTTTCTCGAGACATTTTTTAAAATGTTGACACTCTTTTTAATCTGACGCGTATGGTGCCTAAGAATGGTGTCTCTCCTGCCACAAAGACATTCATCTAGTGCATGTTTACTACAGTTAACACAACTTAAAAGCGGTGCATATTGACACAAAAGTAAAAATATTTGACTAATATACAGATTTAAAAGTGGTTTGGGCTGTTGACTATCTCATTATATTTCAAATGAACATTGCATCCCCATCATTTTTGAATTATAATTTTGTTGTTAGTTTACAGCTTAGGTGGTGTAGGTATACTATTTTAACCTAACCAAACTTTATTTGCATTGTCCATTGAGGCTAAACGGAGAAGTGCGTCTTTGTTCTTCATAGCCAAAAAGAAGTTTGAAACGGCTGAGCAACAACATACTGTTTGTGAACAATGAAGCCCTGTGCAGACATGCAGCGACTTCCAGCGACATGAGCGACAGCGACCTCTGGCGACTAGATGTGGGTATGGCAAGTGACAGGACAACGTTTAGAGAAGGAAAATGTAGCAGTTTGATTTATACATTGATAGTTCATTCAACTTATTAATGTTATGATGCAATGAGCACTGCTGCGTTTCATATTAAAACATTCTCCCCCTCAGAATGTTCATGTATATAGACAAAATCATTGATTATATGTCAAATTAGAATTACGTTTTAGAGATTATTGGTAGTCTGAGTGGGTTTGAGTCGTAGATTTTGTTCACTAATAGATCGCTAATCTGGTTAATGATTAAATACATTTAGCAGAGATGTAGTTTATGTAAAAACACATTTAGAGGAGCATTTAAATATTCAGTAAAGACGCTCAATACTACATGCAAAACATAAACTAATATGACATTAAAATGTGTTATTAATGACTTCAGATGCTGTTTTATAGGGGCCTCAGTGAGTATTGGCACTGACTATCACCCCTGGGGTCACGAGTTTGAATCCAGAGCGTGCTGAGTGACTCCAACCAGGTCTCCTAAGCAACCAAATTGGCCCGGTTGCTAGGGAGGGTAGTGTCACATGGGGCAACCTCCTCGTGGTTGTGATTAGTGGGGTGTGTGGCAATTTGTGCATGCGTGCGTGGATCGTGGAGAGTAGCATGAGCCTCCACATGCTGTGAGTCTCCGCTCTGTCATGTACAACGAGCCACGTGATAAGATGCGCTGATTGACTGTCTCAGAAGCGGCGACAACTGAGACTTGTCCTCCGCCACCCGTATAAAAAAAGAAGCTGTTTTATCTACTTTATCTACTATGATTTAAAGTAATTTATATGCAGTTAATAATGTGTAATTAAACATTCTGCATTCACTATATGAAGTTGCAACATTTTGTCATTTGCATTGCAAGCGTGCCAATAATCCCTAAAAATGTTGTCTAGGTGGATATCTCACTAGTTTTTAGGTACCGTAATTTCCGGACTATTGAGCGCACCTGAATATAAGCCGCACCCACTGATTTTTAAATAAAATATTATTTTGAACATAAATAAGCCGCACCTGTCTATAAGCCGCAGGTGCCTACCGGTACATTAAAACAAATGAACTTTACTCAGGCTTTAACGAAACACGGCTTGAAACAAAAATAAATAGGCTTTAACGAAACACGGTGTGGCAGCGGGGGCGTGGTCAAGCGCCCGTCCGGGTGAGAAAAGCGGTAAGGGCGCTTACACCTGCGCTAAATTATGTTTAACACCGGTGTCTAATTTCAGTAAGCATGGGGAGAGCGGCATAAAAAGGCAGCAGCCACAGAGCTGAGAGAGTGACACACGTCAGTTTAGTGTTGGCTCATAGAAGAATTGAGAAACTTTATAAAATTGATTGTAAACATTGCTGTGGCCATTAAAAGCCTTACCTGGAACGTCAAGTGCCCTGCTGAAAACTGTCACACTGGTGCCCGCGTGACAGTTTTCCCAAGAAGGACATGTGAAGCAGGGCACTTGAAATTAGACACCGGTGTTAGACATAATTTAGCGCAGTGTGTGCCCTTACAGCTTTTCTCTCCCGGACGGGCGCTTGACCATGCCCCCGCTGCCACACACGGCTTGTAATTAAACATTTGCAGTAAACAGTAGCCTACCAAGAAAGTCATTGGTCACTATCTTCCTCCTCTTGTGCACTGAAACCACTGAAGTCAATTCCTCACGCTGCTGTTTCCAACGTCTTATCATCGACTCATTAAGACCAAGCTCCCGTGCAACAGCCAGATCAATCGCCTTCAACTTGAAAGCAGCATCATATGCGTTTCTCCATGTCTTTGCCATGGTGAGGGTGACAACATTACTACCGTAATCAGAACGATGGGAAGTTTGAGCGCGCTCGATTTAATCTAAACAGTAAACAAAAAAAGTTGTTTTGACCTTAACCCGTTCGGCAATTTCATTGGTCTAATGAAAGCTTCACGCCGCCAAAAAACTGAGCACGTCACAGAATGTTTTTTTTTATATATATATAACATTTAAAAGCGTGAAAAATCCATATATTAGCCGCGTCATTGTATAAGCCGCGAGGTTCAAAGCGTGGGAAAAAAGTTGCGGCTTATAGTCCGGAAATTACGGTACTAGGTTTTACTACAGAGCACAAATATTAGATTGACCGTTGATAACTATAGATGTCTATACATACCTATACATATGTCTTAACCAGTTTTATTCACTGTCTTTTGAAGCTTTGACAAGCAATATTTGTCTTTTTCATTTTTAGCACTTTGACCGTGTAGAGAATTACAAGTTGCAGCACCTCAAAGGATGAAAAAGATTGATTGTACAGCAGCAGACACACTGGGAACTGTAAGTACATTTTTCTACTTCTGTTTTACTGTTCAAAGTCTCGATACCTTTACACAATTGGCAGATGCTTCATCCTAATCAACTTACACTGCATTCATGGTATCGATTTTGATTGGTACATGGTGTTCCTTGGGAACCTCTGACCTCGGTGTTCCTAACACAATGCTCTACTGACTGAGCCACAAGAATGAGTCATAAATTCCATTATCAAAGTCATGGAAGCAATTCTATTCATCATAAAGGAAGTCTGTAGTCATGGAACATCATCACAGCCCTTAAAAATATCAGCCTTGCTTGGAAACATTCTTGTGTACTATTATTTTTAATTGTGAACATTCTTTGCCTTTGAGGTTTGATGCATCATGAATAATTGCTGGGAAAAATCTTAAAGGGAAATGCTAATACAAGGCAGAATAAAGCTGTTTAAATGCACTCTGCCACTGTTTTATCGTTTTTATCATTATAGAAAACTCCGCTCTAAAACTTTTTACACTACAGCAGAACTCACTCTTATTAAAGTCAACATGAAACCCTGTATACTATACTTTCTCAATAAAAATGACTTATTGTTAAAGATTCATCAGTGCATGTTATTTCAAAATAAATAAATGTTTGTCTTCGATATTTCACCACTATTCGACCACTTTTCACCCTGCAATCAATTCCTGATGGATAAAAGTCCCGCCATACATATATTTTTGCTGAATATCCTGTTGAACTCATAAGTACAACATATTACCGAATTAAAATGGGTTGCGGAAGCCAATTCATGTTGAAATACACAGGATTTATATATTTTTTTTAAATGACCCTTTTCTAACAGAATCATGTAACGAACACTTAAATGAACAGAGTGAAATGAACACTAGAGGCGTTACAACAGCCATGACACTTTTTTCACTTCCACACAAATCATGAGTAAAACATCAGATTATCAGTTCATAAACATTTGGTTTTTGCCCTGTTCCTCACACAGTGTTATCTTATGACATCTAAACACTTTAACTATAGCGCATGACTTGTAAGGCCATACAATTGAACATACGTTTGTATTAAAAGCTTTTCTTCTGAAGAGCATGCGAGTCCACACCGGAGCCAAAAGTGTCATAGAAGCACCACAAAATGACGTGGTTGTTTCAGCAATTGCATTTTTTCATCTTACATTTGCTTTTTTATGACACTATTGTTTAGGTTTTAGGATAGGGTGGTAAGATTTGTTGATTTAAATCTTGACGGACCATGAACCTTAAAAACATTTAACTCGCTTATAGCGCCACACAGAGGACATTTCACCTCAGAACAGTCAGCAGTTCTGTAATGAACCACGTAATGTAATTTAGCAAAAATTTTGCCACAGTCACGTCATTTCATTTCTGTTTTAAAAACATTAATACATTAAAATGAAAGAGATCCAACAGATAGAATTCACATGGCCCATGCGTAACTTTGCTAAATATTGTGCCGCATGATGCAAAGGTCTTCAGGTCATGTGATTTCTGATAGGCGTGTCTGTCAATCTCAGACAGTTTATATGTCACACAAAAGTGCTTGATCAACACACACAGCACCCCCCCCCACCCCCCCCCACCCCCCACCCCATCACTTTCTGCATCGCAGCGCAGCATCAGCGTCAAACAGGACCAGTAGTGCTGCTGCAAATCAATGTTTTTCATACCTTTAAATGAGGCTACAGAGCACCAGGAGAAGAAGAGCACACTTATGCTGACTGCCTTTAAGTGCTTTTATAATTACACATCCAAATGACATCTCAAAGTGAGGGAGGATGGAGTGGACGAGTCAGGCTGGAAGATGAAACAAATTGAATCTCTTTAACTTCTCTTTAACAACACTTTTGCTGCGACGTCTACTGCTTCTAAATGTTGTTTTTCTACTTTTTGACTCCAGTAATCTCACATCTGGAGTTTCAGAAGACATCTCAACAATGACTCAATTTGTGCTCAGATTTGCCAAGATTACTAAATCATGCAATTAAACATCAGAGATCTCAATATGAAGTCAAACATTTCTTATAAAATTCTTTCAATGCCAAATGATCCGAGCAATGCCATTCAAATTAATGTTATAGGGAGATTCTCACAAAACCTTTCAAGGAAATGTCCTGGTCACATTTAACCCCAAATCAATCCACATAAATATGAAATTATGTTTTGCATAAAGAAAGTGAAGCCTACATTTAGGACCTACATTTAAGATTTTTGGCATTGTGACATCATTTTAAGGAGACATTTAAGCACATTTTACCCCCCAAATCTCATTACAGTAACATGTCCGAACATTTTACTTTCACTATTCTTATTGTTTTTAATGATGATTCTCAGTACCTTAATTCAGTCCTTTTTTGTACTGTATTACAGTAAAAAAGATGATGTTGTTCAATGTACTACTATGATGTATAAATTCTATTTAAAAAATATATATATAATTTTCCACATTGCAGTTATGAGAAGAATCGGGATGTAAAATGTGCGTAACTGTCATGATATAATTTCTTATTTATTTGTTATGATTCTGGATTATAATAGGATCAGGAGATTTTCTTGACAGGCTTTGTGAGAATAGCATTGCTGTGTGCCAACAATTTAGTCTCATTTGTTTCTATTCTCTGCCAATGAATTTTAGGAGATAAGGTTAAAGACATGAACTCCATTACGTCTCTAAAGCTACAAAAGAGCTTCTTCTTAGCCTTTTTGTTGTTATTTTTTTATAGCCAATAGTCTGGGTTCACAAACAATAATCATAACTGTTACGAATGCGGGAAGCAGGAGAAGGCAGACAGGGGTTGCGGATCCAAAAGCAGGTTTTATTTAACTAACTAGCAAAACAAACAAACACAAGAACAAAAGAACAGTCCACGATGGGAAAAACTTAACTAAACACAAACTAAACACAAACGAACACACAGCGGGAAGAATGACCACGAAGGGCAGGAAACAAGGGCAAATGCACCACAGTAAACCAGACATGAACATTCAACAATCGACAGGGAGTGAACAAAAAGCAGGGCTTAAATACACAGGGAGTGATGACTGGATTAGACACAGGTGAGAACAATGAACCAAAATGGCAGTGCTGATGGCAGGTGGATAGTGGGAAATGTAGTTTTAGACAAGGACAGTGAAACACGGGGCGGACAACAAGGAAAACGTGACATGGAGCGTGAACGGTGACGGGTGAAATGGAAAACACGGAGCAGACAAGGAAACATGACATGAAGGTGAATAGTGAGACACAGAACACAGGGTAGACAACAGAGGAACGTGACAATAACTAATTGGAAACCTTAATGGATTTCCATTTGTATGCCGTATTCTTCCTTCAAGTATACTGAATGCACTGAGCGCTGCTGTACTGTACCACTATTTTCCCTAATCAGCAGTCGCTGTGTCATCCCGCACTGTGATTGGCTGATTTATAGAAAGGGCACAACCTGTTTTTCAGGCGATGGGTGACAACATGCTCTTTTGACAAAGCCGGAGGTTTGTGACTCTGAACAGAGGTATGTCTGGTAGCATCTGTCTGTCAATGAGATGTCAACGTTGTTTTACACCCGGGGTTGGAACCTTTTAACATAGAGTGCCATTTTTATTTCCTGTGAAAACACGCTGTGTGATCATGAGGATTACATCACGGTGTAGATTTGAATGCTGGTGCAGCATTTCATATGAATAAAATAAT
Source organism: Xyrauchen texanus (assembly GCF_025860055.1). Taxonomy (NCBI): domain Eukaryota; kingdom Metazoa; phylum Chordata; class Actinopteri; order Cypriniformes; family Catostomidae; genus Xyrauchen; species Xyrauchen texanus. Next base: position 29,854,350 of record NC_068318.1, read on the forward strand.
CTAATCCTCTCTCGCGGATGCTGATTACCCCCACGTGTGCCATAGCTTGACGACCCCTGTTTTACACACACACACACACACGCACACACGCACGCACGCACGCACGCACGCACACACACACACACACACACACACACACACACACACACACACGCACACACGCACGCACTCTCTCTCACACACACACACACACACACACACACACACAAACACACACACACACACACACACGCGCAAACACACACACACACACACACGTTGGTACGGCTATCCTCACGAGGACTCTCCATAGACATATTGATTTTTATACTTACAGATTCTATCCCCTAACCCTAAACCTAACAATCACAGAAAACGTTCTGCATATTTACATTTTCAAAAAACATTGCTTAGTATGTTTTTAAAGCCATCTGAATTATAGGGACACTAGGGGTGTCCTCATAAACCACATTTATAGCATAATACCCTCGTAATTACTAGTGTGTAACCTAAAAAAATGTCCTTGTAAACCACAAAAACAAAACACACACACACACACACACACACACACACACACACACACACACACACACACACACACACATGTTGTGTTTCCATGTTTTATGGGGACTTTCCATAGACATAATGGTTTTTATACTGTACAAACTTTATATTCTATCCCCTAAACCTAACCCTACCCCTAAACCTAACCCTCACAGAAAACATTCTGCATTTTTACATTTTCAAAAAATATAATTTAGTATGATTTATAAGCTGTTTTCCTCATGGGGACCGACAAAATGTCCCCACAAGGTCAAACATTTCGGGTTTTACTATCCTTATGGGGACATTTGGTCCCCACAAAGTGATAAATACACGCACACACTCACACCCACTGACACACGCGCACACACACACACACACACACACACTCACACACAGTTGTGTTTCCATGTTTTATGGGGACTTTCCATAGACATAATGGTTTTTATACTGTACAAACTTTATATTCTATCCCCTAAACCTAACCCTACCCCTAAACCTAACCCTCACAGAAAACTTTCTGCATTTTTACATTTTCAAAAAACATAATTTAGTGTGATTTATAAGCTGTTTTCCTCATGGGGACCGACAAAATGTCCCCACAAGGTCAAAAATTTCGGGTTTTACTATCCTTATGGGGACATTTGGTCCCCACAAAGTGATAAATACACGCTCACACACACACACACACACACACACACACACACACACACACACACACACAGTAGTTTTTCTGTCATGATGGAGATTGTTCATAGACTTCTATTATGTTTTTACTAAGCTAATGTTATTTTATATCCCCTAACTCTTAGCCTAACCCTCAAAGAAACCTTTTTTGCATTTCTACATTTTCATAAAAATATTATTTAGTGAGAGCATCCTGATGCCAGATGATATTTCAATCAATCTGATCTGATTAACCACTAACCAGCAGCAAGATTCAAATCAAAAGAACAAAATGAAAGAACAATCCACTTTTATACGCACTCAACAACCCACTCATCCAACAGAGTTCTTCAGAGGTCTGTTTAAAGGAATATTCCAGGTTCAATACAAGTTAAGCTCAATCGACAGCATTTGTGGCATAATGTTGATTACTACAAAAATTTATTTAGACTCATCCCTCCTTTTCTTTAAAAACAGAAAAATTGAAGAATTTTTGCTTATTTAAAGAAAAGGAGGGATGAGTCAAAATGAATTTTTGTGGTAATCAATATCATGCCACAAATGCTGTCGATTAAGCTTAACTTGTAGTGAACCTGGTATATACTTTAATCAGAAAATAATATTAAATATATATGCATAAACTGAATTAAAAAATCATGCTTTACCCAAAATGAAAAGGAAAAAAAATGTTAAGCTTATTTTAAGACCATTAAGATTGTAGCATAATTTTCATGACAATTAAGTGCATTTCCCCCATATTGTCATAATGTGTCCAGATGTTTCACTTTTGTGTAATTCACATTATTCTCAATGATGATTTCTCATTACTGTATTACAGTACAAATGACTGTAAAACAATGTCTTTATTGAAATCTGTATATGTTTAGGCAGCACAACAAATACTACCAAAATATACTGTATAATGCTTTACAATAATGTTTTCTATTTTAAATTATAATAATAATAATAATTATTATTATATTACAGTAATGCATTATGAAGGACAATGTCAAGACGATTTTTAGGGCCATAATGATTTTTCACCCAATACTCATTACCGCAATTAAAAAAAAGATGGTCATTATGATATTCTCATTACTGCAATGTGATTTTTAAAAATGGCAAAGTATTTATGCATCATAGTAGTACTGCCTCTAATTCTCACTGATTAAAACAACAAAACAAAAAAACAATTTCTGTTATGTTAATGAAAATTGTTATTTAAGAAAAATGTCCAAACACATTGCGGAAAATTCAATGAAGTGTCCTGAAAATAATGTCACAATTCAAAAAGTCTTAAATGAAGCTAGGCTTCATTTTCTTTATTCAAAATATGATGTCTTTATTGCAATATTTTGGGATAAATATGACAAGATGCTCATCCCAAACTGCACACTTCTGCTCTATTTTACGTCATTTTGAAGTAGTGCAAGTACTATGTTTACATTGAAATTACAGCAAAAAGACGTGTACGTGGAATCACGTGATGCCATGCAAGGAGCGAACGTTTGAGCGACGAGCTCTGTGCACTTTGCTAGTTTTTATTTTTGAGTTATAATCGGGTGAGATTTGATACACCCTGCAACATATTTGCTCTTTGAAGTGAATATTTAAAACAATTCTAAATCCTCGGGCTCTGGAGATATTAAAAGACACTAATGTGCTCAAGCTGAAACCTCTGGCGGGCCTGCGGACTCTTTGAATGGAGCGGACCGGGGAAATCCAGCGTCAACTATCCAACATGTTTGTGAAGCTGACGAAAGTTGTTGCTGAATTAAATCTCACCGTAATACGTTGTTCGATTATGGTGATGGAAACACAATTCTCTGAGTTGTTTACAAGAGTTGCAGATGTTCAGAATAACATCTGAATTGTTCCCAGACTTTGCAAAATCGACAAGAGAGAAACGTGATCGATTCAAGGTATACAAGAAACTCTTACATCAACGAAAGATCGCTTTTGCACTGATGTTCCCGGCCAAACTGAGTATAAATACTAAGGATGGCTGCAAAGTATTTTTATGCCCCAAGCAAGCACTGTCCTTCATAAAACATTGGAGTGAGTAAGCCATTTTGTATTTCTCATGTGAGTGGATTGAATCACTGGACTTACTCTTGGCTGCCTGAGGAATCTGGGCGCCATTTTTGTTTCTTTTTGTGTTTGTTCCCCCTAGCGGCTGGAGTTTGTTTTCTGTTATGTAATTTTGCCTCACAAAATTTGTATAGAAGGACTGGATTTGAGCAATCCGATGGCAAAATTGTCGTGGGGGTTCTCGTAGGAGTGCATGGACTCTTTGAGTTTAGAGGGATCGATGCCAGTTGGCGCTGTCGTGCACGGGGTTAATGTGCACATTTGTTTTGTTCAGGGGGTGTTCAGGATTTTATTGTTGCACTAATACTGAAATGTGGTCTTTATCATTTTTTTTTGACACAATTAATTTTTTCTATTATATCAAAATGTCACATGTTAATTTGAGTGGGTTATCTCTCTCCTGCTGGAATGTGAATGGTTGGGGCACCCTATAAAAAGAAGGAAGGTTATTTATTTTCTTAAATGTAAGAAATATGATATTGTGTTCCTTCAAGAAACTCATCTTTCCCCTCAGGAAGCTGGTAAATTTGGGAAGCTGGTAAATTTGAGAAGTGGACATGTTTTCCTTAGTGCTGGCTCAAGTAAGAGCAGGGGAGTCATTACACTGATAAATAAACATTTACAATTCAAATTTCTCAAACAGATTAAAGATAAATTAGGAAGAGTCATTATTGTTTTAACTGAAATTCAGGGGCAAAGGTTGACTTGGGGTAATATTTACACACCTAATGCTGATGATCAGGCTTTTTAATAGATCTCGAAGGGATGTTGCAAACCATTGACACCCCTCATGATATAATATTGGGAGGAGACTTTAATCTATTGATGGATTCAGTCCTTGATCATAGTGAAGCAAAAGTGTGTAAGCCCCCTAGAGCAACATTGATGCTTCACAGGATTACAGATATTTGGAGACTTTTGAACCCATCTGGTAGGGACTATAAATATTTTTCAAAAGTCCATAAGATTTATTCTAGAATCATTATATCTAAGTCCATCATTTAATCTATTGTCGACTGCTCAATTGGAAACATTTTAGTCTCAGATCACGCCCTGGTGGGTTTAGAAATGTTGGGAGGCACTTAAGGCGGTTCTTAGGGGTCAGATCATACAGTATGCCTTGTTTACCAAAAAATCCAAAGCACGAGATATAATACTATTTTGTCACGGAAAGTGGAGTTTTGGTTATTCAGGGCAAGACAGTCATTCTTTGAGTCAGGGGACAAAGCAGGGATGCTTTTGGCTAGATATATAAAGCAGAGAGTGTCTTTTTCTACCATTCTCTTTGAAATCTGCTGGTGGTGAAATTACCTCAGCCATTGATATTAATAATGCCTTTAAATAGTTCTATCTTGATCTTTATAATTCCATGTCTTTGTCTACAGATGAAGATATTATAACATTTGTGGAACTATTAGAACTCCCTAAACTGAGGACTGAGCAAAAAAAAACAACTCTCTTGATTCTGAGATAACCTTGGAGGAGCTTGATGAGGTAATTAAGGCCTTACCTACAGGCTAGGCTCTGGGGCCAGATCTAGCTGTTGGTGACCACAGTAGTGCATGTTTGTGGGGGGTGGGGGTATGGGAGGCTTGTTTGTGCACTTTTTGAACAGTCAAAATGGAGTGTGGAATGTTGGACACGACTTGCCATATATAGCAGAAGGGGCAGAGTTACCGGCATTTACAAAACAATTGTAAATAACAGAGAATATGACAACTAGCGAAACATTTGTGAAGACAGCACCTTACAAAAGTGAGTTAAATGTTTTACCATCATACCATGCTGTGTAAATATGTATATTATTGAGATATAAATGTTGAACTGAGGGTGGATAGCGCGCTAAAGCTTGTGGCACCAGCTTGCGGCACCACGCTTGCGTTTGAAACATCACTTCCATCAGCTGTTAAACAGCGAACGTTTCCGTGTAGTAAACAAATTTTAAGTGTTCCAAATGGGATGATACTACATTTGGAAAATGCATACAATACATGGCTGAGTGCATAGTACATTTTGTAAGTGCATAGTGTATAATGTATCATTTGGGACACAACTACTGAGAATTTTTTGATGAATTTTGTCAGAATCACCCATTTGTCATGAAAATAATATAACAATGCAAAAAAAAAGGTGTAATTTCTTTAAACAAAGCATAACTTCTCATTTATTGCTGTTGATTTTGGGGTGAAATATATCCTGGACATGTTCTTGACAGGTTTCATGAGATCTACCCAGTCATGTGACCTCATCAGCCAATCACATGGCGTTGTGGTTGAAGCTTTGCCAGCATCTCTGGATTGCTAGTATTCATCAATGTGTAAAACAACACTGAATAACAGTGAAATACTTTCACATATTGCTTCTGTGAGATATTGAGATATCTGTATGCATACCAGACTGTGTCATACTTCCCGTGCTGTAGCCGGCTGCTGTCTAATCGCTGTGGTGTGGACACGTACATGCCCTGCAGTAGTGCCAGTGATTGTTTCGCTGATGTTGAAGTGCATTAGACTCAGGCCTGTGACGACTGTCTGGTTGATGCCGGAGGAAGGCTGCTTGTGTACGAGCTGCAGTAATGAGACACAGGCATCCACACAATGCAGAGCCACACAGTCGAGTGTCCTGTTAAAGACAGCAGGGTTTAAGTGTGTACTGGATCCGACTGTGTACCCTTCACCCATCCCTGCCACTTACAATATTCATGAAACACTGCAACCGCCAGCCCAGTTAAACAACCTCTGGCCTTGCTGTCATGAGCTCATCCACAAATACGGCAGGGGTGAATCTCACAAAACCTGTCAAGTATATGTGCAGGTCACATTAGATGCCAAAACTAAAAAAAATAAAAAAAATAAACATTTGTGACATTACATGACAAATACAGTGGGTACGGAAAGTAATCAGACCCCCTTAAATTTTTCACTCTTTGTTATATTGCAGCCATTTGCTAAAATCATTTAAGTTCATTTTTTTTCCTCATTATTGTACACACAGCACCCCATATTGACAGAAAAACACAGAATTGTTGACATTTTTGCACATTTATTAAAAAAGAAAAACTGAAATATCACATGGTCCTAAGTATTCAGACCCTTTGTTCAGTATTTAGTAGAAGCACCCTTTTGATCTAATACAGCCATGAGTCTTTTTGGGAAAGATGCAACAAGTTTTTCACATCTGGATTTGGGTATCCTCTGCCATTCCTCCTTGCAGATCCTCTCCAGTTCTGTCAGGTTGGATGGTAAACGTTGGTGGACAGCCATTTTCAGGTCTCTCCAGAGATGCTCAATTGGGTTTAAGTCAGGGCTCTGGCCTGATGATTCTCATTTGCTCTGACATGCACTGTGAGCTGTAAGGTCTTATATAGACAGGTGTGTGGCTTTCCTAATCAAGTCCAATCAGTATAATCAAACACAGCTGGACTCAATTGAAGGTATAGAACCATCTCAAGGATGATCAGAAGAAATGGACAGCACCTGAGTTAAATATATGAGTGTCACAGCAAAGGGTCTGAATACTTAGGACCATGTGATATTTCAGTTTTTCTTTTTTAATAAATGTGCAAAAATGTCAACAATTCTGTGTTTTTCTGTCAATATGGGGTGCTGTGTGTACAATAATGAGGAAAAAAAATGAACTTAAATGATTTTAGCAAATGGCTGCGATATAACAAAGAGTGAAAAATTTAAGGGGGTCTGAATACTTTCCGTACCCACTGTATGTACATTGTTCCCACAAATTCTTATTACTGTAATAATGTTATTTTTGTAATAAAAAAATATTCAAATAGTAAATAATTCTAACATCATGGTAGTGTTCATTGTATAAAAACAATATTTAATTTGTATTTATTGTATTTTAAAAGTTTTTTGTACACCATATAAGTATTTGTTGTACAGAATTTAATTTAAGCTATTTATTTTGTATTGTATTGCAGATACAATATTTGTTATATTATACAGTAGAAAATACAGTTATAAACAAAAACATTCTCTTTTTATTTTAAGATTTTTGTTTTGTTTTGTGACATTGTCATGACAATTACTGTAAGCACCCCCATTTCATTACTGTATATAAATTGTATTATTACTATTTTTTACATTGTATTGTTTTTCAATAGTATAAATACAATATAACTAGCATAAATACAATATTTAGAATATGCACAATTTAAAAATATTTATAAACTATGAAAAATAGTATAAATCAAATATTGTATTTATTGTATTTTAAAAGCATTTATATATAATTATAGTATTTGCTTTACTACCTTCAATTTATGCTGATAAATAAAAATGACTAATTTTGAAAACATCCTCACTACAACATTTTTCACAACTGACTTTTGCACGATATTGTACGTACATTTATAATTTTATTATTAACTAGATTTTTATATTTTCTGTAGGTGCCCACTGACACAGTTCTAGGGCATTGTGGGTTGTTGCTATGCTGTTGCCAAGGTGTTCTGAGTGTTTTTTTTGCATTTGCAATGTGGTTTCTTGGGTGTTATGGGTGGTTGCTGGATGCTTGCTTACTGGCCCAAGACAAAATAGCCCACCCCCAAGTCTCTACGATATTCTGGTTCCTGTATATGTGTAACGTTTGGTACTTGGAGTGGAAGCGCAGGAGTATATACTTTAAATAATTTAATAACAAATGCTGGAGTGGAACAAACAATAAAGCTAACCATCAAAACATAACACTTCAAGGACTGGCAAAGGAATGGGCAAAACTAGGGGATATTTATACAAAAAGGAACTAATGAGGGAATGGAAGACAGGTGAGGAAGATGAGGAACAGATGGCAGTGATGAGGGCAGTGCACTATGGGAGATGTAGTCCGGGGAAACATTTAAAAATAAGAGTCCTTAGGTAAACATGAAGACAGACTGTGACAATATGGCTTGTGTCCTTTGTTCAATGTAAGTCTAGAGCATTTTATGACAGCTTAATCATCCACAAGGTGAATATTGTAAGTCTGATTGCTTAGAAAAGTAGTTGCACACCTCTTCTTAAAAAGCTGCTGCAGAAACACAGCAGGATGAGTTACATGCCAAAATGTAACAATTTTCAAATCCCTAACCTTAAATATGACAAATAGCAGTGATACTTGCCTTATAGCAAACACCGCTAATTATTATATACTTCATGAGACAAGCAGGAAATGACCTTACGAAGATTTAATTATCACAAGGACTTTTAAGATATTAAAACCAAGCCTCGTGTATTTTTTAATTTGTCGCTCCGAGTCGCTTATTACCAGACCAGAGTGTCATAGACTAGTAGAAAAACAAATAATACCACAAACAATAAAAGTCCCCAAGGAGACTTTCGCTTCTAAACGCAGACTATCAAGAGAAGATTAGCTTGACCTACTTACGAGAACTCATAAATTCAACTTAGCCGAGACTGCCAGAGAGAATGACCAAGCTCACAGCAACAATAAAAAGCCGGCGTGCAGCAGGTGCAAAAGAGCTTTCATTGTGTTTGCTTCAATAATGTCACACACCTTTATTCATAGGTTGTATGGGGTTTGCCATTTTAAACTAATTACGCAAATGGTCCAGTGCTCTGACTGGAGGAGAAGGGCTATTGAGATGTGGCCACACATTTAGCACAGATAATCCCTCTTTATTGTGCTGCTACTAACAAACCCTTGAGAGAAGAGTCTTTATAGCTAATATCTGTACAATGGAACTGGCCACATTTAAAAGCACACTGTAGGCTGTAAATGGAGCATGTTTGGGCTGTAAAAAATAACAGATGATGGTGTTATCTGTACAAGGTGATTTATTCCCCACCACAGCTGGATCTATAAAGAGAATAGGAGGGAGGCATCTACATCTAGTAATTGGTTGTTAAATCAATACGTAAGCCATAATGTCTGTGTACTTTACAGCATAATAACCAGAGTGTGTTATCAGATTCGATCCGCAGAGCTTACCTCTTTAAAAGAGCCCATTTTAATTGGTTTGTTTGTTAGGCGTTGCTAATGACAATTTATTACCTAATGAGAACACTGATAGATGATTTTATGCTGTCTGGTCACACTGGACTTACAGTGTTGGCAGTTGCTTTGATATTGAACAGCTTTGCTTATGAATGTGAGTTTGTAGAATAGCCAAAAATGAATTTTTGAGGTCATGTATAATTCGTTATTTGTCACAGTGGATAATTCACCCCGAAACTTGATGAGTGTGAAGAGACACTTAATGTAATTTAATGTAAAAATGTCGCCACAGTCATGGAATTTTCACGAGTTCAGGTTCTTAAAAAGGTTCTTCAATGGTATTATAGGATGTAAAAATATTCCCTAATGACGTCATCGGAATTTTAAAAGGTTCTGAGAGAGAGGACGTGTTTGCCATATTCTTATCAGAGGAAAGCTGAGCAAATAAAAATGAGCGTAATCTTCCCTCTTTCTGCAGCTTTACCCTGTGTAACCTTCAGCACTGACATAACTCCTACGTTTTGTAATGAAATGAACACAATTTCAGGAAAGCATCACTGTAATTCTTAAACAAACTTAAGAGGTTTCTTGCGTTTCTCTGCATATGAATGAAACTCTGCCATGCTAAGTGCAAGGACCTCATGCACCATCAAACTAATTTCAGCCATTAACATTATTGAAATTATGAACTTAAATATAGCATCACAAATGAATTATTGCCCCCTGGCTATGCATTATCAGTTGAACACAATCTTAAATCTTTTCAAGCCACTTACTCACAATCTTTATCTAACTGTAGAGATTACACTAGACTGGAGAGTTCCAAATACATTATTTATCTTCTAATCTCATAAGGATCAATGTGAAATCTGGATGGACATTGAGTTGAACACTTATCCACAACATCATCAGGGAGAATTCCGTCTACCTCTGATAAAAGGCTGTACATGTCATGACTCAGCTTATATGCATGATATTTTCTCATTTGTTTCTGTGCTGCGTGATTTAATAAAGCAATAAGCTCCTTAACCGTGGTAAAAATCACTGTAATGCATGGCCAAGAGGGCCATTGCTTGTGTAAAATGTCAACAAAAGCAATATGATACAACGCACACACAAACGATCCATAGATAATTACATTTATTAATAATATTTATCACAATAAACAATTCTTCCGTTGATTAATGTAATTCATTAGTCTAAGTATAGGTTGTTCACTGTTGGCATATTAATATAGGATTGTACTGATGAGCAAAAGTGTGTGTATTTGTTTTATAATGATGTTCATTGTTTAAACATGTTGTATATTTAAAGGTGCGATATGTCAGAACACTTGTTATTAATGACACCTGGCAGTTAAGTGAACTGCAGTGATCGCGCCCGTGCACACACTCCATAGGAACAAAAGCATTGACCAAAAACAAAGAGACTCAACGTGATTAACCTGCACCTGACAGATGAGGTAGCATAATTAAAATTACACATTTATGATTGTTTTACTAGAAACTTTGAGACTGAAGATTATATTTGACTTTCCAGTGCTGAAACAGGGCTAAAACAAAGTGTGGATATCGGTCTGACTATGCAAGACTGTAGTTTGAAGTTAGCACTTTTCTTTGCATGATACATTGACTGCATTTATACGATAGCCTATGTTGACGTTAGCTAGCTAGTCATCTTTATCAATGGCTGTTAGCTAAATTTGGTGGATGATGTCAGCAGCTGTTTATAAAATACTGTACATTATAAATATGTTGACACAATTCAGTATTGATTCCATCACAACTGACATTTTGATATATCGATGCACTATTGTTTTATAATAATAGATTGTATAAGCAGTTCACTTAAAGGCCACAGGAGTCATTCATAACAAGGGTTTCTGAATCTTACATACGGCACCTTTTATGTTTTTTAACGATTTAATGCAAAGTTACAACATTATTCTTTGTGTTATCTTTACTGCTGTGATGGGGTTTTAAATATCATTTTGGTGCTTTCTCTCATCTGAAAGCTGTAATCCATCTCTCTCTATTAGGGGTGCATAATTTATCTGTGCCTGATTTATTAATGGCTGATAATTGGGATTGTTATTGCACCGATAGTGAAATTTCCACCGATATTTTTGCCGATAATTTGTTCCATTTTTTTTGCTTGTGGCAGAGAATCAACAATATTTAGAACATTTTCAAACAACTATTTTGTTTCAAGTGAGTAATTTTTAAATAATTAGCTAGCAGCTCCTGTTTTAAAGAGTTATAGTGTAAAAAGTAAAATTCTGTATCGTTATCGGTATAGGCAACAATGAGCCGTGCGTTTTCAGTATCGGCCCAGTTTTTCTTTTTTAAATGAATTAGCTGGTAGTCCCAGTTTAAAGGATAAAAACACAAAAAAGTAAAATTATCGGTTATCATATTGGCAACAATAAGCTGTGAATTATCATATCGGTCTGTAAATCCATATCATGAATGAAATATCGGATAATTCTGCTCGAAATGTTGTGTTTGTGCTTTGATAATTGTTGTTTTTTTGCTGCATCTGGGAGAAACATTTTGCTGGTTTTATTTGAGCTTTCTTTGTCTTTTCTGATGAATATTATATTATGCAGTAGAGGTGGGAAAAAAGGTTGACATGTCAAAGTATTGTGATATTTTTCCTTGTGATATTGATATTTGCATGCCAAATATCAATACTATTATTTACATTTTCCACATTAATATCATGATTGGAAAACATTTTCTCGATCTAGGAATTCAACTACGGTCCCTTAGAAGGTGTAGTTATCATGCTTTACACATAATCACCCTCCCTTACTAAAATGTATTATTATTATTATTATTGTTATTTTACAATAGTGACATGACCTGAGGTATTTTGATCAAAATGTTAGCATCATATAAAATAGGCTAACCTTTTAGGTGAAATCTATTATATTTTTGTGTTTTGAAACTGTATTGTAATAAATATATATTTTTTAAATGTTTAGGCTATAATTGTATTCATAAATACTATAATTTATTTTTTTAGGAAGACTAGCTAGTACATTGACCTAACCACAGAAATAATGACCCAATATGGACTTATGCTTATGGCTTTGCATTGTACATAGATATTAATAAATAAACTGACCATGTTTTGTAAATTGGCACTTTTATATTAATTTAACAGTTCTCTTAAGTCTGATGAAGACAAATGAGAAACACTGACTTAAATATTGCAATATATCGTAGTTTTGAATCACAATACACCAAATATAAAGAATCTCAATAATATCGTATCATGACCTAGATATCAATGTAATATCCTATTGCCAGTTATCATGCATTAACACACTGACATAGTGATTGATGTATGTCATCATGAAATCAGAGACTCTCCCCTCAAAATCTGAACACAAGTGATCATCCGAGATGCATCTAATTATATGGGGTATAAACCGGGTGATTCTGAGTCCCAAATCTGGAAATGTGAACCATTAGATCTAGTAAATTAAAGCACTTGTGCAAATCATTTTTTTTCTGTGTTACATTTTCCCAGTTTGGATGAAGAAGAGTGAGTTTTAAAAAAATGTAGTAGCTGTGTGGCCTGAAATGACATTTCTTCTACAAGTCATTCTTCAACTTCAATTGTTGCCATCAGTGACACGTGAATCCTCAAGTCTCTCCAACGTTACAGTGGCTAGAACAGCTGAATTGAATAGATGATACATTTATCTCACAAAAGACACACACACACACACACACACACAAAACCCCCACAGCAACACATGTATAACCACTCCTCTCGGTGATAACACATGTTCACACTGAGCTGTTTATCTGAACTGTACTCCTGAAACACTGCAGCAATTTCTCTTGATTATTCATCCGCATTTGATTGCTTTGCCATACTTTTTTTTCTAAGCCTGAGGTGACCCTAAATAAATAATTGTAAAGAAAATTTGCATTGTGATTGTTGTTACCCTGTTCCTCTTACTGCTTTGGATATTCACTTCTACCTTTTGTTTAAAGCCATAGGAAAAAAACACAAATGTGTCTCTTCTAGATTTATAGATGAGATCTCAACTGCGCTCGGATTTCCCAAGATACCAACGTCTGCAATCTGAGCTATGCTATCCACATTCATTTTATGGTTCTATATTCTTACTGTATATCAACAGTTTACAAATTTTTGTCTTTTTATCAGCATTTGTAACATTATGTTGATTACCACAAAAATCTAATTAGACTTGTCCCTCCATTTGATTAAAAATAGCAAAAATCTGGTTTAAACTGAGGCACAATGGAAGTGAATGGGGCCAATCCGTACATATTAAAACACTCACCGTTTCAAAATTATTGCCACAAGACATAAAGAATGTGCTTGTTAACATGATTTTAGTGTGATAAAATCACTTACTAACCTTTTCAAAATTCATACTTATATATAACAAATAACTGAGAACTCAGTGTAGTCTCCAGCACAATGAAAAATCAACATCTGAGCAATTACATTTTCCTCTGGGAAGGTCTGAGGAATTATGAGTCACGACCTTGGACAGAGGTGAACATGCGTTCTGCACTAGATTCGTGGCTTCATGCTCCACTGAGATGTGTAAAAGATTTTTTCTCTGGAATGAGAGCTTCAACAAATCTTTGTCCACCTACATTCAGTTGAGCATTATGACTCATTTCAGGGTATGGGACCTTTAAAGGGAACATATTCTACACTTTGTAGCATTTTCTTTAAAAACTTTACCCAACAAAGTAAGCAGGCTGTTTTGCTACTTTGCATATAAGAGTATGTAAATGACCTGCCTTTTTTATAATTGCCTGACATCCATGTACTGTAGGGGTGTAACGGTTCAAATTTCTCATGGTTCGGATTGTATCACGGTTTTAGGCTCACAGCTTCGGTATGGTTCGGTATTTGTTATGCTAAGAAAAAAATTTATATTACTGCCAAATCGAGAGTAAAAATATTCTATTTGGTAACAAACACTTCAAGAGATTTGCCCTCACTACAAATCACCATGACTTTACTACATAGTAACCATAGTTTAAACATAGTATTTGTTGTAAAATTACAGTAACCACAAAAATAACATGGTTACTGTCATGGTTACTGTACTATAGTAAAATCAAGGTTACTATATGGAAACTACATATTACTGTTGTAAAACAATGTTTAATTATATCAAAACTAAGATTTATACCAAGAAAACAATGGTGACAGCAGTCATTGTTACTTCAGTCATGGCTACTACAACATTACTATAGTAAAACCATGGTTACTATATGGCTACTACAGTATTACTGAATAAAACCATTGTTAATTTTCGTTAGTGTCCTTAACTAAAAAATGTTTTTCTCTAATTACCAACTCAACGTTTAACTTAAAGTAATAGAATACCTGCATTTATGCTACATGCATGCACATGAAGTGCATTTCATACTCAACTCAACATATATTCAACATTCGGAAGATGTATATCACTATAAAAGGAAAATATTGCTGTTAAAATGAATACGATAATGGATGTTTTAACGCAACACAAGTGTTGTAATCATACGCGGAAATCAGACATCTTCATCAACTGAGTAGAACAACATACTTTGGCAATGTTTAGTTATTGTTATGTGTCTGTCCGAACTTGCACTGAGTTCCTTAAAGACAGAAGGGAGTGTCTGTGTGCAGTTTCGGGATCACCTGTGGCTCTGTGTGCGCCTCATGCTATATATCCTTGGGTGATGTCGGCATAAATTAATAATCAAACATCGATGTATTACCAGTATACGGCACTCGTGTCGAGCAATGTCTGCAAACAGTGCCTGTTTTGTAAAGGTTTTATGACCATCGCCGTAGTGATTGACTGCAAAAAGAAAAGGTTTTTGACTTGAATAACGCAGGGGCTTCTCTCTTGCGGCTTGTTTTCTCAGCTTGCCATTTTCAACTTCACAATAACGTGTGCAGAACTGTGATGTCATCAAATGATTTAACATACTAACAGTTAATAGGACAGCTTCTCTCTGTAGAAAGTTGACCCACGTGAAACAGGCAAAGTGTGTAGAGCGATACAGGTGCATTAGCGGAGGTTATAACTGCGCATGTCTATTTGGTGCTTTATATTCTTTGCCAAACTGTACTGTATGATCCAGATCCGTTATTAAACTAGAGATGCAGGCGTTCTCTCTCTGCACGCTGTGCAATCTACGCCCCTGGGCGCTTCGACAGCGCTTTTCACTGTGAAAAGTGTGTTCTCCTCCTAAAAGAGTTTTATTTCTCTGAAAGAGTTGGTCTTTTCTCAGGGTTGAATCGGTCTCATCACGTGTTTTGTCAGGACCGAGCCTGTAGAACTCGGTAATGCGGCACAACCGACCGGGTGTTCTGCTTGTGCACAGCGCCCTTCACCAAGTTGATCCAGTGCGCCTTCTATCCCAGGTTAGCCATTAAGCGTCGCTCCCTGGATGTTCTCCTCCCTAGCCTACTGGCCTGCAAATTCAGCAGAGCAATTCGTGGCCAGACCCACTACGAGTCACAGGTGCTCTGTACTGGGGTCGGGCTCCACGGGCTTACATCCCTTTCCAGGCAAACTCCCCATGATTTATTCCCCGTGGAACGGTCCCCGTCGGCGGGCCCGCGTTTCCCTTGGGCTGCCCCGCTGCCCCAGTCGGCGTGCTTGTAGAGTCCCCCCTCATTAGGCTGGACCTACCACCGCACCATTTCCCACGTACGGCTTCACAACCCTCGTGGTGTGTTTACCACACATCACCTCCCCCTAGACTGGGCAGGATGTGGCCTCCGCAGGGTCATTTCCCCTCTTGTGTCACTCCTGCCACAGCACTAGAGCTACCACTGTAAACGGCAGTACCTTATTTTCGATCCTCAGTGCAAAATCCTGACTGGTGCTTGCTGCCCCGCTTCCCTTTATACCCGTATAAAGGGCGGGGCATGCAAATTCTGTCTGCCAACTTGACATTGGCCTTTTCTCAGGTTCAGAGGTACGTTTGGCGTCCCAGGAAGACCCCTTGTTTCACTTCATTCGACACAACGTCTCGTACCCTCCTCGCAGGAACGGAGGTTACAACAGTAACCATGACGTTACTTGTCATAAAAAGAATAATAGTTTATTATTTATTTCATAATTCTTAATTATTTAATAATTAATCAATATTTAGAAAATGTATGTTAATAATAATTCAATGTGTAATTTATAAAATATTAAATCTAATTTATTACAGAATCTAATTGACTGTTTTATTTTCTTTATTGATAGTTTTTTCATGAGAGTCATACATGATATGTCCCCTTTAAAATACTTTGTCTTCAAGTGCAGATCTAGTCTGCCCCTGTTGTAATAAATATTGAAGTTGTGAAAAGAATTCAATCTTTATTTCCATATTTGAGAAAGGGCAAAAGAACTGAGTTCTATTCATTGCTCTGATCTTATACACCAAAGAATTCAACACTCAAAGCAATATTATATTACTCATAATAAACCATTGTGGAGGATATTAAGCATTTAGGCATCATTACATCAGTCTATCCAGAATAGCTCAGAATTGATGCTTCTGCAATGAAATTGACAGAAGTAATTCTTGTTTAAAAGCTTTATCAGAAGAGGTTTTGAATATTCAGCAATATTATAACAGCTTATTTCATGCAATTAAAATGTTAATGTAAGCCTTGCAGAATCACTCCAGTGTTAAACTGTATCTCTTAAACCAGCTGACATTTACTCTGAGACTCTTGGGCTTCTTTAGTTTAAGTCGCTTCACATGTCTAAAAATATACCTCAACTGCGAGGGCTTAGACAAAGTTATTGCTTCAAACACATAACCAACAACCCGCTCTCGGCACTTGTTGTAGTCATCCATCACAGGGCTTGACTGAGATTACAGCTGTGCCTGTGCTGTTTCCTGGGATGCATTGCATTAAATGTCGAGAGCGAACCTTCTGACTGTAATTCAGTGAGTTTTTCCGAGGCAATCCTCAACTAATGGAAAAGGAATCAAGTGTGGTTTCTGTCAGACACGAAGGTCTTTAGTGTTCATTTGAAAACATTTATTTCAGCTTCATTTAAGCAGAGAAATTATACATTGCTATATTAAATAGCAATTATATATTTCTTATTATTATTATATTAAAACCAGTGTGACAGGAGTTTTTGCAATACATTTTTATTGAATATTAAATGGCAAGAACATTGGAAGGTGTTTATAGAAATTAATCAGGAAAATGGGTACCAAGAAAATTTTGCATTTCTATTATTATTATTGTACACAATAGTAATACTTACTACGTATTAAGCTTTGGCCCGTAGCATAAATTATACCTCAAATCACATCCCTTGTTGAGGAGAGGGGCAATTACTTCATCAATCAGATTTTTGCCTGTAGACGATATCAAATCCCATATAGAATAAGGCCAAAATTGAAGGAAGAACATGGGCAATTTGAAAAATCTATATTTTCTTAAAGTGGAAAAATTCCCTGATGTTTTCAGTCATTGAATATGTCTCTTTAAAAGTGATAGTTAAATAAACATCCTGTCCTCACCCTAATGTTTCACACCATGCCATTTTCTACACAAGCGTGGGGGAACAAATGAAGGTCACAATTTTCTTTATGCAAATATGAGATCTGGGTGTGATATAGTGATCAGAGAAAAACTTTAATTATCAGGCTAATAATGTGTCTTATTTGACTGGTTTTACATTTAGCAATAAATGAGTTTCTTACAAATCCATTTATCTAAAAAAATAAATAAAATAAAATAATGTTTTTTGAGACTAACATTTTTGGGAGAGGGCTGGGAGAGACTGAATGATCGAATGCCTTAATGGTCACACAGAGGTGGCAAAGCAAAATATTAGCATAATTGGATTCCATATTGCATGATAATGTGGGAAACTGGATTTTGGACAATGAGTAAGCAAATGCCAGGAGCCAGAACAACATTATCAAACTCACTGCGATGTGCAGATGAGAGTTGGAGAAGCTACAGTACATTAAATAGCTTGGTAAGCTTCAGTTTCAAAGTAGTTTGACTACAATCAACCTACCATTTACTTTAAAAAGTAGTTAGCTACTAGAGCTGGGAATTGCCACAGACCTTCCGATTCGATATTACAACAATATTTTCAAGCCAATTCAATATGTATTGCGATTTTTTTCTCAGGAAGAAATGTCTACTGAAGAACAGTTGTGTCTGAAATGACATTTGTTTCACCCTGTACTACAGAATTTGCAGGTTGGGAAGTGTAAAACTACCAATTTAAAACTTCTAATTGACAAATCTGTGCATTGTCTGAGCAATTAGTTGACTAGTCAGTGTTAAGGAATGTTGTCACTTGATGACCATGCCCTACACGGACAGGTTTAGCGTTGCACACCCACTCTGTTTTTACATCAGCGTCTACCACTGAATGCATTTACATAAGCGCCTTTCCGAGAACATCGACGGGAGAATACCCCCCCACCTCCCCCATAGTAACAGGAACATTACCCAAAGCATAGGATTTTATATTCAGCAGTTAACAAGCGGCACTTTGATGGCTGCAACAGCGGTGCATTAAATGACTCAACGTAAAGAATTGAAGAGAAGGAACTTCTCAGAGAGAATACCTTTTTGTGTTGAACTCTGCACAAATGTATATTCCTATATTTATCTATAAATCACTGTGTTAGCATTAAGCTAAATGTGTAAAAAAAAAAACTAATTTATAAAACAAAATGTCATCAGGTAGACCATTTTAAAATAGTTTGTCTCAAAAATTGCGATTTTCCCCACCCTTATTAGCTACTCTACAACTTTATAACAAATATAAGAAAACTACATTGACACAGTGGAAGGGGATTAAGGTTTACATGCAATGTGAATTTGGGTAAATGGGCAAATATCTATGTGTGGCGATTGTATTTGCTTATACCATTTTAGAAAAAGGAAAAGGCATTTTCATGACCTTACAAGTTGGTGGCTTTTTAAGCATAATCACTAAAAAGCTACTTTCATTTAACCGCTGCCCAACATTGGTGCAGATTAGCATTCTTATTATTATTAAGTTCATCCAGCCTTTGATATTATTGATTCATTGAGATAAACTGAAGACATGAATGTTCCTCCAAAAGAATGAGGCCTGTCATTTCAGTTTAACCTGGAATCCATAGTCGCAGGAGTTGTAGAGCTGACATTTCACGAATGATCATTGAAACTGATGAGTGGCAGAATTGGAGGTCTTTTGTCTTTTTGTCTGGCAGTGTTTTTGTCATTGTTTTCTTGCTACGCTTTTGATCTCGATATTGAGTGTTGTCTTGTGGGTACAGATTCAAGCATTTTTCCTCTATACAGTTGAGGACTGCTGGTCCTCAATGCTTCTTTAGATGTTCACGAATATGTGTCTGGGAATGTGAGTGTGTTTGGCTCCCAAGGGAATATAAACAGACTTGGATAAATGATCCCTGAATAACACAGACCCCTGCAGAACCAACATCAGTCAATACACACAAGCAAACATTATCTCTTATTAATGGCCCTCATACCAGACAGATGCTAATGTCGTTTATCTTTCACACAAAACATTTGCAATGTCCCAGTGATGCAATTAAAGTCAATATGAAATTTAAATAGACCCTGTTTACTTTAACACACAGCTTTTTCTCTCACACTCTTTTTTTTGTCTCCCACTGGGACTGCATCTTGTTTACAAACATGCACACACACACACATACACATAAAGTGATATACAGACACACACAGTCCTGTACAAAACAGACATGACAGATGTAACAAACAAACAACAAGTAAACTTTAGCAAAGGAACTGCCAAAAGGAGAATTCGCAGAATTTATCAAATTGGACATTCACATATTTCTACCCATCTGTCGCCTACTCAATGTTTGTTTATGAGATATTTCAGCTAGTTTGAGTTTGTTAACCACTACCAATAAGAATGTTGTACTTCCTGCTTTAACTCATTGTATCATGATGAAATCCATTCACAGATATCCCTCCAAAATTAGCACAGAAAAGTGAAAAAAGTGTGCCAATTCTGCCCAATAAGCCATAAGAAATCATTTTTTAGTGCTTTTCATAGTTTATTGCTTTTTATAAAATGGAGGCAACAAATAAAAGACACTAGTTAATAAATAAAATATTTAGTTTTATTAATAATAATTGAGAAACAGTGCTTTCCATCAAGTTCATAGGGAAAATATTTGCACTGAAAATGATTCCTAACTTAACGATTATGATGCATCATGAAATTTGAAATGAAATCCAAAATAATTGGTATAATTATTTTAAAAAGATTCATAATCATTAAAAAAAATATGCAGAAAAAATATTAAAAGTTTGTGTAGCCACAAAAGCAATGTAAGCATCATAATTGGAAATGAAAGCAACAACGATTAACTTGGTCAAATGAATGCAAATGGTTATGAACAATGACACAGAAAGCCCCCCCTTAAATCTTGCATCCTCCGTCTGTCAAGAGCTTGTGTAATATGAGACTATATCTTTAGCACATTGGACATTAATACAGTTGCTTAGTGATGATCGATTGTTAAAGGAGACCTATTATGCCCCTTATACAAGATGTAATATAAGTCTCAGGTGTCCCCAGAACGCGTCTGTGAAGTTTCAGCTCAAAATACCCCACGGATCATTTATTATAGCATGTTATAAATGCCTCTTTTTGGGTGGAATCAAAAACACGCTGATTTCGTGTCTCTTTAAATGCAAATGAGCTGCTGATCACCGCCCCTTTTCCCGGAAGAGGGCTGTGCCATTACAGCTCATGCTTCGGATACTACAGCAACAACAAATCAGAACTAGGAATGGGCGATACCACTTATTTTATTTTCGATCTGATACCAATTACTTTTAGGCAATACCACTACCTCAATTAAATAAAAATTTTACAAATTCTTTGGATAAAATTAGTAACTTAAATTATTACTTAAATTTGTATATATTTATAGGCCAAAGCATAACATTATTAGGCTGCTTTGTTTACCATTAAAAAATGTGTAAGTTTAAGCAACATATAAAACCTCAAAATGAGCCATAGATATTATTATATGGTTCCTATTACTAAAACCAAGTTAGGCCTACCATATGAATACTACAGTAATGTTGTAGCAAAATCATGGTCAATTGTATCAAAACCTTATTTACTTACAAAAACAAAAACAAAAAAATGGTTCTAGTCATGGTTACTGGTCATGGTTAATACAATATTACTACAGTAAATCTATGGTTAGTTTTCACAAGGGTATCCTTTATTGACGAGGATTACAGATAATTATCAGTGTTTTAACACCTCTTAATTTAAATAAGCCTGTAAAAATGGTCACACAAGCCCATTATTTTACATGTCATGTGTTGGTTTGTCATTAATTAGTGTGAATAAATCCAGATGCTGTTTTTCTGTCATTAGCTCAGGAAAGCACTGCTCCCTCTTTGAACGAGCGCTATGACTGGGCGAGCGCTTTCTGGTAATGTATTTTAGCATTGCTGTGCGTCAAGATGAGTGGAAGAAAAAATAGTTTCCAGTGTCATGCAACAATTCGCTCATATAATTATTCTTTTCCACTTCGAAGCTTATGAGATGCATTCATATTCATGTTATCTAAATAATAAGATCACTACTTAAAAAAAAACTTCAGAATCTATATTTTTTATGTGAGGATCGATATTCTTGATACCACATGAGTATCGGAAGTATCGATACTTTAGAATAGATCCGCCCATCCCTAATCAGAACCAATATGACTTACAGCGTAAATACAAATATAAAAAATAAAAGAGTTCAGCCATATACAGTATGTATGAATATGTGTATATCTGGTCTCTGTGAATACAATTAGAGACAATGGTGACTTTAGCTGCATTAGCCGTGAAATCAGCTAACAAGCACATTCGGAAAGGTGATTTGCAAACATTCACAAAATATAAAGTGCGATACTTTCATTTTCAGGATATAAAGCTGGAACACGAACAGGTAGTACTGATCCATGCTTGAGAATCAAATTTTTTTTTTTTTAAATCCTGCATTATTTTGACACTCATTCACAAAGCAGTCCGGTGTAAAATGATTTGCATATACATACACACATTTTTGTATGTTTTGGGGCACAATTCTTCATAACAAAACTTGTCCACTCCATCTTCAGTGGCTCTGATGCCAGGAGTACATGAAGACTCTTATGTTCACTTTTACAGCCAACAACAGAACACTTATGACGCTTATGAAGCTGAGACATTATTCTTCCACTGTATCTGCTTCAGCATGGAAAAAAATGGCAGACTGTGTGTAGATCACTCAGGGGAGGATCTATGATAATAGGGCGGAGTCCGTCACCAGTAGTCGGCGAGGCTTGCTCTAACATGACGTCACTTTAGATCAGAAACGAAAACCATTCATTTTAACACACTGTTTTTAATTAATAGAAATGAGGAGTTGGTGGACTTTTAACATTGTAGGGTGGTTGTGCACACACACTGCCAACTCACATTTATGTAGAAACCCTCTGTAAAAGTGAATTTTGCATAATAGGTCCCCTTTAAATTCCGTGGTCAATGCATAAAAAGGTATTTGTCGGTGAGATGCAGTCGATGCAGTGAATTCAGAAAGTGAATTTCAATTGATGTGTGCTTAATGGTCTTTTTTACAACAGCTTCAAAAAATGTTGATCGAATTCGGTTTTAGAGCCGGAATAAACGTCTATTTTTTAAGTGCTGATTGTTTTGAATTCTTAAAGTTATTCTAGATTTTAGTTTCTCATGAGCACAACTCATGAGTCATGTTCCATTGTCCACAGCATCTTCAAACAGTTAAGCCCACGCTGAACCAGTATCCTATGCCTCCTTTTTCCCAGAATACACCTGCCAAACGATTTGTGTGCACCAGTCGAAATTAGCCTAAAATCAACTTCTTTCTGTTTTTTCCAGGAACAAAGTGCTGCACTCAGCTAAAAGCAACAAGTGGAGGGTTTCTGTGACGTGTAAGCTGCAGAGCACACAAATATTCTGGAATATTTGCGCTTCGTTAAATGTCCCATAAATAATGATACGTGACAGAATGTTTGACATCTTAATAATTCACGACCACAAGCCCAGAATATGTGGTCAAGACATTTTTCTGCTTGCTTTGTGAAATTTGTCAACACATTTTGACTGCTTTGTAAAGCTAAACTAAAGATAAACTATGCTTCCCTTCTTTGAAAATATATAAATAAGGTGGCTTAAATTGCGGTCAATACATTACAAAAATAAGTAGAGAAAGTTTATGTGTCTTTGTAGGTCATTTCTGGGCTTTTTCACTGAGAAATATTTTGTTCTTTTGCAGGCTTGCATGAGCTATGTTGATACATTTTAAAGCAAATCCTAGACAGAGCCCCAAGAGGTTTGACTTCCTCTTTAAAGAAATTAATTGACTTAATTTGTGAATTAGTCTCAAGTCATGCCTTTAATTAGAGCCACCAACCAATTTTCTACATGTCTATTTTTGTTGTTCAGTGCTCTGTTGAATCTCAAGAAACCTGTCAAGAACAACAGTTGGGGTTATATTTCACCCCAAAAATAAGAATCAAAAGAAAGAAGAAATTATGCTTTGTGTAAAGAAAATGATGCCTGCTTTTAGCATAATGCAAGAAATGACTGCAGTAAGGCAGTAGCACACTAGACAAGAAGTGCCATGCCACGTCGCACCTTGGACACGTCACATGTATCAAACATGGGCCACGTCGATGCAGTTCAGGTTGCAGACAGTACACACAAAAGGTACCAAGGTATTTCCTTTGTTCAAGAATGAAGAACACTTAAGTACATAATCTATGTAATCTATCTTTGATAATGATTTTTGTTGAATTTAATGGAAAATATGCAAGTTGCACTCCATGGGGTGGCAAAAATTTGAGCAGCCTTCGGAATCATAGTTGGGCTGTCGGCGGCAGTGTGTGTACCTTCACTGAAAAGTTGTTTTGAATTTTAGAATGCGCCATGTTGTCCGCCAGACATGTCCGGTGTGCGACCACCGTTACAGTAATGAGGATCTAATGAGAATTACCATTGAGAATTAAGGGAATAAATAGAAAGCAAAAAAATATCCAGACACATAATGGTAATTATCTTAATTGTCATGAAAATAATGTCACATTACAAACAAACATCTCAAGGTCCTAAAATAAGCTTAATTTTATTTTCTTGATAATATGCTAAATATCTTTTCTTTTCTTTTGATTCTGGGGTGAAATGGGACCTGTCCGCACACTGAATGACAGTTAGACTAGTGGTGTGGAGTGGTGGTGGTGTAGTGGTCTAAGCACATAACTGGTAATCAGAAGGATGCTGGTTCAAGCCCCACAGCCACCACCATTGTGTCCTTGAGCAAGTCACTTAACTCCAGGTTGCTCCGGGGGGATTGTCCCTGTAATAAGTGCTTTGGATAAAAGCGTCTGCCAAATGCATAAAATGTAAATGTAGACTGAAAAGATCTAGCAAAAATGTATATATTTTTTATTTTAACTTTAAGTGCAGTGTGCAAAGTTAAAAAAACTTGAAAGCTGTTTACACTTTTAGAATGTTTTTTCCCCCTCTATCAAGCTCAGCTGATCTGAATTCCTAATTGTGTGTTTATAAATGGTGTTGATGTTTTAATCAACAACACCTTTATGTCGTTGTAAAATTGGAAATGACTTTACACAGACAAAGTTACAGTAGTAAATTATTTTATCACTCTAAAATCATATTAACATGTTTTATGTTTACATCTTGTGGCTGTACTTTTGAAAGCTCAACTTGTATTGATCCTGGAACATTAATTTAAGTATGAGCACATTTTAAGGGTTTCATTGGGGAAGTCACACACATTCTGTAGAATCCACACGATGCAAACTGATGTTTTGCATGTTCTGTTATTTACAATCAGATTTATTCAAACACACAGCACAGATGTGGCAAAGAATGTTCACCGCTTAATCAAAATATTAAATGAACTGTTCTTAAAGAGACAGTATCAATGCAAAATGTAAATACTTGTAAATACTACAAGTTATGCATACAAAAAACAAGAATGTGACAAAATGTGTACATGTGCATAAGGGACAATAATACATTCTGAAATATTTTAACTTCATCAAACATTTTAAATATTGAAGAATTTAACAAACAGGCACATACAGCATCTATGCAAGGATTTGGCGAAACTTGGCAAAGAGTTTAGACGGTTCTGGCTCACGCAGCCATATGTGGCAGGTGTGGGGCTCAAAAACAGTGGTCATTTGGTCATTTTACTGTCAATTCCTTTGGACCGAAATTACAGCTTGGCTACCACTATTATTCACCAATCAAAAAAGCCCTGTGAAGTCATCATTTAAGCCAAAATCCCCTAGACTACATTACATGGACAAAATCTTCATTTGTCAAAAAAGAGCCTATAATCTGATGTAAGATGCTCTCTTCTTTCTTTCTTACTGTAAAACATATTTTAGTAAAAGTATTTTAAAATTCATACTTTTGGTTTTGTCAAACCAACATATGATACATGATATAGTCTGTATCAACAAACTTTACATATCTAGTTTAATCAGACTTTTGTACCACACAAAATAAAAATATTAATGCCTACTTTTTCCCAACCACCTTAGCCCAGTTATTTTTTGTAATAAATGTTTTTGTTCGACAGCACTTCAAAAACAAAGCATAAATCTCAACCCTATAAAGCCTAACATATGAAAACTGTAAGGAAGCACATTTAGCTTTAATTCAATAAATACTCATTTTGAAATATCAGTAACAATATAAACTTCATTGTTAATTTTACTTGATCAAAATCAGCAAACATTTCACATAAAAAAGACGAGTGCATCACAATATGAAGGTAGCTATTTTGGAAATTATATAACAAGGTCTTCTACTTCCAGAAGAGCATGGAAACATTCACCAGGAGGCAGTAGACATCTAGTGCATTGCATACTACTGGATTTTCAGCAAAGTTTTGATCATGTTTATAATATAGAGGATTTAGAAATCATGTATCAAATATGATACATATGGCATTATAGAGTTAATGAGTGGCTCAAATTTTTTTATTAGAAACAAGAAGGCAAAAGGGTCCTATAAGAGGGCTATGGACCCTCATTGTCACAGGGCCATAATGAGGGGAGCCTTTTACAAGTTGTGGGGCCCACCTATTCAAGTGAATATAAACATTTGTTTTCAAAGTTGATGGGCTGCGAGACCTTGCAGCCCAGGGCCCTTCCGGGCACCTGGTAGTCAGGGGCCCCTGGGCAATGGCACCATTGGCCCAGTCTGTAATACACCTATGATTGGAGGTATAAAAATATCATAACCCCAATGCTGTGAAACAGTTCAAGGGGCCATTTACTCAAAACTTCCTGCCCAGTCTGTGTATTATCTATTCCACACAGCTCAGTGGAAGACCAAACACTAGTAAATGTTAAGTTTGTGTGTCATGCCAGGTGTGTGATGGGTCCCCAGAAGCAGATGCAGAGGAGGGAGCCAGTGCAGGCATGGAGGTCTTACAAGTGCGCAGACGCTCCAGCCGCAACCTGCAGCTACCCCCACTGGTCTTCCGGCAAGCTGAGCAACATGACTGGAACAGCAACGAGAATGAGCCAATCATCCGTCCCACCTCCCTGGCACTGCGCATCCCCCCAACCATTGCCATTACCTCTGCTGATGCTGGCAGGTGAGTAAAAACATCCGATTTTTATTTTCTCAATATATCGTGGCCAATATTGCTGCTTCTTTATTGATATCAGTCAAATTAGGCCTATATTGTGCTGCCTTCAAGTCCTCCTGGGTAGGATTGGTAAACAATTAATAAAATAATACTGGAACGGTGTGATTTTTATGACTTTCTGTTACATTAATGCTCCCTGAATATGAAATTTTTCACAGATGCAGACGGAACACTTTGTAGTCCGATTCCTCAACTAATGACTCTTATAAGCTGGTTCCTTTGAATCTACAGCACAAAACACATGGCGTGACTAGTGTAGTCCAATTACCAAATAAATGCTATTGTGAGCCTATACAAAGATGTAAGAATCAGAAAATATGCTTCTGGTATGTGTGTGTTTCTGTGACGATATTGGCATGTGTGAGAGAGTCAAATGCTCCATTCTCTCCACATTTTTTGACCTTTCACACTTTGCACATGTAACTTGTTAATTTAGCACTCCGTTTGTTTAGATTTTCACTTGTTTAATGCTAAATAATAAAATTTACAGAATGTCACTTCATGATACAATTTTCTCGATGCACTGTAAATCTTCTTGAAAACAATTGAAGTACATTTTGTAACGTTCCGGTGTTGTCTGTCCTATGTTCTCTGTTTTCACCCATCACGTTTATGTCATGTTTCCTGGTCTGCTCCGTGTTTTCCGTTTCACCAGTCACCGCTCCCATTCCATGTCACATTTTCCCTGTTGTCCGCCCGTAGTCTCACTGTCCGAGAGTGAAACTGCAATTCCCACAATTCCTGGCCCCTCTCACTGCCTGCACTCTTCATTGTTCTCACCTGTGTCTCGTTGAGTCTTCATTGTGTTTGTGTATTTAACCGTGTCTGTTTCTCCTTTCCCTTGTCGGTCTTTGTTGTATGTAGATGCCTGTTCCCATGCTTCCTTCGTCAGATGCCTGTTCCCATGCTTCCTTCGTCGTTTTCACTCCAGCCATCCCCGTGTTTGCCTTCCGTGTTTATTTACCTTTTCCCATCGTGGGTGTTTCTTTTGTTGGTGTTCTTTTGTGTTGCCGTTATTGTTAATAAAACCTGCTGCATTTAGATCCTCGTCCCGACTCTACCTTCTCCGTCATTCGTGACAGAAAGACCGACCGCAAAAAACGGATCTAGCAGCGGTTTTTACCACACTGGCCCATGCAAATTTTCCCGTTCGCGAGTACTCACGGCTCTTCTCCGGGGTCGCCATCCACACCGGGTTCGACGGCGCTTCCCTGAAGCTCATCTACCGGGGCGGGTTATCATCAGCCCAGTGGCGGGAAGCGCCGGAATTCGGAGAGCACACGTGGAGGGAGTACGTGAGTCTCACCCTCAGAAAACTCGCACCCGAGGAACCACTCCTCTTGTTTCCGGCTGTCGAGCCTGAGCCCCTGCCTTCCCGGATCGATGAGCCAGTGCAGCCAACTTCTTCCGCCCGGAGAAGGAGAAGGAAAGCCTCCGCTCTCCAGCTCACGCCTGCCACGGTCAGCGAGCCAGCACCAGCGCCAGCAGCCATGACCGTCCCAGGGCCAGCGCCAGCAGCCATGACCGTCCCAGGGCCAGCGCCAGCAGCCATGACCGTCCCAGGGCCAGCGCCAGCAGCCATGACCGTCCAAGGGCCAGCGCCAGCAGCCATGACCGTCCCAGGGCCAACGCCAGTAGCGTCCAAGAGCCAGCGCCAGCAGCCATGACCGTCCCAGGGCCAACGCCAGTAGCCAGGACCGTCCAACAGCCAGCGCCCCTCGAACCTTCTAGGGCTCTGCTTCCCGAGCCTCCCAGGGATCCTCCTCTCGAGCTTCCCAGAGCTCCGCCTCTCGAGCTTCCCAGAGCTCCGCCTCCCGAGCTTTCCAGGGCTCCGCCCCTCAAGCCTCCCGAGCCTTCCAGGGCTCCGCCCCTCAAGCCTCTCGAGCCTTCCAGGGCTCTGCCTTTCAAGTCACTCGAGCCTTCCAGGGCTTTGCCTCTCAAGCCTCTCGAGCCTTCCAGGGCTCCGCCTCTCAGGTCACTCGAGCCTTTCACGGCTCCACCTCCTGAGCCTCCTACGGCTCTGCTCCCAGAGACTCCTGAGCCTTCTATGGCTCCGCCTCCAGAGCCTCCTACGGCTCAGCTCCCAGAGACTCCAGAACCTACTAGAGATCCGCCTCCCGAGCAGCCTTCGGCTCCACCTCTCGAGCCTCCTACAGCTCTGCTCCCAGAGACTCCTGAGCCTCCTACGGCTCCGCCTCCCGAGCCTCCTACGGCTCCGCCCCTAAAGGCCCCTACGGCGCCACCTTCCTCGGCTCCGCCTCCAGGGCCTCCTACGGCTCCGCCTCCCGAGCCTCCTACGGCTCCGCCCCTAATGGCCCCTACGGGGCCACCTCCCTCGGCTCCACCTCCAGAGCCTTCCAGGCCTCCGCCTTTAAAGCCTCCTACGGTGCCACCTCCCTCGGCTCTGCCTCCAGAGCCTTCCCGAGCTTCGCCTCTAGAGCCTCCTACGGCGCCACCTCCCTCGACTCCGCCTCCTGAGCCTCCCACGGCTCCGCCTCCTGAGCCTCCCACGGCTCTGCCTCCTGAGCCTCCTCAGCTCCGCCTCCTGAGGCCCCAGAGCCTCCCTCAGCTCCGCCTCCTGAGGCCCCAGAGCCTCCCTCAGCTCCGCCTCCTGAGCCCCCAGATCCTCCCTCAGCTTCGTCTCCAGAGCCCCTTGCAGCTCCGCCCCCAGGGTCTCCTACAGCCTTGCCTGCGCCTCCTTCGGCGCCACCACCCAAGTCTTCATCTGCTCCGTCTCAGAAGTCCTCCTTGGCTCCGCCAGCTCCCCTAGTGGCCACTCTTCCTCCCAGGCCCCTTGAATCAGCCCTAGCCCTATGGCCACCGCCTAGGTCACCTAAGCCTGTCCCTGTCCTGGAGCCACATCCCAGGTCCCCTGAACTAGGCCCCTATTCTGCGGCCACCTCCCAGACCTCCTAGACCTGTCCCTGTCCTGAGGCCGCCTCCCAGGCCTCCTGGACCTGTCCCTGTCCGGTGGCCGTCTCCCAGGCCTCCTCGACCTGTCCCCGTCCTGTGGCCACC
Organism: Xyrauchen texanus; assembly: GCF_025860055.1. Classification (NCBI taxonomy): domain Eukaryota; kingdom Metazoa; phylum Chordata; class Actinopteri; order Cypriniformes; family Catostomidae; genus Xyrauchen; species Xyrauchen texanus. Next base: position 29,884,345 of record NC_068318.1, read on the forward strand.
TCCCAGGTCCCCTGAACCGGCCCTTGCCAAGTGACCAGCTCCCGGGCCATCTGAACCGGCCTCTGTCCTGTGGCCACCTCCCAGGCCCCCTGAACCGGCCCTTGCCTTTCGGCCAGCTCCCGGGCCACCCAAACCTGTCCTTGCCCGGTCGAAACCTCCCTGGCCTCCTAAACCTGTCCCTACCCGGTGGACGCCCCCCCAGACCACCTGACCTGGTTCCCTTCACCCCCAGGCCACCTGACCCGGTTCCCTTCACACACCCCCAGAAACTGCTTACCTGCCCTCTCGGCCTCCCTGGTCTTCCGGTCTGCCCCTTGTGCCCCCGTGGACTGTCTCATTTCCCTTCTTGCCCCCGTGGACTGCCTTTCCCCCTGTGCCCCCATGGACTGCCTAATTGTTCCTTGTACCTCCTTACTCTGTCTTTGTGTGCCTTGTGTCCCCTTTGGTCTGTTTGTTTTTCCTCCCTTCTAGCCCCTCTCGCCCTGTACATCTGTTTATTCCTGTTGGTTTTTCCCTCCTGTCTCTTAGGACCGTCTGGAATCCGGTCCTTTTGAGGGGGGATTATGTAACGTTCCGGTGTTGTCTGTCCTATGTTCTCTGTTTTCACCCATCACGTTTATGTCATGTTTCCTGGTCTGCTCTGTGTTTTCTGTTTCACCTGTCACCGCTCCAATTCCATGTCACGTTTTCCCTGTTGTCCGCCCGTAGTCTCACTGCCCGAGAGTGAAACTGCAATTCCCACAATTCCTGGCCCCTCTCACTGCCTGCACTCTTCATTGTTCTCACCTGTGTCTCGTTGAGTCTTCATTGTGTTTGTGTATTTAACCGTGTCTGTTTCTCCTTTCCCTTGTCGGTCTTTGTTGTATGTAGATGCCTGTTCCCATGCTTCCTTCGTCAGATGCCTGTTCCCATGCTTCCTTCGTCGTTTTCACTCCAGCCATCCCCGTGTTTACCTTCCATGTTAAGTTAAACCTTTGTTTGCCTTCCGTGTTTATTTACCTTTTCCCATCGTGGATGTTTCTTTTGTTGGTGTTCTTTCGTGTTGCCTTTATTGTTAATAAAACCTGCTGCATTTAGATCCTCGTCCCGACTCTATCTTCTCCGTCATTTGTGACACATTTTGATACATTAATCTTATGTTTGTCGCATTGCATATTGCTGCTACAATATCAATCAAGTTTATTGTATGTGGCATTGCTACTCCATATCATGCAGCCACTGGTCAGTTCTAAACAAACAAAATCGGGATAATATTTAATATGGTGAGGCAAATTTCTTAATACCAACATTTAGAATATTAGCCTGATAATATGGGTCTGTTACAAAACTTAGTGAGCTGCCTTGCTGTCTCCTTACTGAAATGATGCCTCATAAGAGAGCGATTTGGAACACTCTACATAGGTGGCAGCTCCACGTGTCTTTCAAATAGCACTCCTCACCTGCAGCGCACGAGAGACGTGGCTTGCAACTGATTTCAATACAGGTGATGCGAGAGGAAAGACGAGATCCTCTAATGACCATAAATATGCATGGTACACACACATTTTGGGTAAAATTGTCAGTTTTATATGATATAAAAAAAATGTATCAATACTTTTCCCTATTGAATGGATTATGAGTATATTTATAATCTAAATTTCTCGCTTCGTCCACCATCTTGAATTTATTTTTCCATCAAGCTCCTAATGGTGCATTCTGGGATCGCCTACCTGGAGAAGGATACATACGATGCAACATTAGAATTTTGCCAAAACAAGATATCTTATGAGGCAGCAAAATTAAGATACCAAGCTTTTGGAACAGCCTTTGCACCGGAGGATGCTCACTAGGTTTTGAAACAGACCCTATGTCCCTACCAATTTTCAAAAGAAACCAACACCCTTGGTGAGAATGAAAATGTTATGGCCATAAAATCTGCTCTTTCACACGCCTTTGGCATGAATTGGCTTCACTACGAGCTCTTCAAATCCTGTTTTGTGTGTCAGACGGTTTTTGGTGGAAAGGTCTGATTGGAACACACTTTTTCGCTTTGTCCAGTGTCATCCCATTGCTGTTTTTCTGTCTCATCTTCCATGCAGCCTGTTTTATCTTTGATGGACTCTTAAAAAAGGCACAGCTTGCAGCCCTCTCTCTAGGGCTGCAAGCACATGGATGAAAGAGAATTTATGGTTTAAGATCAGTTTCTCTTAAGCTATAGTAATATACAATGGCGTTCAGTGAATATTCTAGGTCACTAATATTTCACACTAGATTTTTACATTTTCTGAAGATGATGTGGTGGTTCCCTACTCTGGTCCCCTGAATGTCATTAGGACTTGTGGTGGATTCTTTTGACTTGGGGCAGTAAACATCCATATTATATATATATATATATTGCTTGCTTTATTGTAATTGACAGTCATATTGCTTAGAAAGGTTATAGCACAAACTGCCTTGGACTATTAACAATTAGTATGGGCAGTATTAATAGTGATGCTTACCTTTGCATGCACCACTAATTAGATCTCCTACAGGCTGCTTTGGGTTTAGAATTTCAAAATATTGTTTTTAAGCAAATTAATTACATGAAATGCTGTTGAATTAATAGAATTAATCACTTGTGTTAATATTTGCGAAAAGGCCCCACATAAAAATTATTAAATATATAATAATTAAAAGTAATTATACATTTTATATATATTAAATCTAATACTAAAGGTAATTTAAAGACATTACATTATTGTGGCAGACGAGTGAAGCATTGATTAAACAATGCAAAAAGTGGCTTTAGAGGTTACAATATATTTTGTTGTAATTCCATATCATTGAACATAAGGAAAATTAGTTATTGCAAGTTTGCGTACGGTCCAGTGCATGATTAGTTGGAAATATTTTTTATGTGTTATTTTTCTATTATTCATCACACTAAATGTACATGTATGTCAAGCTCTTTTGTTTTTTAGTTTTCAATTTAAATGTTGATATTTTGCATGTGGTGTCTTGATTACAAATTTTTCAGGGCAAAATATTATCAGCATCATGAGTATTTCATTAGTGACTGTGGTGACTTCATCTTTATAGTGCTGTTTCCTGCATTTTAAAAATTCTATATGGGCAGTTTTGACTTAGTAGTTTTACAAAAAGCTCAAATCCACCCTCCAGGATTTTTGCCTCAGTTCTACATGTACATTGGCTGCCAGCATAAATGCATGCATACCCTCTCTTCAAACATGCCTTATTCTATAACAGTGAAAAATCAGAGACACCCCGCTATCCACAATCAATTTCTTTCTGTAACTATTCATTGAAAAATATTGGAGCTAGATTTTATTTTTAGGCCACACTGGTAGAGCACTGATGTAGTGTTTTAGTAAGCCAGGATTCAATCAAACTTTATTGACTGTAATCTCCTTCCATTAACGTCAAATAGTTTCCGAGGTTTTGTGAATAGATGAACGCTCGG